>NC_139958.1:11593743-11913743 GCF_963454915.1 Gymnoscopelus microlampas
TTAAGGACCCCTGGGTTTTTTTGTATGGAATTCCCATCACGCCATACTGTATATGAACTGTGTTCCAAAAATAAACAAACCACCCTGGCGATTTTGTCAGGTAATGTGTTACATTTGAACATCTGTGTTTGGAGAGAAAAAGTAAAAATGATCGATTTGTTCGCCGTCAGTTGATGCTTCATATCCATTATACTTCATTTTCAGGAAAGCAGAATGACTTAGAGGTGGGGTATTTCTTTTTTTGTTAAACAGTTAAAGCTTTGTGATTCTGATAGTAATCATTGAGTGTTTGTTCAGTAACATGAGTCTGCCTGCCTCTCCAGCTCTTTAATAAACACAACATCCGTGTTCAGGTGGGTTGTCAATTTCAGCTCTCTCAGGAGAGAGTACCCATTTATCGGCTTCACTTTTGAGTGTTCCAATTTCAGTCTTGTCTGCTCATTTCTTTGTGTCATTACTTCCAATTTCACTTGTTTATCCTGTATCCTGCATGAGTTCTCTCACGTGACTGGTTTATCCCGACCTGAAAATGCATTTTCTGCTAATTAAAATCACCCAAACAGCATTTGGCGTGTGAATATGAAAATAATGCATAGATATCACTCAAATTGGATCTCCAGTTTTATATCCAACGACTTCCTATAGTTCCTTGTTTCCATTATGTCAGCTTCTTTATGGTAAAATCGTGTCTTTTATACTGTAATTGTCGGATAAGCGTTACTATTATTACTAGCTGGGTTTGACTGACACACAAAACATGTTTTGTCAAGCACATCATCATGTTCAAATGGCAGAGTGTATAAAGGAAAGAATGTCTTCCTCTGCTCTGAAATCGTTGCTTTGGGTGGAAACCTTGTATGTCCAAAACCGTTCCTTTTTTATTACTATAACGAATAAAGTAACATCTTAAAATAGACGATCTACAAGCGCTGCTGTTTTTACTACTTTTGTGCGACACTCCTGTATGATGAAGTAGGAGTAGGGCATTAATTTGTTAACCCATTCAATCCGGGGACGCATGTGTCATTTTAGATTTCTTTGGCTATTCAAAAATAGCAGATCTACAAGCTCGTGAATGAGCTTGTATATCTGCTATTTTTGAATAGCTAAAGAAAAGAAAGAAAATATATATATATATATATATATTTATATATATATGTTTTAAAGCAAACATGTGTATCTCAAATCTTTGCTTCTGGGGGTCCCTGGAACAAAATACTTGACAAATGATCGCTTCAAAAATGTCAAGATTTGCACACAATGTCATGACTTAAAAAAAAAACATGGCAGATCTACAAGCTCGTAGCGCGTCACTCTGTGCGTCGCTATGAGCTTGTAGATCTGCTATTTTTTGAATAGCCAAAGAAATCTTAAAATGACACAGATGCGTTCCCGGTCTTAATGGGTTAAGAAAGAAAAAACGTGCATAAAAAGAATGAAATATGGAGATACAAGGTTTCTGCCCGACAACAGCGATGAAATGATGATCCAGGAAGCGGTTGAGCAGTCTGCAGACAGATCGAGATAAAACGTCCAGACAATGGAAGGAATGTAACACCTTCAGCATTCAGCTACAATGTCGTCTGGGAATGCTTTGGACCAGAATGAATAGACCCAGAGAATGATTGTTTTTCCCTTTATACCGTGTGAAACCTCCTGTTTGCTGGTTTTAAATGGACATCTATTCAATATGGAATATTCCGGTACTATTGAGACAACGTAAACAAGTAATAAATCAGCAAAACATATCTAAATAATACCCCTATAGCTCAGATGTTCTACTTTGAGTATCAAGGACGCTTTTTATTACTAAAAGCACATAAAATTGCACCTGGGAGTGCAAACCCTGGCTAAAATTACAGCCGAGATGTGGTTGTAATTTTGACCTTGACGTTGACCCGTTGTCACCCAAAAAAATCTCATGGAGACAACATACTGATCATTCCCACTAGGTTTATATCAGGGGTCTTCAACAGGGGGTCCGGGACCCCTAGGGGGTCCTCAGAGCTACTATAGGGGGTCGGCCAAATCTTTGTGTGATAGGATTTCGTTTTTTTTACATTAACCACTTGAACCCTAGAATTCCTTTTCTGAGGGGAACACTAGCCGAAAATAGCAGATCTACAAGCTCTGAGCGAGGCGTTCAGAGCTTGTAGATCGGCTATTTTTGGCAAAGAGGCTATAGGTGTAGAGGGAAAAAAGAGCAGACTTAAGTTAAAAAAAACAAACACAATTTTATACAATATAGAGTAGGGGGTCCCTGCTTCATCTCTCTCTCTCAGCTAGGGGGTCCTTAGACTGAAAGAACGAGCCCAATCGATGGTCTTGAAGGGCGGAGCCAAACCCAGGCGCTGGATTCCAGCGCCTGGGTTTGGAGCACTCTGATTGGTTAGGAGATAACAAGGTCCTAAGACCAGCGTTCGTGCAAGGTTCTCCCAGGCTTTTTTTCTTTTGAAACAAAAAAAAAGGCATGGGTTTCCGAGGCTAGGGGGTCCTTGGCCTGAAAACGTTGAAGACCCCTGGTTTATATGAAAACTAAGCATTATGCAAGTATAATAAATGTACAAAAGCAATGTGCAATATTGTTGTGACTATTCCACAGTAGCCTACAGTGAGTAAAAAAAAAGAGAAATATACAAAACAGAGGAATTTATAGACGGACGCATTCGTTTATTAAACAAAAAAATCTACAATGGCATCTCCTGAAGGCAGGGTGGCAGCTGGAGAGGGAGAGAGAGAGAGAGCGAGAGAGCACAGGACAGAGGTGTCCATTATAATGGATCCAGGTTCTAATGACCCTTTTAGTGAGCTGCACCTGCTATGCCAGCGCCGGGGTGACTTGCTTTGAGCCTCAGCCATTATGGCTGCAGAATACTCAATTACTCAAAGCCTTCAGGCTTAATATTCTCCTCTTGAAGACACTAACCTCTTCCCAACCGCTTCAACTGGCTTGGTGCTAAAAATAGGACAGAAACTATCCTCATTAACCCATTGAGACCTGAAGCCGATTCTACATGTCTCCTAAATCTCAACAGTTTTCTGAAAAACGTATGTTTCTATATCAGTGGTGCTCAATCTTTTTCATGACAAGGACCCCCAAAATTATATGTATTTGGCCGCAGACCCCCATCAAAATATTTTGTTCCAGGGACCCCCCAGAAGCAAAGATTTGAGTTAAAAATGTTTGCTTTAAAAATATATATATTCAAAGATTTGCACACATTTTCACGAATTTTCAAAAATAGCAGATCTACAAGCTCGTAGCGCGGCACTCGGTGCCGCGCTATGGGCTTGTATATCTGCTATTTTTGAATAGCCCATAGTGTAAAATAATGCTTTTCAGCTCAAATCTAAAAATGACACAGTTCCAGGTCTTAATGGGTTAAATGGGAACGCTTTTATAGATGGTTTCAGATGATGGTGTCATTCGTTAGCTTTTGGACGTGCAGTTTGACGTTGGTCATTTTGCAATGCTTCTCAGGATGTGTGTGTTGAAGATACGTACTTTCTACCTTACAATATCTAGAAGCAGATTTCAAACGCATATTTAATTGGGATAGTTTTTTTTTCTTCTTATCGATTAGAATCCAATCATTTGATGACCAGCAGACCGATAGGCAGTAGTTCCGGTAGGAGACACAAGGAGATTCTTTGTGTCTCCTACCGGAACCGCTGCCGGTCATCAAATCATTATTGGCTTAGAATGGAATTGGAATGCGACAAAAACACAAACATATCCATGAATTCAAGTCTCCATGGGGTGACTAATCGATAGAAAAAAAGTATTTTTGCGGGTGAACTATCCCTTTAAGCCCTATGTACCTCTTTGTATGACAATGATGACAATAGCTGATCTATACAAGCTCACAATGCGTCGCATGGTGACAGAAAATGTAGGGACTCCAGGGATAGTGTGGTTAAAATGGTGTTAAATTGTGATTTTATCAAACATAAATATCGAACATATCAGACAGTGTACATTTCCCAAAGGGAAAGGCATGTATTTAATTCAGTCTGACCCGAAGCAGGGATAAAAACACATAAGCCCACCGGCCATAAAAAGGAATTACCAAAGCAGGGATATCAAAAGCAGAGGCTTGAATGAATTAAAGTACCAAAAGTAAATGTCCTTTTTCAAGTTTTCAAATGTATACGTGTATAAACATCTTTTGAAAATAGCCGATCTACAAGCTCACAATGCGTCGCATCACGACGCATTGTGAGCTTGTAGATCGGCTATTTTCAAATGGCCGAAATGTGTATAGAGCTGAAGTGGTTAATGCATGTTTTGTAATAATAATCAAAATCTACAAAGTAACTAGTAAACTAGTCAAATAATTGTAATGGAGTAAAAGTACACAATTTTGCCTCTGAGATGTAGTGGAGTACAAGTAAAAGTGTTGGAAATTGGAAATACTCAAGTAAAGTACAAATACCTCAAAATTCTACTTAAGTACAGTACTTGAGTAAATGTACTGTACTTAGTTACTTTCCACCACTGCCCCTTGGCAAATCCAACCCTGTTTCTTAGGATTTATATGATGAAGACACTTTGCTGATGCCACGTTACAAAGAAAATGCCCAGAAGTCTCATTTTGGGCAGCGCTTATTGCAGCGACTTATCATTATTAGCTCACCCGATAGTCCTTTGTTATTGGTGTTTTTCATTAGGCTGCTGTAAAAAACCCAAAAAGGAAAAGATAAACTAAATGGGGCATGCTTCCCTTTAACTCTTTAAGACCGGTAACGCATCTGTGTGTGTCATTTTTAGATTTCATTGGGCTATTCAAAAATAGCAGATATACAAGCTCATAGCGCGGCACCGAGTGCCGCACTATGAGCTTGTAGATCTGCTATTTTTGAAAAATCATGAAAAGTTGTGCAAACATTTGATTT
Source organism: Gymnoscopelus microlampas (assembly GCF_963454915.1). NCBI lineage: Eukaryota > Metazoa > Chordata > Actinopteri > Myctophiformes > Myctophidae > Gymnoscopelus > Gymnoscopelus microlampas. Next base: position 11,598,640 of record NC_139958.1, read on the forward strand.
TGGCGGACATTTGTAACTCAAATCTTTGCTTCCGGGGGTTCCTGGAACTAAATATTTTACAAATGTTCGCTTTAAAAAAATCATAGATTTTGCCAAGAATTTTCACGATTTTTCAAAAATAGCAGATCTACAAGCTCATAGCGTGGCACTCGGTGCCGTGCTATGAGCTTGTATATCTGCTATTTTTTTAATAGCCCAAAGAAATAAAAAGAATGACACACAGATGCGTTCCCGGTCTTAATGGGTTAAGGCTGATGATAATAATGACAAATGCCAGTAGCTCAGTATCGCTGGCTTACATAAGGAACACGTTTCAAGGGGACCGACCGCGCAGACACTCTCTACAACAAGAGTAACTGTGGGTACTATTAAAGAAAAAAAGTCACGATTGACCTTTGAAAGAACTCTCTTTTTAAATTTGGGAGGTTGACCCAGTGAAGTCTGGCATACATAATCTCTAGACAATCTCTCTCTCATTCCCTATTACCGCCAAGGGAATATATCCTCTCTCCCTTGTTTAATACTTTAACCCATTAAGACCGGGAACGCATCTGTGTCATTTTAGATTTTAGGTATAACCATTATTTCATACTTTGGCTATTCAAAAATAACAGATATACAACCTCATAGCGCGTCACCGAGTGCAGTGCTATGAGCTTGTAGATCTGCTATTTTTGAAAAATCGTGAACATTTTTGCAAATATTTGAATATATATTTTTAAAGGGAACATTTTTTTTACTCAAATCTTTGCTTCTGGGGGTCCCCGGAACAAAACTTCCATTTTATATCAGTGGTGCTTCAACATTTCCACGTCAAGGACCCCCAAAAATGATATGTATTTGGCTGCGGACCCCCATCTCAAAACATTTTGTTCCAGGGACCCCCCCAGAAGCAAAGATTTGAGTTAAAGATGTTCGCTTTAAAATATAAATATATTCGAAGACTTGCACACATTTTCACGATTTAAAAAAAAATAGCAGATATACAAGCTCGTAGTGCGGCACTCGGTGCCACGCTATGAGCTTGTATATCTGCTATTTTTGAATAGCCAAAGAAACAAAAAAAATGCTTTCCCAGTCTTAATGGGTTAAGACTTTAAAAGAGTTCAGCGTGTCCCAGCAATAGACCCGCATAGTGCTGCTGGCGTGGCGCGCTGATAACTTTGCAGTCCCATCATCGCAATGTGACGATGACACAGAGACAGCTATAGTCTCTAGTTATGTCCCCAAGTCTCTCTGACACGCAATCGCCAGTGTTTATATAACTCTGAGATTTAAAAATAAACTTGGGACATTTTGTGGATCCACATAGATCACGGTGTCTGGCCCCAATGTGGATGTTATTGGACTTCATGTGAACCAGTCTGTGACGTCTATGACGTATCTATGACATATGACTCCTGATTTTGGCAAAGACAAAGTTCTGGACGTACCGCTGATCCGAGACACCACTCCCTCGGGTCCTCAGCGATACACACGGCAACAGGGCCGGATCTAGGCATATAGGCAAGGGGGGGCAATGCCCCCCCCCCCCAAATGTTACATATATGGTGTGTGTGATATGAAATGTGAGCTTTCCATAATCAAAGTAATCCTTAATCATATTCCATCATGCATCGTTGCACAATAAAAATAATTCTCCGCCCTGGTTTGCCATGGGCAGTGTTGCCAGCTATTGCGAGAGAAAGAAGCCTAGAAAAACAAGCCCAAAAGAAGCAAAGTAGGCAAAAAAAAACAGGAAAAAAAAGATTCGCCGGCGCGCTTTGCACGGCCCATCAGCATTTCTTATTGCCCCCCGAATTAAAAATAGCAGATCTGAAACTCACACTGTTCACCGTGTTCTACTATTTTCTACAAAAACTTTTGGTATCAATGTTCTTTTTTGGGGCTTTTATGCCTCTATTGACATGACAGTAGGCTGAGAGGAAATGGGTGGAGAGAGATGGTGAGTGACATGCAGCAAAGGCCTTCGGGATCGGGACTCGAACTTGCGACGTGCTGTCAGGCTATACACTGACTGAGGAGGTCTGGAATTCAAAATGTGCTTGATTAAAAGTACAAAAGCATTGGTATCAAAATGTACTTAAAGTAACCAAAAGTAGAAAGTACTCATTATGCAGAATGTCCCATTTCACAAGTTTTCAAATGTATACAAATCTTTTGAAAATTGCAGATCTACAAGCTCCACATTGTGAGCTTGTAGATCGGCTATTTTCAAATGGCCAAAATGTATATATAGGGCCGAAGTGGTTAATGTATGTTTTGTAATAATAATCTTGTCACGATCACGGCCCCTATTGTGTCCATCATGTGACTGTTTAGCCACTGGGTGTGCCTCTGCCCCTTCCTTGCCCTGCTCCTATTTCCCCTGAGCCAATCTCCTACTCTCCCTTCTACCTGAGGCAAAGACTCTGATTGGCCTGAGTGCAGTCACCTGTGAGGACCAGCTGAGCCTGGTTGGGTGATGAGCTCCAGTGACTATTTAGACTCTGTCTGTGTGTTTGTTCAGTGCTGGATCTTAAGTGAGTGTCAGGTTTTATGTGCCATGTTCGCACAGTACTGTTATCCTGTGTCTTTCACCAAGTAAAGTTAAGTTTATGTGATCTTCATCTCCTGCCTTTGTTTGAGTTCTGAGTTTGAGTTCCTGCACTTGGGTCCTAACACCATTTCCTGACACATCTAAATCTACAAAGTAACTAGTAACTACTAAAACCGGAAATACTCACTACTACTTAGTTACTTTACACCACCGTTTGGTATAGAGGAGGGGTAGAAAAGTAGGGGGCCTAGTATAGGTGCCTGAGCGACACTGGTCAACAAAGTGGACATGGTTTAAGTCAGTGGTTCTCAAACTTTTTCATGTCAAGGACCCCCAAAATGACATGTATTTGGCCGTGGACCCCCATCTAAAAATATTTTGTTCCAGGGACCCCAGAAGCAAAGATTTGAGTTACAAATGTTCGCTTTAAAAAACATATATTCAAAGATTTGCACACATTTTCAAGATTTTTCAAAAATAGCAGATGTACAAGCTCATAGCGCGGCACTCGGTGCCGCGCTATGAGCTTGTATATCTGCTATTTTTGAATAGCCAAAGTATAAAAGGTTAAAATTATTCTGATGCTATATTTACACATTTTGCTGGGTACCCCCTGGAACCACCTCAAGTACCCCTGGGGGTCCCCGGACCCCACTTTGAGAACCAAGGGTTTAAGTGGTTAATTTCAACCCACTTACCTTCTCTTACATCCTGCGCTCCCTTTTCTATTTGTTTTCTTCTGTTCTTTAGTTTGCCTTTTCTCCTACTGTTCCCTTTTCCTCACATCTCCCTCCTTCATAGTGTAACGTCTGTGCCGTTTCTCATTTTGTCATTAACCTCAAAGAGAGAATGAATCTTTGATGTTTGGATTGTTGGGGTTTTGTGAAGAGAGAATGCAGATTAGTGTGTGTGCGCGTGTGTGTTGTTTTCATCGTATCTTTTTCCATTAATCCATTCAATCCAGGAACACATCTGTGTCATTTTTTAAGATTTATTTGGCTATTAAAAAATAGCAGATATAGAAGCTCACCAAGTGCCGCACTATGAGCTTGTAGATCTGCTATTTTTGAAAAAGCTTGAATAGTTTTACAAATCTTTGAATATATATATATTTTTTTTAAAGCAAACATTTGTAACTCAAATCTTTGCTTCATGGGGGTCCCTGGAACAAAACATTTTGAGATGGGGGTCCGCGGCCAAATACATTATCTAAAAATGTTTTCTAAATCCTAACAGTATGTTGCTATATCAGTGGTGCTCCAACTTTTCCATGTCAAGGACCCCCAAAATGATATGTATTTGGCCGCGGACCCCCACCTCAATTTCTTTTTTTAAAATAGCAGATCTACAAGCTCATAGCGCGGCACTCGGTGCCGGGCTATGAACTTGTATATCTGCTATTTTTGAATAGCCAAAGACAACTTAAAATGACACAGATGCGTTCCCGGTCTTGATGGATTAACCAACACATTCTCAGTAGCTTTGCTTTCCTCCTCCCCTCTCATGTCCTTCTCTTTTCCTCCAACTGCGTCTTCCCAGAAGTCGGCCATTTGGGACAGATTTTTTTTTTAAACACTTTCAGACCGACACCCTGGGGACGCATTTTCACAGGGTGACATTGCAGCTCAGGGCCAATGCCATTCCTCCATGTTTACCCAAGAAACTAACTTTGTTTCTTCTGACCCAATCGGCCCAGAAAAAAAAAGAAAATGGTTGAAAATAATTATGGCATTTCTGCAAACCACAGACACATTGAATCTCGATGGATCGAACAATCAATGGAACTAACGTGGTATACTTTGAGTTCAAATGTATTGGATCACAATGAAAACTCATATTTTTTCAAGGTTTTAAAGACACAAATACCCTGACAATAATGTTATATTATCATTAAGATGTTATTGTTTTGCCAATTATTTAGGGAACTACTTGCGATAACCTCGCGGCACCACCAGTGGTCCTCGGCCCACAGGTTGAGAATCACAGGCCCACCGACAGAAGCAGACTTGAGACCCACCTGGCATGCCGGAGCGAGCGAGGCGTAAACCCACATGGTCTCGAGTGCAACATTGGAGCCAGACCGAGATATAGGTCTGGCCCGATGTATCTGCCAAGTCTCACTCCCCAAAAGGCATATTGTGACCTCGTGACCAAACGTCAACATGTGACGTGAAGGGGGGGTCAAAAAGGCACATGTTGACTTTTCGGTACTTAGGCATTACAACGCTGAAGTCCAGTTCTCATTTCTTTTGACGATCCGACCCAAAATGTCAGAGGCGTGCTAAATCGAGCGAGTCACCATGCCCAGCGTTGCGATGTCCACGTTGAGCCGAATAAGCGCCGTTTGAGTTATGTCATGATGGGCACAGAATCGTAAATCATATATTCCCCGAAAGTCATATTGTGACTTTTTTGCCCCCCCCCCCCTTCACTTCACATGTTGATGTTTGGTCAAAATTGTCCCAAAAAGTCAACATATAACTTTCTTTTGTGGGACAGCGTTGAATCTGTGTTTTGCAGAAACGTTAACCAGTTTGTCCATATTTTATATATAAAATAGCCGATCTACAATAGTAGACCGGTTACTTGCATGGTTAGATCGGTAGATTGGCTGTAGATGTATTTTTTTTGTGTAGATTATTTTATCTTGAAAAGGTTAGAAAGTGTTTGAACATTTCAGAATGACATGCCCGAAAATAGAGGACTCCGGGGCTAATGTGGTTAAAAGCCAATGTTTCGCTGTGGTGACCAGTCTGTTGTTGTGTCTCTCTCTGTGAGAAAGACCCAATAAAGCCAGCCTGTATGTGTGGGAGAGACAGATCTAGCAGGAGTCACATGTAATCCAATTTTCTCCTCATCTTCCATTTATTAGTTCGTTCTAGTTTACTGATCCGGGCACTTGTTTTCCTTTCAATGGGATTTGGAACTAATTTACCTTTTCCTCTCTGTGTGCGTGTGCGTGTGCGTGTGCGTGTGCGTGTGCGTGTGCGTGTGCGTGTGTGTGTGTGTGTGCGTGTGCGTGTGTGTGTGTCCAGGCTCGCGTCCCCGTGACTGTGGCGATCTGTACGCCAGTGGTCAGAGGGAGGATGGCATCTACTCTGTGTTTCCTGTCCACTTCCCTGCAGGCTTCCAGGTCTACTGTGACATGACCACAGATGGAGGGGGCTGGACCGTGAGTCACCCAAAAACACACACACACACACACACACACACACACACATACACACACACACACACACACACACACACACACACACACACACACACACACACACACACACACACACACACACACACACACACACACACACATGCACACGCACGTGTTCGCGCAGACGCATACACAGGACTTAATTTGTGCCGGAGCTGGCACCTGGTACCTTGCCTGCTGCGCTCCGGGAAATCTCGAAGGTGCTCCGTCACCTCAATTCAACACAATAGGTTTTTATTGTAGGCTATGTATTATTAATTCAACTTTCACATTTTCCCCTCGATGTCCCCTTCCTGCAATGGAAAGGGAACCGTGGGTGAAATGAAACCGAGTTACGTTCGTAAATCGCCACAGTAAAATGTGTGTTCTCCCTCTCCTTTCCTCTAAGTTTGGCATGACTTTTAGTCGGATTCATGATCTGCGGCACCTAATCATTTACAAATGAAGCACGGCGCACGCAAGCACACACACACACACACACACACGTGTGCACGCGCACACACACATCTCTCAGTATGTTTATCTAGGACAGTTAATTTGTACCACAGGTCTTTTATGAGGCGTTTAATCAAAGTGGAAAATATGAATACAAAAATTACTGGAAGGTAATGAAATGTTTTGTTCACAATAACTACCTTCAAAAAAACATAATTATGTTTTGTTAATTTTTTCTTCCTTTCTTTCTTTTATCTAGTAGTGCTGTTTATTACTGTAAATCTATGCATGAATGGTTTTCAGTGAAACAAAATCTCACGATCAATCTGCCTATGAAGCTGTAATACATGTTTCACATCACGTACAGAACACACGTTGATCTGAAGTGTTTGATTAGAATTAATTTCAAAACTAGAGAGTTGTGCTCGGTGACATTGCAAATCAAGATAGTGATGCAGTGTCTAATGGAGTGGTTCTCAAACTCTTTCATGTCACGGACCCCCAAATTAATATGCCTCCGACCCCCATCTGAACATACTTTTCCTGGTATAATGCAGTTACATTTCTGCCTACAGACGTGAAACAGTAGCTTACCATGTGATTACCATTTTGTACATCATCTCTACAGTGTTCTTCCCCTTCTATCACAGATTTTAACAGCACATTTTGATTTAGTTTAGTTTAGTGATAAAATTCCATTTCATTTTTGTCATATTTTAGTCATTTGAAATGTTTTAGTTTTTGTCTAGTTTTAGTCGACTAAATCTACAGTTGATTTAGTCGACTAAAATGTGTTTTGGCTGTGCTTTGATGGCACCGTAATGGCAGATTTTATACTTGGTTGCATGCTGAAAAGAGCCGATCTACAAGTCCATAACGCGTTGTGGGCTTGTAGATCTGCTGCGCAACCAAACATAAAATGGCTTGTCTTAGTTCTACTGGATCTCTTCTCCACTAGTCACTCCCTAACATTTTAGTCTAGTTTGTATTTGTTGACAAAATTATCAATATATTTAGTCTAAGTTTTAGTAATCATAGGTTTGTTTTTTTTGTTCGTCAGTGAATAAAGGTAGTCGACAATCATTTTTTGTCATAGTTTTCGTCGACTGATATAGAAGACAGGTGTTGATTATTTGGTCGCCGGTCATGTTTCTGGGCTGTTCCTTGCGAGGGCGAGGGTTGCTGCCTCTCGCCGGAGGCCGGTTGGGGCAATTCCTCCCTAGGACTGGCAGGTATAGGACACAGGGGTGGGCTTCGTGCAGCCAGTTATGATATCCGGAGGGCATTGTGAATGGCAGCATTAACCTTCTTGGCATGTCTGTGATTTCAAGACGGCACTTCATTAGGGTATCGGGCAGTTGTGGTGCAGGTGCTGCCAACCATTGGCACTCTGTGTGTGTGTGTGTGTGTGTGCGCGTGCGCCTGTGTGTGTGTTCAGTGTTGTCACATTTATATGAGTATATTTTGGTATTAATCTAACGTTGACCTGTACCGCGAACTTGCATGTCTGCCGGCTAGCCGCGGTACATCCGATAAGCCGGAGGGACAGGACAGGAGCATTGTGTAATTGGCCAGCCTTGTGGATCCTTGTTTCATAGCCTGGAGGGATGCAATAGCCTGCAATAAAGATGTCATAATAATGACATACTGTAATACCGTATGTCAGTGACATATTTGAAAAATATTCAAGAATTTAGGTCCTTGGCCTGCTGTCAACGTGCACTAGAAGTATGAAGCTCATCAGCATGCATAGTGGTATGCGACACATAGACAGACATGTTTGACACGCATGATCTCATAGCAGAGATACAGTATTCATCACTTTTCATCTTTTACTGGAATTATATTAACGTTAGAGCTTGTATATCTGCTATTTTTGATCAGACAACGCCAAATGTTATTCCTAGGCTATTTGAAAATTGCCGATCTGCTATTTTCAAACATTTTAGTAATTTTGGTACTTTGGTACTAAGTATATTTTGATGCCAATACTTGTGTACTTTTACTCAAGTAACATTCTGAACACAGGTCTTTCACTGCAGTATTGATACTTGTACTTAAGTAAAACATTTGAGTGCTTTTTCCACCACAGCTCTGAGGATGTTTGCAGTGCATTGCTGCAGCAATGGAGGCACAAATGCAGAAGACTAGCTCGTACCGTGGCAGCTGATCTCACACATAGATATGAGTTATAGTGCGGTGCGATTAAGCTCGGCTTAGGGCCAGGCTGTATTCCTGTGTGACCGTAAGTCATATAGAGTCGTCCGTCCCCTGGATAAAGCTGCAGTGACAAATAGCTCGGTAAAACGCACATCATTGCCAAACAGTTTCATGAGACGACCCGTGGTTTTAAATTATTTAAACGGACAAACTAATTTGTCACTGTCCCCCCATATCGCCCCCAGAGGGACCCGTGTTGAGTGGAACTGTTGGATTTTGTGTATACTGTTTGTTTTTCTGAGCTACGGGAAACAGTGGTGGAAAAAGTAATCAGATTTTTTTTTAAAACTTAAGTATAAGTAGCATCTGGATAAGAGGTTGGAAGATGGTTGGATTGCGGTAGCAATACCGCAATATGAAAATACTCTGTTAGAAGTTTAAGGCATGTATTCAACACTTGACTAGAAGTAGGCTACTAAAGTATTGGCACCCGTTTATTTATGTATTTCTTTTTTTTTATAGATGAAGTATATCTTAAGTGGATAATGTATGTTGTTTGATAATCATCTAAATCTACAGAGTCACTAGTAGCTAAAGTTGTCAAATAATTGTAGTGGAGTGAAAAGTACAATATCATCTCTGAGATCATGTAAGCGGGGTAGAAGTATAAAGTATCAAAACATGGAAATACTCAAGTAAAGTAAAAGCACCTCCAAAGTACAGCCCTTGAGTAAATGTAATCGGCTATTTTACACCACCGCTTGGTGCGATAAGGGTTTATAGAGTTGAGGTATTCTATTACGCTGTGGGATCCACTTCTTTCGAATTTGAAAACGTGAATGTTTTAAATTGATATCCTTGGTGTCACTTGATCAAACATTCCGCATGGTTTCCTGGCCCCGGCTACAGTAAACATCGCTGTTTTAGATTGGATGTTGGAAGAGATGTCTCTGCGGGGAACGGGAGACGGAGGGGTGAGCAAATGCTGACACCAAACCATTTGATCTATATTTGGATCTGTGGTTGAGATGCATTTGACTGGATGCACATAGCTAGCGTGGGTGCATTCGAACGTTTGTGTGTGTGTGTGTGTGTGTGTGTGTGTGTGTGTGTGTGTGTGTGTGTGTGTGTGTGTGTGTGTGTGTGTGTGTGTGTGTGTGTGTGTGTGTGTGTGTGTGTGTGTGTGTGTGTGTGTGTGTGTGTGTGTGTGTGTGTGTGTACACATACATACGTGGGAGAGAGCGAGAGAGAGCGAGCGAGATAGAGAGAGTATGTGAAAATCTCTCCAGGTTAGACCTGTTTATTTCTCTTTGTTCTAAAGTGTTGCAGCCCTCGGGGGGGAGTAGAGCAGTTCTTAATAGAGATCTAAGGCCTTATATACCTTTAGCAGTTGGAGACTTTCAACTCTTTAAATCCATCAAATCCACAAATCCTAACGGGTTGTTGCAACCATTTTAGTTCCGAGAACAGAGGTGCTGACTTCTGGAAGGCAAGTTTAAATACCATTCGGGGAGTCAGCCAGCACTACTCAAGGAACTGTTATGGAACCATTATTCGTTCTTCTACCACAGAAACTGTATTGAACGATGCAGCCTGCAAACAAAGTATGAGCTAACCGACCTCAAAGAGAATGAATAAGTCAATCTTTTGATTGATTGAATACTTTATTAGTCAGAAATGTAAACAGCACGTGGTACAGTCAGACATTAACCCATTAAGACCTGAGGCCGCTTCTAAACATTTTTTAAAAATCGGAAAAAAATATAAAAAAAAATATTTTTCACGATTTTTCAAAAATAGCAGATCTACAAGCTCATAGCGCGGCACTCGGTGCCGCGCTATGAGCTTGTATGTCTGCTATTTTTGAATAGCCAAAGAAATCTAAAATGCGTTCCAGGTCTTAATGGGTTTAAGGCTAAAAAGATACCCATATCCAGGTCTTTTCAGGACTTCTTTTTATGTAAACATGCTGTAAAGCTGTGAAAGTCCTTTCTTTAATGTTCCCCTTAAGAAACCTTTTTGAGATGTCTCTCAGGGTATATAATGTAAAGTAAGTCGGACTTGCCTGGCAGGGGGGAGATACCATGATCAAAACACTGCTGGTTCATCCAGGGTGATCATCTCTGGTTGTGCTTACCCATGCGAATTCCCCCAAATCTGGGAATATCTGCTGCATAATTTCTCACAGCGAAGCAGGTTTTTTTTATACAATATGCTTGGGCTGTGTTTCATAAATCTATAGACACGTGGACGGCCTCCTATATGCATGCGCCCTGCAGGCATGTTACACATGATGATAAATATAGACGCAAACACATATATTCACGCAGAGGCCTTTACAGTCTATGCCAGGCTTTTTACACATGCCCTCAAACACCATGTTTGTAATCATATCAAATGTATTGAACCAAGCACGATTGATTTATCTCCACCAGGCCGGAGTTTATTTATTTATTTATTCACTTACTTACTGCATTTAGACACGTGTCTGTTGTGAATCGGCTGTCAAGCTTTTTTGCATCTACTCTATGCCAATTTCTTCCTCCCTTCGACTGAAGCTGTGCAACTATTGCATCACAGTTGTTACTCTGTGCATGTAAACCATTTATTTTCCTGCGATCTCTTAGTCTAATAGTTGTTGAGGTGAGGTAGTGTTGGTCTCATTGGTCTCAAGTACATGAAGTAAATCAGTCTCTTTGGCACAGCGCAGCGCATCTATAATGCACATGCATGCGCACCGCACACTGAGAAAGAGACACACAGGCACCAGTGTTGCCAGGTTTTGCGAGACAAATAAGCAACCAAGTGTATGAAAACAAGCCCAAAAGAAGCAACTAGGCCACATGAGCACTTTAAACCTAATATACTTCGTTATTTCGGGGGTACTTGATTGTCATTTCGGGGGTACTTGATTTGAAAATGTTTGAGAAACACTGGTTTAAACAACATTAGGAAACAAGCCCAAATAAGCAACTACACTTTAGAAACGACCCCAAAATAATAATAAGCAGACACAACACTGACAGGCACCTACAGTATGACGTGAGAGACACATGCCTCCTGGGGGAGATTTGCACTCCACTGAACGCGCCCTCTAGTTATTATTATGATTAGTATTACTAGACCATACCCAGTCGACGCATCCGTGGGGGGATATGCGCACATGATCTGGCAACAACCCGGGAGGCAGTTCGTCCCATAGCTGGGCAGCCCCGTAACCATGGCGACAGTGTTTTACACAAAAACGCTAATAAGAAGCTGAGATTTGATGAAATTGAAAAACGGGCATCACAGTTAAGCAATTGGTCCAGCCACTGAGGAGAACCGGGTAGCTTCACCTACTCATTCACCAGACAGAGGTTACTAGAATTATAGTAGGATTAGTGTTATTGCAGCATGTGCATGATATTGACAAAAAATATTGTGGCTGTCGGGCAAAAACCTTGTATCTCCATATTTCAACTTTTTATGTTTTTTTTTTTGTTTGTTTTTTGTGTAAATGCTTGCCTTTCATCATACAAGTGTCACATAAAAGTAGTGAAAATAGCAGATCTACAAGCTCACAACGTGTTGCCATGCGTCACATTGTGATCGGCTATTTTCACTATTTTATTTTTTCTTCATAAGAAGGAACGGTTTCAGACACACAGTATGAGGTTTTCCCCCCACAGTGACAATACAGCTTCACCTACTTTCTGATGTATACGATATAACATACAGTAAACTGCAGCTTATATTCCTACTGACATTCAAAATGTGCGTGTGTGTGTGTGTGTGTGTGTGTGTGTGTGTGTGTGTGTGTGTGTGTGTGTGTGTGTGTGCGTGTGCGTGTGTGTCAATCACTCTCAGTGACTGTGTGAGATAGGCAAGGGCACGCCCTCTTATCATCAAACAAAGCAAAAGCGACAGACTGACAGAGTGCTTGGCACAGCATGATGGAGTAGAACGGCTCACCAGCCTGGCAGAGTGTGTGTGTGTGTGTGTGTGTGTGTGTGTGTGTGTGTGTGTGTGTGTGTGTGTGTGTGTGTGTGTGTGTGTGTGTGTGTGTGTGTGTGTGTGTGTGTGTGTGTGTGTGTGTGTGTGTGTGTGTGTGTGTGTGCGCGTGTGCGTGCAAGGGAAGGTTTTCACATATTAGTTCATACACAGTTTGCGTCTTTCTGACATGTCACACAAGTCCACCTGTTCACAAAAAAACATACGTATGTGTCTAGAATGGTCAAACAAGTGAAAACAAACATAGATACTCTACACCACAACACAAGTTTGAAATGAGTTGCTCCAACTCATCATGGGACGGTGTGTGCACGGTGCCACACATCCACCACGCGCCAACAACATAGAACCGAGCTCTGAAAGACACATCAACAGGTTTTGACATGTTTTTTTCTGAAAACTCTTAGGATTTAGAACATTGGTTTAGAACAGTGGTTCTCAAAGATAGCAGATATACAAGCTCACAGCGCGTCACTTCGTTTTTGAAAAGTTTTGAAAACATCTTGAAAGTGTTTGAATGTTGAATGATTTAGATTTTTCTTAACACAAAACATTTTCAGATGGGGGTCTGTGGCTATATCTATCTATCTATCTATCTATCTATCTATCTATCTATCTGTCTGTCTGTCTGTCTGTCTGTCTGTCTGTCTGTCTGTCTGTCTGTCTATCTATCTATCTATCTATCTATCTATCTATCTATCTATCTATCTATCTATCTATCTATCTATCTATCTATCTATCTATCTATCTATCTATCTATCTATCTATCTATATCAATTTGGGGGTCCCTGGCATAAAAAGGTTGGAGAACTACTGGTTTAGAAGGCATATGTAGAATCGGCCTCAGGTCTTAATTGCTCAATGCCTCCAGTGGGGCTACAACCTGACTTATACTGAGTTATATGCAGCGCCACTCACTGAAACTATCCCATCTGGAATCTGTGAGCTTGCAGATCGGCCACAACGCGACGCACACATCCAAGTATACATCAGGCATTAGGCCTAAGTATCACTCTCGACACTCATTTGACATATTATCTCATGGAAGTGATTTTAATGCAGGCATATCTGATCCCGGCAGCTGTGTTGACTGTGACTATGATAAAGGCCTAAGCCTCGTTGAAGCCTAGCTAGTATCGTTGTACGCTTGCCAAAAATAACAGCTTTTCCACTCAAAAGGGGATAATATATATGTGCGCGGCGTGTCGTCAGGCCTCAGAGGGATCGGCGCTGCGCTGTGATCTAACAGGAACAGGTACAGACAGGAGGGGTTGTTAGTTGGGTGACTGGATTACCGGCTGACTGACTAGTGAGCTTAACCCATTAAGACCTGAAGACGCATCTGTGTAATTTTTAGATTTGAGCTAAAAAAGCATTATTTTACAATTTGGCTATTAAAAAATAGCAGATCTACAAGCTCATAGCGCGGCACCGAGTGCCGCGCTATGAGCTTGTAGATCTGCTATTTTTGAAAAATTGTGAAAATGTGTGCAAATCTTTGAATATATATATATATAGTTCTTTAAAGCGAACATTTTTAACTCAAATTTTTGCTTCTGGGGGGTCCCTGGAACAACATTTTGGTTGGTTCTTGACATGAAAAAAGTTTGAGAACCACTGATATTATAGCAACATAATTTAAAAAAAATTAGGATTTAGAAGACATTTGTAGAATCCCCTAGAAGCAAAGATTTTAGTTAAAAACGTTTGTTTAAAAAAATGTATATATTCAAAGATTTGCACAAATGTTCACGATTTAAAAAAAAATAGCAGATCTACAAGCTCATGGCGCGGCACTCGGTGCCGCGCCATGAGCTTGTAGATCTGCTATTTTTGAATAGCCAAAGAAATCTAAAAATGACACAAATGCGTTCCAGGTCTTAAAGGGTTAAATAATGAATGAGCCATATGTCGCTGCCTCGAGAGCAACGCTCTGACAGAGAGAGCTACACCGCTTCAGAGGGAGAGAGAGAGGGATCTGTGAGGAGGGGAGCAACAGAGGAGAACCAACCATAGAAGCTGATGAGAGAGGGAGGGAAAGAGGGAGAGAGGGAGAGAGAGAGGTGGAACTTAGAATGAACTAGACTACTGAACTACTGCAATGTAGAAGTACTCTGTTACAAGTAAAAGTCCGGAATTCTAAATTTACTTAAGTAAAAGTACAAAAGTATTGGTATCAAAATGTACCAAAAGTAAAAGTACTAAAATGTTCAAATAGCCTATGTATAACATAGGGCTAAAGTGGAACATGTATGTTTTATAATGTAATCATTTATATCTGTAAAGTAAATAGTAAGTAAAGTTTTCAAATAATTGTAGTGGAGTAAAAGTACAATAGAGAGAGAGAGAGAGAGAGAGAGAGAGAGAGAGAGAGAGAGAGAGAGAGAGAGAGAGAGAGAGAGAGAGAGAGAGAGAGAGAGAGAGAGAGAGAGAGAGAGAGAGAGAGAGAGAGAGAGAGAGAGAGAGAGAGAGAGAGAGAGAGAGAGAGAGAGAGAGATGCCCTGAACATAGCACAGAGATGTCTGTGGCTGCTGTCCATGGTTCTGAAGTAGCTGTGGCTGCTATCCAGGGTTCTGAAGTAACTGTGGCTGCTGTCCATGGTTCTGAAGTAACTGTGGCTGCTGTCTATGGTTTTGAAGTAACTGTGGCTGCTGTCCATGGTTCTGAAGTAGCTGTGGCTGCTGTCCATGGTTCTGAAGTAGCTGTGGCTGCTATCCAGGGTTCTGAAGTAACTGTGGCTGCTGTCCATGGTTCTGAAGTAACTGTGGCTGCTGTCCATGGTTCTGAAGTAACTGTGGCTGCTGTCCATGGTTCTGAAGTAACTGCAGCTGCTGTCCAATAGGCTCTATGCACAGCAGCCATGTTGGAAATAAATTGGGCCTCTGCCTTACTTCCTTCACAGGTGTTACCAATGATACTAATGAAGGCTCTGTTCCATTCTGATCAAACATATAGTCAGGGTGCTGATATCGTTGCATGTTGGCTCACTGGAAACACTCTGCCAGTGGGTCTCAAAGCGTGGTCCAGGTATCCTCTGGGGTCCTTGAGGGGGGTTCCAAATGGCCCCCTTACAGGTGTGTAACTCTGAGAGAGTACAAATGTTTTTGTACACTTTCAGAGTTACGGGGGTCATTGAAATTAAAAGGTTTGAGAACCACTGTGCTACACTAAATGGAACAGAGCCTTCATTAGAATCATTGGTAACACCTGTGAAGGAAGTAAGGAAGAGGCCCAATTTCTTTCCGATATGGCTGCTGTGCATAGAGCCTATTGTAAAACAGTGGTGTGGGATTACGCACACTCACACTCCCGTTAGTGGTACACGATCCCATACACAGGACGGACAGCTACACGCCTCAGTCCATTGCCCCGGCAGACATTTATATCCCATAACCTGGAGGGACGGTATGGTTCTGAGATTATGAATTCACAGAAATAACCAAGTTGTCGTTGATGGATTGGACCATCTTTTTGAGGAGGATTGAGTTCCTTGGCTTACTGGCAGTGAGCACGAGAAATTCAACACCGATCGGACACCGCGGACTCACAAACACACACGCGCACACACACACACACACACACGCACACACACACACACACACGCACGCACACACACACACACACGCACACGCACACGCACACACACACAATGCACAGTTAGACGAGCCGAAGCATAATCTCCGACCCCGGCCTACAGCCTGACGGAGATTATGACACTGGAAAGGAGAGATAAAGTGAAAAAGAAGGGAATATGGGAATATATACTGTATACAGTATAATAGAAATATATAATTGCTGTCGGGCAGATAACTAGTATCCATATTTCAACTATTATGTTTTTTTCATAAATGAATGCCCTATACTTCATCAAACAAGAGTGTCGCACAAAAGTAGTGAAAATAGCACATCTACGAGCTTGTAGATCTGCTATTTTCACTATTTTACTTTTTTTGTAAGCAATTAAAAAAAGGTTTTGGACAAACAAGGTTTCCACCCAGCAGCGATGATTGTATATACAGTCTATTTGTTGTCCTTATTTTTTTTAATCATGCCCTTATGCAATAATGTAACAGCCGAGAGATTCAAATTGTGTTTATTTGCATAATAAATGGCTCTCTGCATCATTGGCAAGATCTGCCTGAAGCATTCAGCCTACTATATGAGTTTAGGCTGTGTAATCTTAGGGGATATATATAATTATACATACACAATATATAATAATTATCTTCAATTGGATAGGCATGGGGAGGCACTTTGTCTTACTTTAATTGCAGGGTTGTTTTTTTGTTTGGGTTTTTTTCCGTACGTTTTTCTTTTTTTTGTGCTTAAGTCAGCATCAGCAAAACGCATATGAGATAGTAAGGATTACGGAAATGCTTACTGTGTATCCGTGCCCATGTTTATATATCTGAGTCATTATATTTCTAGGAAGAAATTATGCTTTCATAGTGTGTGCGTGGGTAGATGCATGCTATATGAAAACTGTGTGTGTGTGTGTGTGTGTGTGTGTGTGTGTGTGTGTGTGTGTGTGTGTGTGTGTGTGTGTGTGTGTGTGTGTGTGTGTGTGTGTGTGTGTGTGTGTGTGTGTGTTTTCACATCTACTCAAGTACTGTACTTTTATTTTGTACATTTTTTGCTTTTACTTTACTGGACTATTTCCAATTTTCAATACTTTTACTTCTACTCCACTACATCTCAGAGGCAAATATTGTACTTTTTACTCCTTTGCCTAGAATTATTTGAAAACTTTAGTTACTAGTTACTTTGTAGATTTGAATTATTAATACAAATCATACATTAACCACTTCAGCCCTATTTAAACTTTGGCTATTTCTCTGTGAGCTTGTAGATCTGCTTTTTTTCAAAAGGTTTTAATACATTTTATACATATGATACCTTGTATAACGGGACATAATGAGTGTTTCTACATTGCATACAACATTGATACTTTTACTTTAAGAAATGGATAACTTTTTTCCACCACTGCGTGTGCGTGCGTGTTTGTGGGTGGGTGGGTGGATGGGTGGGCGAGAGAGAGACAGAGAGAGAGAGAAAGAGAGAGAGAGAGAGAGAGAGAGAGAGAGAGAGAGAGAGAGAGAGAGAGAGAGAGAGAGAGAGAGAGAGAGAGAGAGAGAGAGAGAGAGAGAGAGAGAGAGAGAGAGAGAGAGAGAGAGAGAGAGAGAGAGAGAGAGAGAGAGAGAGAGAGAGAGAGTGTGCACATGTGTACATGTGGCTCTAGACTTGCAAGCAACATACATAAATGGAATGATCTATTGCTCACGGTTGTACTTGGCCCAGAGAAATATGAACAAATAAATCAAGCCATCTGTTCCCGTGCCGTTTTCTATAGAAAAATGAATGTGCTTTTTCACACAGTGGATTATATCCACTTCAAAGTGCACCACCAGCAAGCATCTGACAAGATATCTGATGGAATAGCACAGATTTTAAGGAAGATTGTAATTTGCTACACGTGGCTGCCAAGCTTTTATCTCTGTTATCACTGTCAGGAAGAAACCTCGTATCTCCATGTTTCATCTTTTCTGTTTTCTTTTTTTTTTTTGGGTCATAAATCAATACCCGGTTTTATGGTTAATCATACAACTCTGTTACACAAAAGTAGCCCGTGTGTGTCGCATTGTGAGCTTGTAGATCTGCTATTTTTGAAAATGCTCAGAATAGGAATGCTAGGCGCGCTCGGGTGGCGCAGTGGTAAAGTCCCTGCCCAGTGCCCACCACAGACGTCCCCCCCCCTAAAACGTAATCATCAGGTATTATGGATTTTTTCCAAAAAAGTGTACAGAAAGTGTTAAAATTGTTTTTATGTGGACACGCCTCCAGTTCATTAAGTATACCTGGTTCTCACCTTAGCACCTCCTCCACCACCCTAGCACCACCCACCTGTCCTAGTCCCTCCTCCTCCTCATATCCACACCTGTTGTGTTATGACAATGAGGGGGAGGGTATTATTTTACTGTGTCATTAAAGTGCAGTTTTTCTATTGGCACGTTTGACCCTCAAGGTTTCCTCCAGGGGAAGAAACTCAAAATAGTCAGAGAAGACATAAAACACGATAAAAAACACCACCAGGGGGCTTAATGAAGTTCTATCAACCTCATAGACACATGAAAAACAGAAAAAGTGCAAAACCATGGCACCACCATCTGTCTGTCTATATTAGAACCATTGGAGCAAAGGTTTTATCTTTTCATTTTCTGAAAAAGTGGCGGTTTTGGACATGCACAGTTTCAGCCCGACAGTGACGATATGTGAGCACAACCACAGAGTGCACAGTGGTGTTTGCATCAGCGTTGCAGCTGTTTCTTCTCAAAGAAAGAAAAAAAGATTCTGAAAGAATCCTAAGACAATTAGTAAATTGCCTCAGTCTGGCACAGAGGGAGAATTGAGAGGGAGACGGCTCGAGATCTAAGGGAATACGAGACGCATTATGTACAACAATGATTAGTTGAGATGGCTCTCTAACGACGAGGCACACTGTGATTGTTAATATGAGAAAAATAATAGATGATGTCCCTGAGAAGATAAGAATATGAATGTGAGTGGAAGGGTGGATTAAAGAAAGGTACATCTATAATTGTAGTGATGATAGTCTTCTTTGCTATTGCTCTGAGAACATGAGGGCAGAGCAATGAGCCGATTGCATTATTAAATGCCTGTCTATATCTCTACTATACCCATTGTTATTGAAAAGTATACCGTCTACCTCCCTAAAGTGCATTATGACTCAATCAGATGTCACCTACAGTATGTATCATGATTTTTAACCCGATTATGCCGTAGCCAACCTGTTTAAAGGCTTTGTTGTATAGTGTTCTTACAGCGCACAAAAGAGGATACTCCCGGTGAACTTGGTATTTCATAAAGCGTGGGTAGGTACCATGCTTGAGAATTTGACAAATGAAAGACAGGAGACATTGGGCCCAGAGGAGAGGAGAGGAGAGGAGAGGGAAGGGAGAAGGAGAGGGAGGGGGAGAGTTGGATAGTGATAATAACGTGGCAAGTGGCTCTGCCACAGCCACAAGGCTGTAGGATACTAAATATCCCACATAATCAGGCTTTTGATTGAGTACTTTATTAGACAGAAATGTAAACAGCACTCGATATAGTCAGACATGTAGGCTAAGAGGATAGGCTGGTGAATGAACAAACCAAGGCAAAACTATAAAAAAAAACTCCAGAAACCTTTGAATGTCTTGGCTGTCAGATTGAAACCTTGTATGTATGTGAAAGCCTGGGGGTGGCAATGGCTCAGGGGTACCGTAGCGTGGCCGGTAGAGCGGCCGGAAGGGAACCGCGAGGTTCCCAGTTAGATCCCGGGTTCCCCCAGAGTTAGTATGTAAGTGTCCTTGAGCAAGACACTGAACCCCTAATAGGCTCTATGCACAGCAGCCATATTGGAAATACATTGGGCCTCTTCTTACTTCCTTCACACGTGTTACCAATGATACTAATGAAGGCTCTGTTCCATTCTGGTCAGGGTGCTGATATCGTGCATGTTGGCTCACTAGAAACACGTCATTTTGGTTCCCAAATGGCCCCTTACGGTGGCTGTTTAACTCTGAGAGTGTACAAATGGAACCAAATGGACCCGTAAGGGTCCATTTGGTTCCATTTGTACACTCTCAGAGTTATGGGGGTCCTTGAAAATAAGACAACCACTATGCCACACTAAATGGAACAGAGCCTTAATTAGTATTATTGGAAACACCTGTGAAGGAAGTAAGGAAGGGGCCCAATTCATTCCCAATATGGCCGCTGTGCATAGAGCCATATATTGCTTCCGATGAGCAGGTTGGTGCCTTGCATGGTTTCCTCTGCCATCGGTGTATGAA
This sequence comes from Gymnoscopelus microlampas, assembly GCF_963454915.1. NCBI lineage: Eukaryota > Metazoa > Chordata > Actinopteri > Myctophiformes > Myctophidae > Gymnoscopelus > Gymnoscopelus microlampas. The sequence goes on from NC_139958.1 coordinate 11,618,831, forward strand.
TGTGTGTGTGAATGGGTGAATGCAATGCACAATCTATGTAAAGCGCTTTGGATAAAAGCGCTATATAAATGCACCATTTACCATTTTATTTATGACCAAAACCGTTACTCAAGAGCTCTTGTTGATACTTTTCATTCGTTCAATATTTATAAAATCCACAGACGCATGTAACAAAACAAATATAATAACCACCACACAACGCGACATGTGAGCTTGTAGATCGGCTATTTTTGATAATGTTGTGTGACACTCGGCAAGTGGAAGCACTCCGCATTTAGAAGACAACCTGATCGAACCGTTACACAAGCACCACCGCCACCCCATGCAGGACGTGTGCGTGTGAGAATGTACCGCAATGTTACTGTGTGTGTGTGTGTGTGCGTGCGTGCGCGTGCGTGTGTGTGTGTGTGTGCGTGTGCCCATTCACTCAACGTACTAAAATATGTATCCACACACCGCACCCTCACTCAAGATAAAGTAATCCTCGGGGGCCTTTGGTCTACCTATTTCACCCAAAAGGAGGATTTTCAGATTCCATTTGAATACAGGCTCATGGCTTAGGGTAATGTATTTTATTATTACTATTTTATTTGCTAAAAGGCCGGGACTAAAAATGACTGTGGTATAAATAATAAATGGGAGCAGATATATCAGAAAGGGCGAGCAGAGCGAGCGTGAGGCTGCATTATCAAATGGTTGCTTTTATCAGTCGTACCCGCAATCACTCTGAAATATTAACCCATTAAGACCGGGAACGCATCTTGTGTCATTTCAAAGATTTTCTTTGGCTAGTCAAAAATAGTACATCTGCAAGCACTCGGTGCCGCGAACTATGAGCTTGTAGATCTGTCATTTTTGAGAAATTGTGATTTTTTTTTAATATATATATATTTTTAAGTGAACATGAGTAACTCAAATCTTTGATTCTGGGGTTCCCTGGAACAACATATTCTACAAATGTTTAAAAAAAATATATATTCAAAGATTTTGCACACATTTTCCAAGATTTTTCAAAATATAGCAGATCTACAAGCTCATAGTGCGACACTCGGTGCCGCGCTATGAGCTTGTAGATCTGCTATTTTTAAATAGCCAAAGAAATCTAAAAAATGACACAGATGCGTTCCCGGTCTGAATGGGTTAAATGCGGGGCTAAGAACTGAAATGTAAAAGTTTCTGAGATTGAATGTACGATTGTGCTGCATGTTGTAGCTCTGTCCCTTTGAGTGCCTTTTGAACATTGGGGCGGAATGCAGCCTAACGCATATGCTTTTCAATATCTCCTCCTGCTCAATATTTCATCATCCTGTTAGTTTATTGGTTTGTAAAGAAGAGAGGGGAGGGGGGGAGGAAGCGAGGGGAGGGGAAGGAGAAACGTCTTTCAGGATGGATGTTTTTTGTAGCTGGTGTTTATATGCAAATGTTACAGGAGGATGGAGTAGTGAAAACTTCAAGACTCTCATGTATGAGTTTAGTTCCAAATGTAACAGGGGTTCAGTATTTCCTATTGAGCTTATTTACGTTGACTGGCACGTTATTTAACCTTAAAGGTATATAGGGTAAGGGATATTTTTGATTAAAACATTGATATAGAGTGTTTGTTCAGTAACCAGGGGTCTATGCCTCTCTCCAGTTCTTCAATAAATAGAAAACGCATTTTCTGGTGTGTTCCCAATTTCAGCCAATCAGGCGAGAGTACCCATTCATCAGCTTCACTTTGATGTGTTTCCAGTTCCAATTTTGACAGCTCACTTCTTTGTGGCATCACTTCCCATTCCACTTGTTTATCCTGTATCCTGTGAGTTCTCTCTCCTGATTGCATGAAATTGGTATTTTGACCTGAAAATTTATTTTCTGTTCTAAAAAACAAAAAAAGAATCACTTACTGCACCTTTAAACCCTATATTATACTTCATTGACTGGAGTCCCCCAGGGGTCTATACTAGGCCCCCTCCTTTATTCCCTCCGCACCAAATGTATTTCCCGGAAATAGCCGATCTAAAAGCTCTGTGTTGCGACCTTGTAGATCGACCCCCCCCCATATGGACGCTGTAGGGTTTACTGTATGTGGTACAATGTTTTTCACGGTTCTAGTCAAAAGATGCATGGTGGTATTTGTGTCACGGCGGTGGTTTTCTCTACCCTGCTGAGCACTCGAAGCTCACAGATTAAAGAGGTGGTGCCATGGTTTTGCACTTTTTCTGTTTTTCATGTGTCTATGAGGTTGATAGAACTTCATTAAGCCCCCTGGTGGTGTTTTATGCTTGTATGGGGTTCAAGTGGTTGGGAAGCCTGGCCTTGTCGGCATTGGCCTCATCAACCAATCGCAAATTCCTTAACTAACCTCATAGTACACATTTCAAAACTGGAACATAATCAACAGAAATAAGTCTTACTTTGACTGTTATAATAAACATTTAACAAGGAAATTATGTGGTGGAGTGGAGTCTTGCGGCTCCAAAGAGGATTTCAGACTTCAATGTGACCAGAGTGTGACATCAGTTGTCTACGATTGAAGATTTCAGCGCCCTCACAGCCCTTTCGAGTTCCATTATGAAAATTAAAGCATAAAAGTATAAAACAATGTGGGAAAGAACATGGTGGATACATGTGGAGGTTTCTTCCCGACAGTGACACCAGAGATAAAAGCTAGGCAGCCACATTACAATCCTTCCCTAAAATCTGTGCTATTCCATCAGATATCTTGTCAGATAGCTTGCTGGTGGTGCGGATTTGAAGTGGATAATGCACTATGTGAAAGAAAGCACATGAGTTTTTCTTTAGAAATTGGTGGAGGAACTGATGGCTCGATTTATTTTTTTCATATTTATTTTTTGGCTGAGTACAACCGTGAGCAATATAGATCATCCCATAATGTACGCGTTTCCTGAAAGTCGAGAGCCACATGTACACGTGTGTGTGCATGCGTGCGCGTGCGACACACACGTACACATGTGTGTGCATGCGTGCGCGTGCGACACACACACACACACACACACAGACACAGACACAGACACACACACACACACACACACACACACACACACACACACACACACACACACGCTGATATTACGTGTGCAGCGCTGAACCTTTTATCGTATTTGCTCTCATATCCGAATGCGTTTGCACCTTGCCGTGCCACGGATTCATGTTCGCTGTGTGTTTTATCTTGTGTGTGTACTGTGAAGGATTGCGTGTGTGTACGTATAATTTGCCATGAGTGCACCGTGTCCTTGTGATGCATTCTAACAGGTGCTGCGAGACAGATAAGAGCTATGAGCGTGAGCCCCCGTACTGTACTGTACTGTACCTGTTCATAACGCTGTCGTACGGAGGTGGCGGCGGTGACCTTTAGGGGGCGTGTACCATTAGAGAGGAGCAGAGGCAGCACTTTGAAGCTCACTGCATTATATTTATCATTCCTCTGCCAAACAGAGGGAGGGAGGGGGACACACAAATATAGGACTATACCTGAGTGTAGTGCGCTGTGCACTTTTTGCAGCGTCTAGTCTACCTCTCATCATCATTATACAGTGTGTCCCTGTTGTCTCTCCTGTACACTTTCCCATGTATTTATCTCTCTCCGGCTGACTATATTCACACGGCGGCTTTTTTTTTGGGGCTCTTTCATCATTCACATGAACCCTAGCGTCCCTTTTCTGGGGACGGACGTCCAAAAAAAAAATGCTATTTTCGGTGAAGACATTTGGTATATAGGGGGGGTGGGGAAAGGGAACGGACCAAGTTTAGAGCCCAAGGGGGACTCCAGTCAACTAAGTAAAGTATATAGGGTTTAAGTCAGTGACCTTTTTTCATTTCAAGGACTCCTATTTGATACGTTTTTACAATCTCTGGGGCCCCAATTAAGACCGGGAAAGCCTATACGTTGTTATACCGGAAAGTGTCATTTTAGATGTTGCTATGCATATAGCAACAGGATTTATTTCAAACTAGACCATACCCGGTGAAGGGCGCAGGCGAAAGTAGTTGCAAACGTGTGGTTATTGTTTTCATAGACCTTGCTGCTTGTTTCTCGCACGAAACCTGGCAACGTTATCTCCCATTGTTTGACACATAAGCGCTAATAATACGCTGAGATTTGATGAAATTGAGAAACGGTTTCCGCAGTTAAGTTCAGATAGTAATGGTCAATGGCTGTGTGCAAATTCAGAGCAATTGCTCCAGTCACTGAGGAGAACTGGGCAGCTTTCCATGACACCACACACTACAGAGCTTCAGAGGTTTGTAGAATTATAGGAGGATGTTTTGAATACAAAATGTACGTTTTTTTCTGAAAGCTTAGGTTAGTAGGTAGTAGTAGTAGTATAGTAGTATTAGGCATTTTTAAAATCGGCGTACAAATGGAACCAAATGGACCCGTAACCATTTGGTTCCATGTGTACACTGACCCTTGGTGGTCCCCGAACCCGACCTTGCGAAACAGTCGTTTATGTGTAGCTCTGGTCCATATAGCGTTACAAGGAGTTCTCCTATATAACTCTATGGTACTTTCGAGCCGTTGCGCGCACATCCCAAGCTGCGCAGCCACTCGTCTAGTTAGTAAATATAAAAAATACACTTTCGCTATACTCACCAAAACAAAGACGTGGAGTTAAAAGCCTACTTTCCATAGTGGGAACACTCTGAGCCCCCCCACCTCACGTCTAAAATACACTTTTTTTTTACCAAAATGTAAAATAATCCACCGGATGGAGAACATCTTTTTTTGTTTCCACTAGGGAAAGTAGGCTTTTAACTCCATGAAACCGTCTTTGTTTTGGTGAGTTGCGAAAGTGTATTTTATTTATTTTTCCTAAAGACGAGAGGCTGCAGACGCTGCGCTAGCGGCGGTGTGTAGGAAACGGATCGAAAGTACCATAGCGTTAAGGAGAACTATGCTATGGACCAGAGCTAGTTTAAGTGGTTTTACCCATGGAATATGATGTGAAGAGCGTGAATATGGTCTCCTCTATCTTTTTATTTATTTCTCTCTCCACCTACCCTAATCTCTTTTGGATTTCATCGTCTTTACTTTACATCGACTATTTGTGTGTGTTTATTTCTCACCTCCAACCTTTGGCTGGAGGCCATCTCCTGTGTGTGTGTGTGTGTGTGTGTGTGTGTGTGTGTGTACGATCTCCTTCATATGTATGCAGCCTCAGGAACGCTGTGAGCTACAGTCTGCTAATTCCTTAATCTATAGATTAGACATCAAACATGTAAATCTCCCTCCGCGGCCACTATGGATGGAAACTCACCCGACGGTCGGATAGAATGTGGAAATTATCTAAGCTTTGTGGGAGTGCCTGTGTGTGTGCGTGTGTGTGTGTGTGTGTGTGTGTGTGTGTGTGTGTGTGTGTATGCGTGCGTGCGTGTTAGATAGAGATGGACAGACAGTGTGACAGACAAACACACATGGAGTCTGACAGACAGAGAGACAGACTTAGTCGAACATGGAGTCCAGTCAGTGGTGTAAAGTAACTAAGTACATTTACTCAAGTACTGTGCTTAAGTACAATTTTTAGGTATTTGGACTTTACTTGAGTATTTCCAATTTCAAATACTTTTACTTCTACTCCACTACATCTCGGATCCAAATATTGTACTTTTACGCCACTACAATTGTTTGAAAACTTTAGTTACTATTTACTTTGTAGATTTTGATTATTATTACAAAACATACGTTTACCACTTTAGCCCTATATACATTTCGGCCATTTGAAAATAGCAGATCTACAAGCTGTGAAATGGGACATTCTGCATAATGAGTTTTACTTATGGTACTTTAAGTACATTTTGATACCATTACTTTTGTAAAAAAAAATTGAATTCCGGACTTTTACTTCAAACTGAGTATTTCTAAATTGCAGTATTGATACCTAAGTAAAAAATGTTAGTACTTTTTCCACCACTGATGGAGTCCAAGGTGAAACACGCACATCCCAAAAAAAAAACGACTTCAGCAGGTGCCGGACAAAAATACATACATTGAAAAGAAGAGAAAGTCCTCACACTGCAATGCAGCTCCCATGGGAATACATTTAACGAGGACACAGGGACAACCATTCAGCCCAACGTGGGTCTTTCATCCGGTCTGAATCATACCAACGGTATAGGCGGGATAAATACTCAAGCTGTGGGCAGAGCCACAATCATACATTCCATTGTGCTGCGCGGACTCTTCTTTTCAGACTTTGTGAGACATGCAGACAGTGTCAGACGGTACAAGTATACTCAAGTACGTCATTTTGAGGTGCTGATTTTCTATACATTTACTTCTAGGTTGTCTCCTCAGAAAAGGTTGTCAGGAATGGCGGAGAACATCCTTGCGTTTAGCGTTTGTTTGTCTTTCTGTCACAAAGTGACAAAATCTATTCAGGCCATCACTCGATGAAATGTACAAATTACGACTTGCACTCACGCAACATTCTTTCATGAGCACAGCTTCTGCCCTGTAAATATTAGCAAAGAATCCATCTCCCTCGTCCTTAAAGAACCTCTCATGGTGCTTGAGCTTGAGTGAGTCCTTGGAACCAAAACAAAAAGTAGAGAGGTGTGGAAGAATATGCCCGTAGGCTGGAAAGAGTGAGGGGCATCAAATAAAAGTGCCTTGGAGTGGAGTGGGATCAGAATCAAAATCAAAATATCACCTGCAAATTCCAATTTTTAATTATTTTACTTCTATTCCACTAAATCTCAGAGGCAAATATTGTACTTTTACTCCACTACACTTATTTAAAAACTTAGTTACTTTGTATTTTTTTAATTATTATTACAAAACATGCACTAACCACTTTAGCCTTATACTGTATGCTTCGGCTATTTGAAAATAGCCGATCTGTAGGTGGGGTAGGCGAAAGGGCCTTTCTGTGTGGAGTTTGCATGTTCTCCTAGGGTAGGTACCCTCACAAAAACATGCAGTAATCCTGGTCACTATACTGCCTCCCCCTGGTCAGCCAGGGCACCTGATGGAGGGGAGAGGAACTGGTTGGAATAACGTGTTCCTTCCACGCACTACGTCTAACCAGGGAACCTCCCCCCTATCAGGTGAAAAGAAGCGGCTTGCTCGCTCCTCATGCATTGAAGGAGGCATGAGCTTCAGCTTGGGCCCTCCCTAGGCTGGCAGAGGGAGAGTAGCGCCCAGGATTACGTAGGCAATTGGCACTGGGTGAAAAAATATGGGTTACAAAATCATGGGATAAAAATGTAGAAAAAATAAATAAAAAAATTGCCGATCTACAAGCTCCCAACGGGTTGTGATGCGACGCGTTGCGAGCTTGTAGATCTGCTATTTTCAAAAGATTTGTATACATATTGAACTTGTGAAATGGCACATTCTGCATGATGAGTACTTTAACTTTTGGTACTTTAAGTATATTTTGATGCCAATACTTTTGTACTCTCTTACTCAAGTAAATGTTGAACTCCGGACTTTTAATATTTCTAAATTGTGGTATTGATACCTTTACTCAAGTAAAACATATGTCAGTGCTTCTTCCACCACTGCAGACAGACAGACAGACAGACAGACAGACAGACAGACAGACAGACAGACACTATGAGACATGCACACACTATGTATTCTGTTGTTGTGTTCTCATTAAATGAGAACACCAAAAAATAAATAAGAATGCTGTTACCGTGCACAGAAACATCTGCCATTGGTGTCAGGATTGCAGAACATTGTTCACTAACAGATGTTTAATGTCTCCAACATTTTGTTGGACTGAAATTAAGAGTTCTTTCTCCAGGTCTGTTTTTTTCCTCCCCACTGTTTAAATTATTGCCACAAATACGTGATTAAAAATGTGACGAGCGTTTTAAGAGGTACCACCAGTGCTGGTAATGTTGCCAGTATTCATTGTTGAGATGAACATGATCTTAATGGAGCCCAATCTTATATAGACCCATACAAATATGTTATTTTTTTTTGTGTCAAATTATACCTTTTAGAGCAGTTCCCGTAAGCCCTACTTATCGTTTTAAATGCTTGTGTGGCATTTTTGCTCTGTCCATGGTGCTGAAATGGAGCTTTCGGCCCTATTGTAGCCCATTAGACAGCCTTCAATTGCTGAGACAGATTTTTCTGTTACTTTTCCTGTCTTTCTGCCTGTCTGTCTGTCCATCTATACCCATCTATCCACATGATCTAATCTAACTGTTTACTGCAGTGATTATCAACCTGTATTCATTTCAAGGACCCCCCGTTTGAAATGTATTTGGCCATGAATTGAATACACAGGACCACAATGGAAACGAGCCCTCAGGGATTTTTGTGTTATCCTTTTAGCATCATTATAAAATCGCACCACTGTGCTATTTGCAAACTGTTAATGGGGTATTCAATCAATCAATCACGGACCCCTCATTTGATCCAATATTTCATCTCTGGGAACCCCAATCTACACTATAAAATCATCAGTGTTAAAGGTAGGGTAAGTGATTTACTTTGGTAAAATAAGTGTTAAATAGCTCTACAGTATATTCTGATAGTACTCATTGCTATAGAGTATTGCTGTTTGTTCAGTAAAAGGAGTCTCTCATTACTCTCCAGCTCTCTCTCTTGATTGGCTTAAATGTTGTCACCTGCCTGAAAATGTACTATATTCTGTTTACTAAAGAGCTGGAGAGACCCCTGTGACCGAACAAACACTCTGTAGCAATGATTACTATCAGAATATAGTACTTTAACCTTTCTAACAAAAACAAAACAAATATCACTTACCCTACCTTTAATTTAACTCTAAGAGTATACACAATGGAACAAAAGTGGACCCTTACTGCATTGCATATCCCCATGCATGGCTCATAATATGTTGCCTCATGTAGCCGTCAAGGTGTAACAAATCATCCCTGATTAGCATCTGCCCAAAACAAAGTAGCATCTGTTGCCAAAAAGCGTGCGTGCCGTGTCGGTATGCAAACACAACCGTGTGTGTGTGTGTGTGTGTGTCACAGCATGAATGTGTGCCAGGAACTAACACACAAACAAGCTATTGGGCAAATTGGACTGTTTTCCAGCCCGCCGTCAACATGCCAAATTGTAAATCTACACCCCCATCAGATTTGGACTGGCTGCTCGTGTTGCCTCCTCATGTTCTTGTCAGTCAGAGTCGGTTCTGCGCAATCTGTGGTTTTCACAGCGGTTTGACAGCGAGCCTGCTGGAGAGATTAAGGCTGTTTGTTAACCCATTCAATCCGGGAACGCATCTGTGTCATTTTTTTGGATTTCTTTGGCTATTCAAAAATAGCAGATATACAAGCTCATAGCGCAGCACCGAGTGCCGCACTATGAGCTTGTATATCTACTGTTTTGTTTTGAAAAATCATGATTTTTTTTTTGCAAATCTTTGAATATATATATATTTTTTTTAAATATTTTTTGGGGCTTTTATGCCTTTATTTATACTTTATTTATTTATAATTAGATTGACAGGACATTGGGAGAGAGATGGGGAGTGACACGCAGCAAAGGTCGTCGGGACCGGGACTCGAACCCGCGACACGCTGTCATTCTGGCACTGCAGCCTAGGGTGCCTGTACCGCCACGCTACGGCCCAGGCAAATATATATTTATATTTTTAAGCAAACATTTGTAACTCAAATCTTTGCTTGTGGAGGGGTCCCTCGAACTAAATATTTTGAGATGGGGGTCGGCGGACAAATACATATCATTTTGGGGGTCCTTGACATGAACAAGTTTGAGAACCACTGATATTTTAGCAACACATGTTTTTCAGAAACCAGTTAGGATTTAGAAGACATTTGTTGATGCGTTCCCGGATTGAATGTGTTAAGGAGCCTTTATCTGACGCATGAGATTACAGGCGGCTTTAATATGATCATATGCCAGTGGAATAACGAGACCCTTAACGAGGCGTTGGGTGAGATGGTCGTTGAGGATTGGGAAAATCCTCCTATATAGCACTCAACTGTATGACAGACGCATACAGTTGAGTGTACATCTTAACCACTTCAACCAGTGATTCTCAAGCCGGTGGACCAGGGCCCACTGGTGGGCCACGAGGGTATTGTAAGTGGGCCTCCAAACAATTGGCAAAACACTAAGATTATAATGCATTAACATTAAAACAAATAAATGTAAAAAAATAAAATAATACAGTGTGATACCGCTAAGGCAACACATTGCGACGTGTTGCGTGAGCTTGTATTTTGACAAACATTTGCCCCCAGTACAGGGACGGCTCGGGTTCATGCGGTTAAGCGAAATGTGCAGGATTGTTTTGTTTGTTTTTACCGGTGCAGTTCCTGCTGTGCTGAACAAACACTGTGTATAAAGTCAATGGGTTTTGATGTGTCTGTGACTTCAATACGTTCTTCCACTTCTCGATTTCACTCTTCCAGCTGGGCCCCGGAATACTGCACGTCGATGTTTTCTGCTCATTATGAAATGTAATTTCCCTGGACCATACTTCAGTGCTTATTGGTGATATTAGGCAGATTTCTGTCACCTGCCAAAAAACACGCTATCTGCAGTGCAAACAGTGTGGTGCGGACACCATGCATTTTGAGGTTGTAGATCGGCTATTTCTGGGGTGCTCTCGTAGCCAATGACAGAGCATAATTTAGAGATTTTGTTGGCCAAGGACCCCTTAGCTGTGAGAGAGACGAAGCAGGGACCCCCACTACGTATTAAAATTGTGTTGCAGATTAAACGTTTTCATAGATTTCATAGTGTTGTGTAAATTACTGTTTTTTGTGTGTGTTTTCAGACATTTAACCACTTGAACCCTCAAGACCTTCACTTCTTGGCATACATCCTCAAAGCCTGTTGACTATTGCTTTAGTTTTCAAGTTGAGGATTGTGCCACAAAACGGCACACTGTGGCATTGAACAAAAATATATTACAGCTGCTTTGAGCAAAACACAGAAGCAAATACAGTGGAATAATAAGGCTGTTAGTTAAGCTGTGATAAATCTGTCCTTACGCACAACAGGGAATTTCAGCTGGAGGGCTAGGGTTAAGTTATGAGAGATCGATGTTAACATTTTGGCCTGAGTGTATAGCGCCAGAGGAGAAGTCATGGGATCGGTTCAAGTAAGGATTGATCCTCTAATAGCGAACGTGAATGCGCCCACCGAGTTTCATGGCAATTCTCCAGTAAGACTTTGAGATATATATATTGGGTGTAATCAGATATTCTTTATGCAAGGGTGGCACTAGAAGAAAAGGCCTTTTTAGTCACTAAAATCATTAGGGTTTGTCCTCTTGGCAGCATTAAAGTGCACTGCAATTCTATCAGTATTCTTTTTTTTAACCCATTAAGACCTGGAACTGTCATTTTTAGATTTGAGCTAAAAAAGCATTATTTTAGGCTTTGAGCTATTCAAAGATAGCAGATATCCAAGCTCATAGCGCGGCACCGAGTGCCGCGCTATGAGCTTGTAGATCTGCTATTTTTTCTTAATCGTGAAAATGTGTGCAAATCTTTGAATATATATATTTTTTTTTAAAGCGAACATTTTTAACTAGGGATGTCCGATTTTATCGGCCTCCCGATATTATCGGCCGATATTAGCATAAAAATTGATATCGGGAAAATATCGGTATCGGTTTTTGAAAAAAAAATAAAATTTTTTTTTTTTTTTTTTTTTTTTTGATTTATAAATAAGTTACAGGAGTTCTTACTGTATATGGTGTGTGTGATATGAAATTTGAGCTTACCCTAATCACAATAATCCCCGCATATATCGGTATCGGTTGATATCGGTATCGGTAATTAAGAGTTGGACAATATCGGTATATCGGTTATCGGTAAAAAAGCCAATATCGGACAACCCTATTTTTAACTCAAATCTTTGCTTCTGGGGGGTCCCTGGAACTAAATATTTTGATGGGGGTCCGCGGCCAAATACATATAATTTTGGGGGTCCTTGACATGAAAAAGATTGAGCACCACTGATATAGAAACATACGTTTTTCAGAAAACTGTTGAGATTTAGGAGACATGTAGAATCAGCTTCAGGTCTCAATGGGTTAAAGTGCACTGCAAAGTCTATGGCAATTCTATCAGTATTATTTTTTTTAAATATGTTGTTTGGTAGCAAAGTGGTGGACAGAGGTAATATGTTGTGAACAGCAAACAGATGTCAGCATCAAACATGGCTTCATAACAGAGCTCTGCGTTGTGATCAACACAGAGGTAGAAAGAGACATTATGAATGGGGGCGGGGGGACCTTGTATGTCCAAAACCGTTCCTTTGATATTATTACTTTAAAAACATTTGAAAATTGTGAAAACGCGTGAGCTTGTAGATCTACTATCTACCTTTTGTGCAACACTTCAATGTATGATGAAGTAGGGCATTAATTTATGGGGGGAAAAAACACAACAATTTGAGATATGAGGTTTCAGCTCGACAGCAACAAAATGATGGAGAGTATACAGTAATTAGTGGATTTTCCAGCTCTGAAGCGTCTCCTTTGTATAAACAGGCCTGAAGACAGCTGGGGAAGTGAGAGATGGGAATAATTTGGTTGGGGGCCTGTCTGGTGCAGTTAACCAAAAACCACTTACACAGTAAAGTCCTCTGCATTTATTTATCCATTGGTAATTCTGAGAGTACATACAGATGTAACCAAATAGCCCATTTGGTTACATACTTACATTTGTACACAGAGTTAAATTATTCATGTGTGTGTGTGTGTTTGTTGTATCTCTGTGGCTCTTTATTGCACATCTTTTAGGGACATATGTTTACAGTGATGCTAAATGGTCGATATGAGTTACTTTTGCCAGAGTTCGCCACAGAGACAGCGGCTGCTTAGGCCACTTAACAGGTTTTCAAAGTGGGGGCCGCGGTGGAGTACTGTTCCTTTTTTATTATTATCAAAAAGAACGAATTTAAATAGTGAAACTAGCAGATCTACTGTGTAAGCTCACAATGCAATGCAATGTGACGCAGGATACAAATAGGCATTTTTCCTCTTTGTCTCAACATTCCAGAATACCTCAGAGTAACATACTTCTGCGAGAAAGTAGTTATGAGCTTGTAGATTGTCTATTTTCACTACTTTTGTGTGACACTCTTGAAGTAGGGCATAATTTACGAAAAAAACCCATAACAAGTTGAAGTTGTTGATATGGAGATACAAGGTTTCTGCCTGACAACAACGATGTAGAACAACGTATATGAAACCTATAACTTCAGAGAAAACTGGATCAAGTCAGAACACGGACAGTGATCTTTGATGAACGCTGATGGATAAAAAAAGTTCTCAAACGTATTTAATGTCGAGGCTATTTGGCTGCAGACCCCCATCTGAGAAGATATGTTGTGCCACGGTCCCACATACGAGAAGATCTGTGTTAACACATGTCTAAGTTATTTCAAATAATTTAAGAAATAGCCGATCATGTAGATCGGCTAAACTTATTTTGATGCTATATGTTATTGGCCCCCCTGGAACCCCCACCCAAGGGACCCCTGGGCCCACTTCGAGAACCACCGATATAGAGAAAGACAGCGGAAACCAGAGTGATATGGAGGACTGGAAGAAAACAGAAAGAAAAAGAAAACAGACTGGACTGGGGAAAAAAAAATAAAGCAAAGCACGAAACAGCCTCCATTACTACTCTGCACTGTACCGTGTATCAACACGGAAATACTCTGCCTGCAGTTGTTGTTATCGATTCTGTCGCTCAATTTGAAGACAGTTCTGCGCCCGGCGGTCTCCACCTTTCCTCCGACCCTTCAATAACAATGGCCGCTGCTGCTGAGTCAAAGCCTGCTGTTCTCAGCTGGGCACAGCTAATACAGTGTGTGACCAGATTATCATGTCTCCCACTACTACTACTACTACAACACCCCCAGCCAAACACAACCTACTGTATACTCTGTTTGTGTGTGTGTGTGTGTGTGTGTGTGTGTGTGTGTGTGTGTGTGTGTGTGTGTGTGTGTGTGTGTGTGTGTGCGTGTGTGCGTGCGTGCGTGCGTGCGTGCGTGCGTGCGTGCGTGCGTGCGTGCGTGCGTGCGTGTGTGCGTGCGTGCGTGCGTGTGCGTGTGTGTGAGAGAGTTTTAATTGACAAATACATATACTGACTTTGATTTTATTAGTGATCTGATAGATCACTAATAAAATCCAAGTCGGTATATGCATTTGCATCATCGATATATCTATCTATCTATCTATCTATCTATCTATCTATCTATCTATCTATCTATCTATCTATCTATCTATCTATCTATCTATCTATCTATCTATCTATCTATCTATCTATCTATCTGTCTATCTAATACATGACTATACATTTGTGTGAAAAGGATGAAACACAAAAAGCTTGAGCTTATTTCCATTGTGGCCCTTTGAGAGAGAGAGAGGGAGAAGGAGGGGGAGAGACAGAGAGAGCGAGAGAGAGAGAGATGCAGACAGAAAGCGAAAGATGGAGAGAAACCGAGACACAAATAGAGAGAGAGAGAGATGTGCACTTATGCACACATTTACATAATACGCACTTAAAGACATTCTCCACTGGGAGAAGCCTTGATTGGGCAGCTGATTCCTGCATCTTTTACAGATGAAATTGGAGCGCTGGCTGTTTTTCTTCCTCTCTACAGCAGAGCTCACCGGTCCATCAAAACCACACGGCTTGTTTCTCTCCACTCTGCATTTTATGCCGCAGTGCTGCTGACCAGCATCCAGTGCATCATGTCATGTATGAGTAACCATGATGCAAGAAGAGTTGAAAGTGGCATTGATGGCTAGCTGCTCAAATGCCTCGTGCCTGCACAACAAAAAAGAGGGAAAAAAGAGAATGTTTTTCATGCATCGGTGAAAATTGCCTGAAGCAGGAAGATTATGTGCACTGCAACATCTCTGCTACACCCCTGCAATTAAGCTAATCCACATGTTTTATATTGTATATGCATTCACTGCTACACCCCCCTCAATCCCCCCCCCACGCACGCACGCACGCACGCGCGCACGCACGCACGCACACACACACACACACACACACACACACACACACACACACACACACACACACACACACACACACACACACACACACACACACACACACACACACACACACACACACACACACACACAGTTGCAAACATGGTTCATACAAAAACACAAGATAATTAAATAAATAAACAATTTATTTTTGGCATACTTTTGGCAACTTTTTAAACGTTGTGTGAGCTTGTAAATCTGCTTTTACTGGTCATTGTTCGACCAAGCCCCCAGGGACTTAAAGGAATTGTTCACCCAAAACATTTTTTTTCCTATCGATTAGTCACCCCATGGAGATTTGAATTCATGGATATTTTTTTGTTTTTGTCGCATTCCTAAGTCAATAATTTGATGACCAGCGGACCGGTAGGAGACACAAAGGAGACTGTTTGTGTCTCCTACCAGAACCACTGGCGGTCATCAAATTATTGACTTAGGAATGCGACAAAAACAAAAAAATATCCATGAATTCAAGTCCCCATGGGGTGACTAATCGATAGAAAAAAAATGCATTTTGGGGGCATTTTTGTTAACCACCTTTAAGTGGTTAACAAACAATCGGAGATAACGTGCGCCCATTGACACATGAATATACATACCTCCCCTACAGCCATTGACACATGAATATATATACCTTCCCTACAGCCATTAACACATGAATATACTGACCTCGCCTACAACCATCAAGACATGAATATACAGACCTCCTACGCATTAGCAATACCTCAGCACACAGTCGCACGTAATGCAAATCAACCCCCCCCTCTGCCTCCCGGGCCATGACCTTTGACCTCCATCTGGAGACAATACAGTAAATGGTGTGTGAAAGGAAATGATCGCCGCCCGTGTGGGTCGGCCGCTCCGTGTCATCGCTCGCACTCTGCCCTGCAGGGTCAATGTGCAATTACACCTGAGAGGGCTTCTGCAGTCTTACACTACACAACAGTATCGTGCTGGAAGAAAACACTCTAACATTTTCAAAATGTGTCAAAGCTCACAACGCGCATTGTGAGCAGCTATTTTCAAATAGACAAATGATAAAATATCGCTTTAAAATAGGGTTGATGTGGGTTTTGTGAACTTGTCCTCCCTTATTTTTCCCCTTTTTTTTTTCAAATCGAACTTGGTTAGTTACTAAAGTCTAATTTATAGTACGTTGCACTCTAGTGTTAGACTGTCTCCAGCCCCTGAATCGCTATAGCCTCGCATTCAGGCCTCTGACGAGTGACGCTGTAGAAGGCGAGGTTTTCTCGGTTAAAAAATCTAACCGGCGGCCCGGGCCCGATCGGGATAATCCAGTAAGAACCAATCGCTAAAGAGAGCCACTTTGGCCACGCCCCCATCTCAGAAAACGGCTGCACTGAGAGGGCTTTCAGACTGAATACTGGAGTGAAACGGAAAGAAAATTCAGGCTGAGTGTCAGGCTACTCTAGTAATGGTCACTGAAAATAACTTTTGTTTTCAACCTCACAACTCGACTCATCGCACACGACACCATCGTACAACAAAGTACAAAGGCCTAAGGCTGGCTGATGCACATCAAGGAACTCTACAAATTGGAAATGGATGATATGAAGACAACAAATTATAGCTGCATTCATTGAACATGAAGTATTGTCCTCCTAATGATGTTCCTTTGTAGAAGATTAGATGGGGTTTGGTTGTTATGTATTCTTTGTAGTTTGGAATTATTTTCTTTCTTATTTTTATTCAGTGTTCATCACCAGAGAGCACTCGTGTATCTCAGAGCTTTGTCATGACAAATGTCTGTATCTATATCTATCCAGAAAGGTCTTGTTTGGTTTTGTTTTGTTTAGTTTTGCTCGGTGTCTTGATAACATGAGCCGGATATTGTTCTGCAAAACGCTGCAGACATTTTGAATAGATTGAGTCATCATCTGCTTACAACCAAATACAAAAGAGAAATGTGTCATTTAGTTTGCCGTGAATGACGGGAGGCAATTTATTTTTTTAGTGTTGTTTAGATCAGTGGTTCTCAAACTTTTTCATGTCATGGACCTCCAAATCAATATGAAAATATGTGTCAGGGACCCCCATAAAAGATTTGTGTTGCTAAAATATTTCAAAATGATTCAACATTTTTCACACTTTTTGAGTCTTTGAAAATGGCAGATGCGTTATAATCTTGAAAATTGTCTATTTTCAAATAGCCGATGTATAGCGGGTTAAAGTGGTTGATTTTGATGCTATATTAACTCATTTAGCTGGGGACTCCCTGGAACCCCCTCAAGGACCCCTGAGGGTCCCCTGTTTTTAGAGGGAGGACTATGTATGTGTAGAGTAGTGATGCGCGGGTCAGGTTTTTATTAACCGCCCCGCACGGGAGCCCAACCAGCCCCAACATGTCCCGCAAAAATTATGTAAATCAACGACCCGGCCCGTCCCGAAACCCGCCAAAAAAATATAAATAATAAGGGAGCCGGCTTTTCAACACACACAAGCAAATCCATTCAATTGCTTTCCAGAAAGAGAGAGAGGGAGAGAAAGACCGCGTGCATGAGAGAGAGAGAAAGAGAGAGCAAGAGAGAGAAGATACTGGGATTATTTATTTTTTTACCGTGGGTTGACCGGGTTGACCCCGCCTCGCCCGCCCCGCGATAATTGCGTCGTAATCTATTACCCGTCCGCCCGCCCCGCGGTTCAACCCGCGGGACCTGCGGGCTATACGGGGTCGGCCCCGCGGCATCATCACTAGTGTAGAGGAGGTTTCCGGTGGCATTTCATGAATCCCTTCCACCTCCACCTCCCCATGCTGCACCTAATGCACCAAGAGAAATGGAGTGGAGAGTAAGAAGGAGTGGAAGTGTTGTGGGTTGAAAAACACCTCTATACATTACGTTCTATCACCAGAGAGGTCTATACTCCATTTACACTCCATTCTCCACTTCTCCAGTTAGCCTTCAGGTTATATGGATGAGAGGGGGGGGGGGGGAGAAAGGTCGGATGAACAAAGAGGGTTATATACTACCCCTATACTACAGAGGGTCTTCAACAGGGGGTCCGGGGGCCCCTAGAGGGGTCCCTCCTCCACCAAATCTTTGTTTGATAGGGACCTTTTTTTTTTACACTAACCACTTGAACCCTGGCCTTCCTATTCTGAGGGTAATATTAGCCGAAAATAGCAGATCTACAAGCTCACAACGCCTCGCGCTGCGAGGCGTTGTGAGCTTGTAGATCGGCTATTTCCGGCGAAGAGGTTTGGTGTAGTGGGGGGAAAAACAGCAGACCAATTACAGAGCCAACGGTCAAGTTTACAAAGTATTGAAGGTTCAAGTGGTTAAATGTCATTTAACATGAATGCAATATGTAGTGGGGGTCCCTGCTTTATCTCTCTCTCTCTCTCTCTCAGCTAGGGGGTCCTTGGCCTGAAAAATATTGAAGACCACTGCTATACTACAGTAGCCATGTGGTTAGAGTGTCCGCACTGAGATTGTGAGGTTGGGGTTCAATACCCGGGCAGGCGGGTCATACCAAAGACTATAAAAGTGGGATCCAATGCCTCCTTGCGTGGCACTCAGCCTCAAGCGTTGGATTGGTGTGTCCCTGTGACATACTAGCATCATGTCCAGGGCGTGTACTTGTAAATCAAGCTGCCTCAAGCTCACAATGCGTCGCAATGCGACGCATTGTGAGCCTTCAGATCTGCTATTTTTTTTAAAAATGGTATACATTTGAAAACGTGAAATGGGACATTCTGCAAAATGAGTACTTTTACTTTTGGTACTTTGGTACTACATTTTGATGCCAATAATTTTGTACTTTTGCTCAAGTACATTTGGAATTCCGGACTTTTACTTGTGACAGAGTATTTCTATATTTTATTGATACTTTTACTAAGTTTGAGTACGTTTTCCACCACTGTCAGTTAGTCATGTAACTGAGTACACATGTCTGAGTGATGACTTACTGTTCTTTTGTGTCCATCATCACAATTCGACTTGAGTGCCATCGGTACCTGCATTCCTAAATGGCCAGGAATGTCTTTGAGTAAACACTTCAGTCTCTAATCGATTTAAGATGGGAGATCAGATGGGGATATATATTATTTTACAAGAAAGTGTGTTGAAATGACTACAATTGTTTGGTTGTTGTCACCTTGCAGTGAGGTTCAACCACAATAGATTTCTTTGTATCAAATACCCATCGCTGAAGGTAACAATGTAGTTTTCAGGCCACTAGGCGATAACTGTAAAGCACAGTTGGGACATAATGGTCCCCGCAATGTTGGTACTGTATCACACATTGTTCCAGAATGCACACACAACCGTGCATTCTTCCAACTTGCACAAGAGGATGCCACAAGCACTCGCACATTCTTCCAACAATGCGTACGAGGACACACAAACACACAGGTGACAGGACACATGAGTCGGTGGGCTGTTGGTCTGACGTTTTGTGTTTATTGGCCCAAATGTCTGTCTGGCTTGAAATCAATGTAAACAACTTTGTTGAGTTTGGACAAGAAATAAACACTGGCAAACAACATTCCGCCCAGAGGAATTGAAGCAGTTCAGGCCACAAAAGCAGCACAAATATCAGCACAAATAAGGCCAACTGTAACCATAGAATGGAAGAAAACTAAAGGGCAAATAGATGCATTGTGTAAATATTTGTTGAGGCTCTACCAGAGAGGGATTTCATACCATGCGCGGGCGGCATTGTTTTGTCTCTGCTACTGGAAGTCATATCTTTGCTGACTCGCAGTGGTTAACGGCTTAGAACGCTTTGTTTACATTCCTACCTTGAACTGGGACCTCGTCACTGGCTCTGTTGTCATCACAGTTCTAGAACTGTAATATCTGAGCTAATGATTCTTTGGAAGTTACGGTAATTTGCTGTTATCTCTGTAGAGATTTAGCCTAATCTGTAGTTGATGTTTTTTTTTACGGCATGGCCTCGAAGGGGTTGGCCTTCTATAATGTCTATAACAGTGATTCTCAAAGTGGGGTCTAGGGACCCTCAGGGTTTCCTTGAGGAGGTTCCAAATGGTCCCTTACGGGTCTATAACTCTGAGAGAGTACAAATAGAACCCAGAAGAGGTCCATAACTCTCAGAGTTATGGGAGTCTTTTAAATAAAATACAAAGTTTTAGAACCATGGTCTATAATCTCTTTATGTCCCCCATATCTGTATGTCTATGTATGCCCCCTCCAAAAGCCAAAATATGGAGTTTCTGCCCAAATGTGGAGATGACTGCCATCACACTGAATACCACAGAGTGCCCTACCCCTCCCTAATTTTAGTACTGACTGCACAGGGAAGCCACAGCGTTATTAGACCCTGTCTTGTTCATGGAGAACAATTAATGTGTGTGGAGAACCTAATCAACTGTGTTATGTTTGATCCATGTAGGCTAAATGCATCTGTTAGAGCCGATAACAAGGACAGGGGGTCAAGAGAGTGAATGCCGGGGACGGCAGCAGTGGCACAAAGACTAAACAGCTCTCATGTAGTAAAGTAATGTCTGAATGTTGTTTCAGTTCTCTGTTGTCTTTTTCCCCTCCTTGCTGATACAGCAGTCCAAGCCAAAGATTCTGTTCGATTGTGGCCTGTGGTGGAAAGATTCTATTCCACTCTAGGTGAAGCATAAAATGTTTTTTTATTGAGGAAGATGGCAGCATAGAAAGCAAGCAGCAGCATCTGGTTGACAGCTCAGGTCAAAAGGGCATTTTGTTGGCCCCAGAGCACGCTCCAACCCTTTCCACTGTCCTGTGTCCTCTGTTCTCTCCCCTGTGTTCTAATTCTCAAAACCAATTTCAGAGACTTCTTGTGTCCCTTATGCACTATTCCGGCATTAGTAAGCCACCTTAATGGTCATATTGTATAGGTCGGCATATTATACTAATAGACATTATAAGAACAATGTTAAAGGGGGTGTAAGTGATTGATTGATTGATTGATTGATTGATTGATTGAATACTCTATTAGTCAGAAATGTAAACAGCATGTAGTACAGTCAGCCATTAAGGCTAAAAGGCCTTACACTAAGTCCTGGGACTTGTTTCCATTGAGGTCCAATGTGGTATCTTTTTGTGATATATTTTTGTTAAAATAAGTGTTAATAGTTCGACATTGTAATCATTGCTATAGAGCAGGGGTCCGAAACACTTAGCCGGAAATAGCCGCTCTAGATCACAACGCCTCGAGCTGCAAGGCGTTGTGAGCTTGTATATCGAGTACTTTCGGCAAAGGTTTGGTGTAGAGGGAAAAAAGAGCAGACCAAGTACAGAGCCACGGCTCAAGTTTACCAAGTATTGGGGGTTAAAGTGGTAAAACATTAACATGAATCCAAATACACTAAAGATATTTGTGCTTTCAAACAAGTCTATGAAGCTATCTTCTATCTATAAAAAAAATAAATCTGCAACTCAACTGTATAGCAGAGACTGGGGGGTCCCTGCTGTTTCTCTCTATCAGCTAAGGGGTCCTTGACCTGTAAAACATTGAACAAACACTCACAGTTTTTCAAGTGGGTCCTGATCCAGAAAAAGGTTGGAAACCACTGATGTACATAACTTAAATCACGCTCTTCTACAAGCAAGCCGTAAAATAGATGTAGCAAAAAAAGAAAACAAAAACAAACAAAAAAAGACCAACATGAATGTATAATTTGCGAGAGGTTTCATAGGGTAAGAAATGTATTCATTTGCTAGATTAGACAACAACAATAAACATGCTGGAGGAACTGAAAACATCTAAATGGATTTTCACGGCAAGTCTAAATTAGATTTGTCAGAAATCGACTCTCTTCTCGACTGTTCAGTTTGCAGTGTATTAAAAACCGAGAAATACTGTCAAAGACATGCACACTGCAAGTTGTTTGATGCCCATGCAGATGATTGCTGCCTTGGAAATGTAGTGCTTGTGAGTTTATACTGTACATTACATTACATTGCAATCCATAAATGGTGGAGCAGAAATAATGTGATGTTTGTTTTCTGTAGTTAACTCTCAACCATATATATAGGCAGTGATTCGCCACGCTTTAAAATGCATCTATATATATACAATTTGAATCCTGCGCCATGTCGGTTGTCTTTATGTATGTAGCCAGTGTGACGTAATCTGACATCACGCCAGTGTGACGTAATCTCACGACAGCATGACATCACGCATGACATCACATCCTACCTATAAATTCTAGGATGCCGTCAGATCGCACCAGTTCGACGGCTTCCATAGTGGGTTTTGGTCATTGGAGAGGTGATGCACGTCACCTCTTTCTGAAGTGGGTACTTTCAAAGCCTGCCGTGGATTTAGGAGAGCACAAAACTCTCTCTCACACTGTGAGGTGCCTGTAAGGTGGCACTGCAAAGTGAACGACGCGTCACGCTCTGTACCATGTGGAAATGTCCTCGGTTTACGCCCAAATATGGAAATGACTGACGTCGCAGTACTGACGTCATAGTACTGATGTCATAGTACTGACGTCATAGTACTGATGTCATAGTACTGACGTCATAGTACTGATGTCATAGTACTGATGTCATAGATTGTGCTTTATATAAAGGGCAACAATAAACATGAGGTCAAAAAGTTACTGCCACATCAAATTCAAGTACTTTTCAAGTCTGAGAGAAGAGAGGGCTGTCTGGCATGGTCTGTTAGATAACAGCGTTTGTCAGGGGAGCATATCTTTCCATTTTAAACATTGAGATTCATTCTTTAAACAAAACGAAATGGGAAACCGGGTGACCCGAGAGGATTATGAGTGGGTCTACACCGAGCAGCCTCACGCCGACAGGAGGAAGGAGATTCTGGCCAAATACCCAGAGATCAAGTCTCTGATGGCGCCCGACCCCAGACTGAAATGGATTGTTTGCATGATGGTGGCCGTCCAGTTCATGGCGTTCTACCTGGTCAAAGACTTGGGTTGGATATGGGTCTTAGTCTGGGCGTACGCCTTCGGAGGCTGCATCAATCACTCGATGACCCTCGCCATTCACGAGATCACGCACAACACCGCCTTTGGCAACAACAAGCCCATGTGGAACCGCTACTTTGCCATGTTCGCCAACCTCCCCATCGGGCTGCCCTACTCCGCCTCCTTCAAGCGCTACCACCTGGACCACCACCGCTACCTGGGCGGCGACGGCGTGGACGTGGACATCCCCACCGACTTCGAAGGCTGGTTCTTCTGCACGCCCTGCCGCAAGCTCGTCTGGGTCATCCTCCAGCCGCTGTTCTACGCCGTCCGGCCCCTCGCGATCAACCCCAAGCCGATCACGCGGCTGGAGTTGGTCAACGCGGCCGTCCAGCTCTCGTTCGACGTGGCGCTGTACTCTCTGTGGGGCGCCAAGCCCGTGGTCTACATGTTGGCCGGCTCCATGCTGGGGATGGGCCTGCATCCCATCTCTGGCCACTTCATCGCCGAGCACTACATGTTCCTCAAGGGCCACGAGACCTACTCCTACTACGGCTGTCTCAACCTGCTCACCTTCAACGTGGGCTACCACAACGAGCACCACGACTTCCCCAGCATCCCGGGACGCAGGCTGCCCCTGGTGAAGCAGATCGCGGCGGAGTACTACGACGATCTGCCTCACTACACGTCGTGGGTGAAGGTCCTCTATGACTTCATCATGGACGACACGCTCAGCCCTTACTCCCGTGTAAAGAGGACGCTAAAGGGAGACGTCAAAGAAGAGTAAAATTGCTGATTTATCTCCGCCAGGCCGAAGGCAAAAGGGGGAGGATTATGTTGTTGCCCCCCTCTGTGTGTGTGTGTCTGTTTGTTCAGGGCTAGTCTTGTTAGTATTTCTTGTGCACACTGCTAGGAGGCCAATGAAGTACCTCCACAGATTTTGTATGTTAAAACTTAAATTGTTTAGCGGACGTGAATGGTGATCAAATCTGGCTGAAACCTGTCACGTGTCATAGATACGTGTCATAGATACATCATAGATCAGTGGTTCTCAACCTTCTCAGGCTGTGACCCCCCAAAATAACTATATTTGAACTGGGGACCCCCCACCCTGACAAGCACTTGGAATGTAATAGTTGAGGCATAACATGTTGTTTGACTCCACAGATAAATATTGTGAAAATAGCAGATTTACAACTGACAACTGACTGACATCATAGACTTTCCCAATACTGTACGTCGTAGATATATCGTACGTGACTGACATCATAGACTTGACTTAGACCCAAATAGGGAGTGCACGCAAAGGCGTTGTGAGCCTGATCGGCTGTCTTTGACAGGCGGCGCCTGTCAAAGACAGCCTGTCAGGGCGTTGGCACCGTCGAGCGACAAAGTGTAAATTAGGCTTCATTCTGCCTGTTAGACAGTGTATAGATTGGTACCACATTGAGCCAGATAGTCCAATTCCTTTTTTCTTTTTTGTCTGTGGGTGTGTAGATCCAGCCGTAAAATAGTCAGTGGTAAAAACACTAATTATCTGTGTCGACTTGTAAGCACTATGAGCGTGGGTGCACAGTTCTATTCTATGTATTATCTGCCTTTTTATTTTACTGCGAAATGGTTGACAGTAATGTCAAGTACAGTAAGCTGTGAGTCACAGTCACTGGGATAATGCCAGACCACATTAATAATAATATTTACCATGACACGGTATTATTTGGTTGATTTATAAAAGTACATCTCTGATGACTGACTAAGATTTGCACGACTAGCCTTGAAATGTATCCCACTTTATTTCTCTCGCATGCACGCACGTACGCGCGCACACACGCACGCACGCACGCACGCACGCACGCACGCACGCACGCACGCACGCACGCACGCACGCACACACACACACACACACACACACACACACACACACACACACACACACACACACACACACACACACACACACACACACACACACACACACACACACACACACACACACACACACACACACACTAATGCTTTTGTAATATAACCACATGACTGATATGAGCAGAGAATTCCATTCAAATGGTTGTTGTTTTGTTTGTCTGTTGTTCATTGTTTTTGATGTAAAGCGTCCTTGGGTTTATGAAAGGTGCTATATAAATTCAAGCTATTATTATTATTTTGTTAAATAGCAGGGCTGGTGACATGTATACCAAACCTGTAAAAAGGGAGTGACACTGAAGAATAGACAGCTGTACACACTGCACACACACACACACACACACACACACACACACACACACACACGCACACGCACACGCGCAGACACAGTCAGTTCTATCGATGATTATGCTGATTATGATGTGGTAAAACAGAAACTGATGCTATCAGCTTAATAGTTGACTCACTCAACAACAGTACTATAATCTAGAGTACATTACAATGTAAATATGCTGAATCATCATCAACTACAATGTAATCAGTGCATGCTGCTTCATCAGTCAACAACAATACTACAATGCAAACATGCTGCATCATCAAAACAAAGTCTAAAGCAAAAAGCACTACTATTCGTATCCAACAAAAATAACTACTCAAATAGAATGTTAGTAATTGAAAGTTACATTCATTAATTATGTATGGTAGGAAGTGATCGAGACATCTAAAAAATGGGTCCGTCCGTCCGTCTGTCTGTCTGTCTGTGTAATAGTTTGACACAGTCTTGTTTAGCTGATTCAACTGTTAGTAATTATCAGAAAAGTGTTAAGAGAACCTGATGAAAAATGCTCAGGTACCTTTTATCTTAACTATTGCTGTGAAAATAGCTCTGTCTACTGTTATGTATAAGGATGTTCTACTCATTAAATCTCCTTTGAATTAGCTGGGGACAAGCCATATTGCTTCATTCATTGAAATCTGATTAAAACGTTTTAATCAACTGGACTGCAATGTAAGACGGCTAAAATGGCATTTAAATTGGGTTAGTGTAAGTATAAGTAGCCTAGCTGCTTATAAGATTGCACTAATGGCTGTCTTACAAGAGCTGCATGGTCGGTGTTGAACAGAGTTCTAACATGTTTTGTCATGTGTTATATTATTTAGTTATTTAAGTGGACGTTGGACTCATTTCCAAAGTCTAAATAATATAACACATGACAAACATGTTAAACAGCTTATGCAAGTCCTACATTTATGTGTGCTGTGCAGGGCAGACGACTTCAGACCCAGAATGATTTAACTTCTCATGTACATTTGCATGTTACACTATATGAGCAATTTGTCTACGTGAATTTGTGTGATAAATGGAACAAGGGAGGAGTGGGAAGCTAAATATAGTGGAGAATATTGCCCTGTGCACACAGACTGGCTTTGAATATACTCTAGTAATGCTTCAATTTACTTAGTTTATGCCTAATTCATACTTAATTTATGCTTGATTTGTAGTTAGTACTTAGTTGTGCTGGAAATAGCCAATATACAAACTCATAATGCGTTGTGAGCTTGTAGCATGGTCTATTTACGGCACACAACACAAAGTTTAAATCTGGCTTAAATCCCACACGGCACCTGGCATCTTTGGACACTCTCAATAGCAATTCATTTGGAACACATCTTTAATTACTCTCTCGGGTGGCTCTCAGGTGAAGGGACCTGCAAACAATGGAATTTGTGCTTGAGTGAGTGCTTTGAAAGTCCCGGGAATCTGGACGAAAAATCTGACTGCTTTATATTTTAAGGGAACGAACCTGGGGCCTCGAAATAGGGTGGACAGGGGGGGCTGTCATCTCTTGACACTGCAGACCATTAATTCTCAACTCTTTTTAATTTCAAGGACCCCCATTTGATATGATTTTTATCCCTGACACCCCAATATACACAGTAACAATCCTCAGTGTTAATTTGGTTTGAACCAAGGGGCAAGGCTGAGATATTTACGATGAGGCCGACAAAATGGCCAGAGTGGCGCTGTTTTACCCTGCGCCGACCTGTGGGTTCAGAAAGAATTTATTTAAGTGAATGGGTTTTTTGACAAACTTTAGACTAGATTTTCTTACTGTAATAAAAATTGTCATAAATTCTATATGCTTCCAGTCGCTAGTTTAAAGTCTCCTTTCAATCATCAGGATATGCGTTTTGCTAAATTATGGTTCTATTTATTATAAAATTGACGATAAAGTAGGCTATTCTCTAGGAGGGGCGGGATGATTTGATTGACACGCTACACAACCAATAGCATTCATTCCCCGCCCCCCCGCTCTTGATTGACAAGTTACCCAACCAATAATGGTCTGAACTCATTCTGACGCGTATTGAAAGATGGCGGACCTACAGTCTTGCAGCAAAGGCTTCATTTTCGGTCTGTAGAAAGCAGCGGAGGGGGTTTGTCCATCTCATTTATACAGTCTATGGTTTGAACAGCCACAGCCTGTTCAAACCACTGCTGCGCCCTCGACCTGGCATGCGATACAGGAGTAAGAGAGCACTAACAAGAGACATGTGGCAGAGTTTTTATTTAGCAACTGTCAGGCTGCTGAACAACAAAACCTAAGCTTGTCGCCTGTGCTTGACTGATTTGCACTATACTGATGCACATATTATGTTTTGGGTCTTCCTTTAGGACTTCTAAGCTACATGATGATACTGACATGCACTTTATTGAATGCACTACATGTGATTTAGGACCTCTTTAAATTGCATGATGCTGATTTTTAACATGATGCTATTTTCTTTTTTTTGTGCTCTTTTTTGTTTTCCGTTCTTTACTTCGAATTCTCTTTTTACTCCTTGAACTTCAAATGTGAAAGCATGCACGAACAAGAGTTTCACCTCACTTTTACCTGTAACTGTATACAAGTTGATTGATTGATCGACCAACATTTTATTACATTCATACACTCTCTGAGTTACAGACCCGTAAAGGTCTGTTCAGTTCCCAACTATAAGTCATTTATCTTGGGACTGCATGGAAACCCCCTCAAGGACCCCTGAGGGTCCCCTAACACTGTGTTTAGAACTGCTGGTTCTGTGGAGCATGGAGGGACTACGGTCTCCCGGAAGATATGGAGGAGAAGCTCACTCACATCCGTGGGGAAAGTGTGTGTGTGGGGGGGGTGGGGGGGGGGATTACAGTGACGATAATGATGGAAAACAGTGACGTTAATGGGAGTTTTGTGAGGTGGAAAGAGCAGACGGTAACCATAGTGACAGGGAGGATGATGAAGATGAAGATGATGATAGCGGTGGGGACTTTATGACAGTGAAGATGATGGCATTCCCCCCCCCCTGAGGGCTTGTATTCTGGATGGATGTTATAAAGCACTATTTTATTACTGCTGGGTGGGAACCTTGTATGTCCCAACAAGTGACTTTTCAGGAGATGGGGGGGGGGGGTACGTTCCAATGGATCAAGCGTAGTTATTATCAGTGGTGCAAAGAAACTATGTACATTTACTTAAGTTCTGTACTTAAGTACAATTTTGAGGTATTTGTACTTTACTTGAGTATTTCCAATTTTCAGTTCTTTTGCTTCTACTCCACTACATCTCAGGGGCAAATATAAATATATACCTTTATTCCACTACAATTATTTGAAAACTTTAGTTTCTAGTTACTTTGTAGATTTGGATTATTATTACAAAACATACATTAACCACTTCAGCCTATACATTTCACCCATTTGAAAATAGCCGATCTACAAGCTCACAATGCTCGCTTTTAGCATGACAGCCTTGTGCAATGAAGTAGGGCGTTAATTTACTGGGAAAAACATGAAAATATGGAGATGCAAGGTTTCTAACCCAACAACAGCGACGTACTGTATTGTTTGTGGCGTGCAGGGGTCCTTGTGATACTGTCTGTTCGGGGATCATCCATGCTGAACATAAACGGTTGTCAGGGAATTGCCTTGTGTCGTTTTAAGACAAACACGACCTTCACGTCACACAAAGCGGCAGACTCCATTTTCCATTTGCATGTATTTCCTCCTGCACATTTCCTCCTACCACATTTCCAATTTCACTCCATCTATAGCTGGAGACTGGAGTGTCAGCACTTCTCATGTGGGCAGGATGTTTCGCAGAGTGATATAGATATGCTACACTCATAACGCATGCACGCGCACGCGCGCGCGCACTCACACACACACACACACACACACACACACACACACACACACACACACACACACACACACACACACACACACACACACACACATACCGACTCATAATTCACATGCACGTCACAGCATTTGTGTGCACACATGCATGCCCACACGCGCGTGCACATACACCCTCATCACACTGACACACACACACGTGCACGCACTCTCTCACACACACTCACACACACACACACACACACACACACACACACACACACACACACACACACACACACACACACACACACACACACACACACACACACACACACACACACACACACACAGAGAGAGAGCCAACGCTAATACAATACACTACTGTACCAAATATAATCCCTGCCACAAATAAATAACGCATTTCGTTTCTCACATTGAATGACTTTCAATAACTTCCTCCTCCCACGTATAGTTTTTCAACACATCGCTTGGCTTGGCTTGATAGTATTTCATGAATCACCGGTTATAGAAATATAGAAAAGATTATTGTATTTGCCTATTGACCGTATATTTGCAATTTCTATAGACCCTATCACAAATATAAATCTTGTTTCTGTGCTTTGCAATTGCAGGCACGCAGAGACACCATGGTGGCTTTGTTTTGAACTCAATCAAGTTTTTTTCCGCTTATTTGCTGGCATGCCGTTTTAGTGGGTCTAGTGCATCTACATTATTAATCTTTGAAGGAATAATAATTTCTGACTTTGAGAGAGAGAGAGAGAGAGAGAGAGAGAGAGAGAGAGAATAGATTAACAATGCTCTTAAAGTCCAGCTCTTCTGACCGGCAGACAGAGTGACGTTGCATGACTCATAATTGAGAAAGGTGCGTTATTGGCTTAGAGCAGTGGTTCTTAAAGGTTTCATGACATGCTGGTTTCGTGGTCATTCAAACGTGTATTAAAAGGTTTTAACTGAAAAATCCACTCCATAATCATAGCGCGATGAATGGACTGTGACATCAAAGTCCACGGGCCAATCACAGCGCTTTTCTGAGCTTTATTATAATTGTGTAATTGAGGTCAGAAAACCAAAACAAAATGGGGGTGAAAAAATGAAATAAATACATTTGATGTCATGAAACCTTTAAAGTGGTGTCCATGGAGCCCCAGGGGTCTTTGACGGTTTTCCATGGTCTCTCCGGCTAAATTATCGACACTTAAGGTCATTACACACCGGCGATTATGCGAATATACGCAAAATTCTGACTCATTCCGAATAATTAAGACGCTTTTTCGCTTTTTCGCTCCATGGAAGCTTGCATTGACTTTATAAGGTTTTTTTTTAAAAACGTATTATTCGCATGAAAAAAAATTGCCCCCGGTGTGTAAGGAGCTTTAGGAACCAAATGGACCCTTTCCGGGTCTATAACTCAGAGAGTGTACAGATGGAACCAAATGGACCCTTACACGGGTCCATTTGGTTCCATCTGTGCTCTCTCTCTCTCTGAGTTACATGGGGTCCGTGGCCTAATAATGTATACCAAACCCCGGGGGCCCTTGACATGAAAAAAAGCTTGAGAATGAATGACTTTTAGAGGTGAATCACATGTGAAAGCTGGAAACCCTTTTAAAACGTTGCTTATCTTTGGCTGTGTAGGTGTTCCAGCGCAGAGAGGATGGCACAGTCAACTTCTTCAGAGATTGGGACTCCTACCGCGAGGGATTTGGCAAGATCACCGGTGAACACTGGCTCGGTAAGTGGCTCAGGCTGTGTCTGGGAGAGGGAGGGGATTGTGTGTGTGTGTGTGTGTGTGTGTGTGTGTGTGCGTGTGTGTGTGTGTGCGTGTGCGCGTGATTGCTCGTGTGTGCGTTTGCTTGCACGTGTTTGGCTCTGTGTGTCTTGTGTGCTGTGCAGGCGTGCACACACACACCAGCTATTAACCCATTCAATCCGGAAACGCATCTGTGTCATTTTAGATGTCTTTGGCTATTCAAAAAGAGCAGATATGCAAGCTCATAACTACGAGTTTGTCGACCTGCTGTTTTTTGAAAAATCGTGAAAATGTGTGCAAATCTTTGAATATACATATATATTTTTTATAGCGAACATTAAGTCTTCTAAATCCTAACAGTATTTTTGGGGAAAAAAACGTATGTTGCTATATATCAGTGGTTCTCAAACTTTTTTCATGTCAAGGACCCCCAAAATGATATGTATTTGTCTTAAAAATTACACCGATGCGTTCCCGGTCTTAATGGGTTAATGTGCCACTCGTGTGCCACATGCGGCGGCAAGTCAGTCCCATCTGGCCCGCAGCAACACCGTTCAGAACCCTAGAAAGTCATTTCAGAATGTGGAGAGAAACACACACACACACACACACACACACACACACACACACACACACACACACACACACACACACACACACACACACACACACACACACACACACACACACACAGCCTGAAACTGATGGAAAGCTGGCAAAACCGGAGAGGATTTCTCACTCACTCACACCGTGCAACTCCTCCATGGTCTTCACTGACATAATAACTGTGTCTCTCTCAGTGGTACTACTGGTTACTGCCCTTGTCAGTTGTGATTTGCTGTACAACATCATGGATGCAGAGGGCAGACGAGGAATCCGTAACGCTGTTTTTTTTGGGGTTATGCTTCCGTTGGCATGCTGCCGTATAGCCAGAGGCGTTATGTGTTCCGATTGTCCGTTCGTCTGTCTTTCCTAGCGATTCCCCCATCAGACCTTTTCTGGATGCAGGGCCCCACAGTGGTTTGCGGTCCTCCCATGTCACCCCTTAATACGGCAGCCGATCCTTGGTTTTGTTTTTCGGATGGGAACATCGAGGTTGCCAGTTCGATCCCGGGCTCCCCCAGAGTTAGTGCCGAAGTGTCCTTGAGCAAGACACTGAACCCCTAATTGTTCCCGATGAGCAGGTTGGTGCCTTGCATGGTTTCCTCCGCCATCGGTGTATGAATGTGTGTGTGGATGGGTGAATGTAATGCACAATCTATGTAAAGCGCTTTGGATAAAAGCACTATATAAATGCACCATTTACCATTTTTACACTCCCAGAGTTACAGAGTTAAAGGCTCCATTCAGAACCCCTCAAGGAATCCAGAGGGTCCCTGGACCCCACTTTTGAGAAGAATATATATATATATATTTTAGGTATTGTAGTGCAGGGGCCTGTTTTCAACAGCCAGCATCCTATGAACAATGAAGACGGGACCTCCAATTTTTATTTTCTCAAGCTTCCGAGCTACGATCGTAATCCATGCAAGAAACACCTCTGTTTTAATCGCGCACGCACGCACGCACGCACGCACGCACGCACGCACGCACGCACGCACGCACGCACGCACGCACGCACGCACGCACGCACGCACGCACGCACGCACGCACGCACGCACGCACGCACGCACACACACACACACACACACACACACACACACACACACACACACACACACACACACACACACACACACACACACACACGTGAGAATTAGAGCCATTACCAGACATTCCCTTTCCCTATTTCCATGTGCTGTACCAGGGTGTGACATCAATGTAGCTAAAAGGATCAGGTTGGAAAATGCCTCATACAATTTACAATTTACAAATTAGGCATTCATCCAGAGCGATTTACATTAAGCAAGGTACACAAGAGGTAATACATTAAATGCATAGAAATAGTAATCTAGGATCATAGGTAAACCAAGAACCTATCATCAGTCTAAACCAGTGATTCTCAACCATTTTAATTTCAAGGACCCCCCAGTTTGACATGCATTAGGCTACGGACCCCCATTTAATGGCATTTATATTTATGCATTTATATGACCCCAATTCATATTGTAAAATCAATGTTAATTTAACTCTGAGAGTGTACACTCTCAGAGTTACAGACTCATAAGGGTCCATTTGGTTCCTGTCCATCATTTAGCTGGGGACCCCCTGGAACCCCCTCAAGTACCCTTGGGGGTCCCCGGAACCCACTTTGAGAACCAGTATAATATCAAAAAATTAATAATATGTACATTGAAACTACGTATACACTATAGGATGCCAGGTTTTAGGTACTTTACTTTAACAGGCTCAACGGACAGACAGCAGCCAGGCGTCTTTGATCAGAAAGTATTTTTGTTCCAGGTAACAAACTGCTGCTTGCTAGGCCTTAGATATAGTAGTTAGTCACAAGGAAGATGCAAGACTTTCCAAGTTAGTGTGTGTGGGTGTGCGTGTGCGTGTGCGTGTGTGTGCGTGCACGTGTCGATTACCTAGATACACAACAGGTGTATCTAGGACGGTAATCGACGCGTGCGCGCGC
The DNA here is from genome assembly GCF_963454915.1 of Gymnoscopelus microlampas. Lineage (NCBI taxonomy): Eukaryota > Metazoa > Chordata > Actinopteri > Myctophiformes > Myctophidae > Gymnoscopelus > Gymnoscopelus microlampas. The sequence continues at coordinate 11,652,137 of NC_139958.1, forward strand.
ACACACCCAGCTCTGCGTCTAATGTTTTGACTCATCTATTTGGCTCCTAGCTGCTTCATGCATGAATGCATTGCTGTCCATGGCTGTGTCGCAACAGTGAAATGAGAAGATGACACCAGTCTGTCAGCATGGCCACATATCTAATGATGATGCATTGCCTCACAGGCTAGCCAGGGTTCATTGCTTAGGTAACAACTTGGAGTGCAAGGGGAAAAGAAGAAGAAAGAAAGAAACAAATCTAAAATATGATTTAGTGGAGAATAAACAGAAACAAATGAGCCAGTATACAGGTAATTTAATGTGCATATTTAACAACTTTATGTGGTGTGCTCACACCCGGGAAACTCTGGTCTACAAATCAAACCAACTGTAATGTTCTATCTTCTGAAGAAGTGTGGGGACAAAACAGCGGTGTTTAAATGAACTGTCACCGTTCTTCTAACCCATGAGACTATCTCCACAAACTCTTATCTCAGTATGTCAGCAATACCACTGCGGAAGAACACAGATTGCCGGAGCAAGTGCTACTGACCTCTGTATGCTAGAATAAATCTGCCACTCCAGAATGCACTCTTGGTGCCTTTTGGTGCCATAGAAGAAGCATTCCGTAAGTGAATGATTCTCCCACTTATCCTCTATAATGTTGCAGTCATGACGCCATAGACGCCACTATAGGAACAGCTCCGTAGTATAGAATCAGAAGACCGTAGAGAAAGCTTGCATAAATATACATAGGCTACTTGTAGACTCGAAATGACTCATCTAATATAGGCTTGTTTTATTCATGATATCCTGCCCTTGCGTATCTCTTATACATATAGTGAGATAGACAGTCACAGAGACGGATAGACCGGTAGATGGATAGACAGATGGAAAGATATACGAAAGGACAGACAGACAGACAGACAGACAGACAGACAGACAGACAGACAGACAGACAGACAGACAGACAGACGTGACAAACTTGAGCTCAGGTGCAGTTGTGCTTCTTTCTACGCATATAGGAGCATTTGCCCACTGTGTGTATATTAGGCCCACATCGTTTATGGGGATAAATGGCCACCTAACTCTCTCCACGACCCTGAGGACAATTACATAGTGTGGCTGGGGTGGGGGGAGAAAAAACAGAAGAGTTTGTGTTTTAGAGTGCTGGCCAGATCCTCTTGGTTGGTTCGTACACTATGTATGAGAACACGGAGGGGAATGTGGAGAGCTCAGGGCTTTAAGCAGAGCTGCGGACTGCATTCGGATGAGGCGATGGGCCACTTTGAACCTTTGCTTGAGTGCCTTGCTTATTCAGAAGGTGCTGTTGTCTCGTCACCCCCATCATCGATTACCCTCGGGGTAAAAATGAAAAATGGATCGGCGCTCGCCGGCGGCCTAGAGGAAAAAAAAAGAAATGTCATTTGCGGCTGTGGGTCCAGACCTATTTCTCTCTCTTGCTAATAATACTATACCAGCCTCCCAACTCCAAAGATCTCTTAGATATTCTTAACAGTAGTGTTTTCTCCCAGGATTCTTGCCTCTTAACTTTCACTCCCACTTTGACCACATGAACCCTATAGCTTCAGTGGTGGAAAGTAACTGAGTACATTTACTCAAGTACTGTACTTGAATACAACTTTGAGGTTGTTGTTTTTTTCATTACTGGGGTATTAAAATTTTCCGAGACATTATACTTCTTCTACACTACATCTGAGATGTAAATATTGTACTTTTTACTCCACTACATTTATTTTAAAACGTTACTAGTTACTCTGTAGATGTAGACTATTAATACAAAACTATTCAAAAATAGCTGATCTACAAGCTCACACCACGTGACATAGAACTGCTATCTTCGGGGGTAGGAGGGTAAAATTGACACATTTTTAACTCTCTTCAAAACTTTTGAGAGATTTTGTTCAAACACATATAATGTGTTTGACGTTTGAAGTTATTATACCGAACCAATGAATTAGTGTTAACAAGAGCTTAATAATATTAACACGTTGTTGGAGCCTTTTGAACACCGGTTCCAGTAACAGTTCTGGACATAATTGCAGGCACGGCATTTTTTTTAAAATATATATATCACATTTCAACAACAAGGCAATTCAATGCGCTTTACACAAAACATCAAGCAAAGGAAACACAATTATAAAATGACATTAGGATGCATAAAGCAAAATAAGTTAAAACAATCACAGATGCAATTACGGTGCAGAAGAGAAATAAAATAAAATAAAAACTTGATCAAAGGCAGCGGCAAACAGAAAGGTCTTAGTTGTGAAAGGAATAAGAGTGGCAGCAGACCTGCAGTTTTTCTGGGAGTTTGTTACATATATGTGGTTGACATCAGTGGTGTGAAGTACATTTACTCAAGCACTGTACTTAAGTAAAAATGTTGAGGTACTTTTACTCCACTACAATTATCTGAAAACTTTAGTTACTAGTTATACTTTGTAGATTTTAATTGAAAAAAAAACATACATTAACCTCTTCAGCCCTATATACATGTACATTTCGGCCATTTGAAAATAGACGATCTATAAGCTCACAATGAGTCACATTGTGGGCTTGCAGATCTGCTATTTTCCAAATATTTTTTATACATTTTATATATATATATTTGAAATCTTGTGAAATGGGGCATTCTGCATAACGAGTACTTTAACTTTTGGTACTTTAAGTGTATTTTGATGCCAGTACTTTTGTACTTTTACTCAAGTAAATTTTGAATTCCAGACAGTAACTTGTGTTTCTACTTTTTCCACCACTGCTCATTTGTGATGACCAGCAGCTTGTCAGTCAGCCAGGCTCAGGGCAGGCTGAAGAGAAACACATTTAGGCCTTTGTGGTTGTCAGGAACTAAATATTGTTGACGGAATCACCCTGGTGAACAGATTTTCCTAATCAATGTCCGCTGAGCTTCACCAAAACCACTGAAACACACACACACACACACACACACCACACACACACACACACACACACACACACACACACACACACACACACACACACACACACACACACACACACACACACACACACACACACACACACACACACACACACACACACGTGAACTGTAATCCTGTGGGATTTGCAGTCTGCATGCCTGTCAGTGTGGCTGTCTCTCTCTCTCTCTCTCTCCCTCCCTCCCTCTAATTTATTTATTGGGTGATTGATACAGTACAGTACACGTCATACATTTTTGATAAGGAACCACCGAAGCGTAACGAATGTGGGCACTCTGCCTCTTCTACCCACACACTATTACAGTACTTGGTTTATTTATGTTTTTATTTATTTGTTTGTTTGTTTTTACAGTGGCAGAAAAAAAGAATATCTCCATATACAGTACTTTTGCATATCCTTTTTTCTTTTTTCTTTCTTTTTTTGTGTGAAGTGAATACATTCACACATGCAGGTATAATGATTAAATGAAAAACATCTGATGATGGATTATGTGCATGTCTATAAAGACGTACTAAGATCATTCGTTTTGTACATTTTCCACTCTACGTACTTCTGAAACAACGCTTTTTGAGCTTGTCGATCTGATACGTTTGAATGCTTTTGAATTTGAATCCTGAAAAGTAACAGTTTTGGACATGGTTTCCACCCAACATGGTTTCCACCCAACAGAGACGTTGTATCGCTCTCTCTCACATACACATATCGTTACGAAAGGACCCGCCCCCGCCTGCCTCTGATTGGCCTACCGGCTTTTTCCTCCGTGGTGGAAAAATAATGCTCGTGGCCCTATCGGTACATAACTCGAACGGCGCTGAGTCGGCTCTAGCAGACTTCGCAACGCTCGGCGCGGCGACTCGCTCGACTCTGGCTCGCTCGTCATATCGCGTACGCACTGGCCTACAAGTGGGCGCGCCTTCAGATCAGGAAGCAGGCCGCGCTTTACCCAATCGAATGTAGTGGGCGGGATTTACGTGTCCGCCGATCCTTCCCCACTAGAAACAAACCGAAACTCATTTAAAAATAGCGTCCTCGGAGCAGACAAAACCACGGAAAGATATTCACATTTTAACTTGCTCTTTCATCATAGAAACAAGTGGGCTTATAACCAAAACCATCCATGTTCTCTGGGAGAAGTGGTGTTAGTGTTCCGTGTAGAAATATTGTTAGTGGGAATGAAAACATAGTCGCACCACCGGAAGTGACAGGCTGAAGGCAGACGAAAACCCCGGTTTCCTTGCGCACGGGTGCTATGTCGACTTCCTCCCAGAGCCAACTGAGATAGTAAAAAACAGCAGAGGGCGCTGTTTTTCCTTTTCATTTGGCGATGGGTTCCCAGATTGGTTCTCACCAAGTGGGCTGAGTGGTCTGCCTCGCTGGGGGTGACAAAAACTATGCCTTAACCTAACCTTAATCCTAATAAAATAATTTGCTAAACATTTTAGATTAGATAAATAAACGGTGACGGGAGTGGAATTCGATCCCGTGGTGTGGGGTTTTGGCTGTCTAATGATTAACGGTGAACACACGGCGACACCTCGTATTGCAGGGTTTTGGGAGTTAATTTAACACGGTCCGCTCATGTTGAGAGGCAGTTCCGCCTGCGTCACAGAAGGGGGGCATTGCCAAGTTGTTGACAAGGCAACGAGTTCTGGCCAATCAGAGGCGACACGTTTCGAGCTTGCAGAGACGTTTTTTGCTACTTTTGTGACATTGTAAATATGACGAAGTACAGTAGGGCATTAATTCCCCCTCCCCCCCCAAAAAAGTTTAAATATTAAGAGGTTTCTGCCCGACAGCAACGATAGAAAAGCATTCACACACAGCTGAGCTGCATTCCTCATTCATAGCATGACTCCAACCACACACCACTCTGCAATGTATTTAACCCATTAAAACCGGGAAAAACGCATCTGTGTAACCACTTTAACCATTATTTTGTACTTTGGCTATTCTTTTTTTTAAATCTTGATTTTTTTTTGCAAATCTTTAATTATGTTTTTTTTAAAGTAAACTTTTTAATTCAAATCTTTGCTTTTGAGGATTCTACAAATATCTTCACACATGATTTGCACACATTTTTATGATGTTTTTTTTCCTCCAAAAATAGCAGATCTACAAGCTCGGTGCTGCGCTACGAGCTTGTATATCTGCTAATTTTTTGAGTAGCCAAAGAAATGACACAGAAGTGACACAGATGCGTTCCCGGATTGAATGTGTTAAAGACGTTTCAGTATTCCTGGCACGGAGTAGAAACCATTCCAAGAACATCCTCAATTCCTGTGAGGATGAGGACCCATTGTTTTTCTCCTTTTATTCTAATTCTTTCTTCTTCTTTTTTTATCCACTCCACGTCTTTTCCAATAAGCGTGGGAAGGACGGCCATGTCCGGGTAATCAACCACAGCAGACCTCTGAACAAACATCTCGTTATTATTCATATGATACTAATGTGGTTTGTCTCTTGCCATTCCTTTTCTTCTCAGATCTGGGAATCTTGTATCACCATGACCACGGTGGTTGGAAGACACTAAGTATATTTACTCAAGTACTGTACTTAAAGGAGTAGTTCAACCAACAAATTACTTATTTTATGTTAATTACAAGCCTTGAGAAAAATGAAAAAAATATCATCATATGGCAGTGGATGCGTTGGATGCAGCTGAAAGTGAACTTTACTCAGGTATCTAGTTCGTTGCCGTCCGACCTTCCTAGCCCGTGTTATTAAAGAAATAAACTGACAAAAATGGCCAAAACTCAAACATCTGCGAAAGTGGACGTTTTCAAGATATTTTGGGCATTATGTCTGGAACAGAAGGTCCAATCTGCTCAGTTCAAAGCTTGTTGGATGCGTGACTTTGAGGACATTAAGCCCCTGATGACACCAGATTTTGGGGGTTTTCTGGACTAATAGTATGGTAATTGTTCGGGCCGGGCCCTGTTTGGGCCAGCCCAGTTGCAGGGGCCCAGTTAGTGCCTTTTCAGGCCCGTTGAGAACTCTATAGTTCCCAGATTGGTAACAGAGTAGTTGTTGTGTTTTTATATTGAGGTGTTTCTACTTTCATTTAAGTCGAAACCACTCCATGACCACTATAACTCCACTCTCTGTGTCTTATGGGAGTCAGTGTACAGCTGAGAAACCTCATCTGTAGAAATCCTCCGTCCTGAACCCCACCAGGCAGTCATGTCTGACGGCGTCTGGCCCCGGGTCGGCTGAAGCTTCTGACAGCCAACAGGGTCGAAGGTCAGGCGCCGTCAGCGTGCCAATTACAGCGAGGAGGAGGGGGGGAGGAGGGAGGGAGGAGTGTAGTCGTGACTGGTGAGGGTGGGGGGGGGGGGGGGGGGTTGGGGGATGGCGCGCCGATCGATTTGTGTCTCTTGGGAGTGTTATTTCTCACGTCTTTATAACCACTTAAGCCCCCTAGATCAGTGGTTCTCAAACTTTTTAGATTTCAAGGACCCCCCTATGAACCATCTGTACACTCTCAGAGTTACAGACCTGTATAAAGAGTCCATTTGGATCCCCCCTCAATGAACCCTGAGGGTCCCTGTTTGGACCCCGCTTTGAGAACTACTAGCTGCCCTAAATACTTTGTTGTATGACAAATTGTGCCATTTGCAAATCGCGACACATTGTGAGCTTATACGTTTTATCTTTATTATTTGAAATAGTTGGAAATCTAGTTGAAGATTTTCACCCACAGTATAAAGGATGCAGGTCCTAAAATAGGTAGAAAGTGGTTCATGGAGGATATGTGATCGTTCTGCCTCATTAGTAAGCAAAGGCTTCAGCATCAGTGCACATCAATGTCCAACTAAATAAACATACCCATCTCTCTGTCTCTCTCTGTGTGTCTCTCTGTCACTCTGTCTCTCTCTCTCTCTCTCTCTCTCTCTCTCTCTCTCTCTCTCTCTCTCTCTCTCTCTCGCTCTCTCCCTCTTCCTCTTCCTCTCACACGCACGCACGCACACACACACGTGTGAGCTTGAACAGTAGATCTGCTGTTTTGGGTGACGAGATTTGGTGTAGATGGAAAAAAGCAGTCCAAGTACATACAGTACAGCCAACTCAGGTCCAGTTCACTCAGTCTAAAGGCTTTGAGTGGTTCAGGCAGGCCCGGTGCATCACAGGACACATTACTGTAGTAGTACATAAAGATAATAAAGCACTGGATTATCACGGACGAATAAATGCCTTTTTATTTACAAGATGCTCAGTAAAAAAGTGACTAACCTTTCAATGCCAAGTGCATCACCATCGGAACCATGAGCCATGACTCTGATGAAGATGAAGATGCACGTTAGTCACATTGTTTACTTAGCAGGACCGTGGTGAATATAAAGGCATTTATTCATCCGTGATGCTTCAGTGCTTTATGTTTTTGTTTTGTTTTTGTCTAAAAATAACGTTTATGTACAGTACTGTGACCGACTGACCGCCCACCCCATTCTGGGTCATTGGTCTTTACATTATACAAAAGAAAAAGCTTCAAAACTTCAACACCGATAAGAATATTCAAATACTTGTCTTATCATTCACCTACAAGTTGGAGCTGAAATTGGCCGGGTAAATCTGAAAAGAATGCATAAATAGCATGGCCTCCATTATTTCACAGGGGAGATTTATGTCTGCTTTAAAATTGCAAATTATAAATCAACTTAGCTTAAACTTTATCCTAGTTTTAAAATGAAAACTGCACTTTTTTCCCCGTCCTGGAAGTGAGACATTATGTAGCACGGCAGAAAACAAAGCATTGTTTATCACCTTGAAGATTCGCGCCGTGTTTCTAGCTTGTGGATCTGCTACTTTCGATGCTTTTGTGTGACGCTGTAGTATGATCAAGTAGGGCGTTAATTTACGAAACAACACAAAAAGTTAGAATATGGAGATAAGAGGTTTCTGCTCCGACAGCAACGGTATTGAAATGCAATGAACGCTGGGATGGCTGATTGGGCGTGTTGCCAGAGAATATTGAGCACAAAAGACCTTGCATTTAATTACATTGTTGTTCTAAAACGAAAGGGAAAGCAGTGATAAATGTTTTAAAGATTTGGACTGATGAAGGAACATGATTTAATTATTGAGGATGTATTGAACTAAACTAAATTACTATGGTAAGATGTACCCTCAAATCAGAGCTCCTGAGCAGATTAAAATGAAAGAAAGTGGAGTAAATTAGTAATATATGTTCCTAAAAGTATTAACTAAACATATGAATTCAAAGCATGAATTACTTTTTCAAAAGATGCAGTTTGAGATGAGAAAGTGTCAAATATTTGAAAGCAATTTTCTCAGAATTAAACGATCCTTACAAATGCGTTATCATTTTTGTTTCCTATACCCGGGAGGGACGGGCCCATCGGTTGTTTACATCCCATAGCCCGGAGGTACTGTGCTGGACTTGATTGGCCAACCCAGCCCTTCGGCTTCACAGATTGGCCTAGTTTTTTTTGTCACTTTGTGCCGCTGCACAAAACAAATTAAGTGGTAGCCAATAGAATGTCTGTATCTATCTATCTATCTATCTATCTGTCTGTCTATCTGTCTGTCTGTCTGTCTGTCTGTCTGTCTGTCTGCAGGTCGGCCCATTTATGCCCATGTACAGTATTATCAACACCAGCAGTTTCTGTTGATAACAGGGATCCCTGTTTCGCCATATTTACTCAATCAGTCGTATGGTGTGGTATCAGTGTGGTACTGGGACTATGGAAATGAGCTTCTAGTTAAATTCGGCATGTTTACATGCAACATGTTCAATTAATTCATACACTGTCCTGTAAATAAACAAACAAAGTAAAGTCGGTTACAAGGGTGTCCGTTGTGCCCGTTTATAAATGATGCAACGTAACGTAATATTTGACTGTTTTTTTGGAATGTTTTAATACATTAAGCGTGTGCACACCCACACACACACACACACACACACACACACACACACACACACACACACACACACACACACACACACACACACACACACTTACACATGCACGCACGCGCAGAGTCTGAACGAACACCTGGTGTGATTTAAATCTGTTGTAGAGATGATAAGGGTTGCATGCTTCCTTGCAGGAAGGTCATAGTTATACACTCAGGAATGCACTACACTGACTCCCTTGAACTCTCTTTGTTCCTGTTAGGGGGGAATAAATAGCCCCATTATTCCCACAGTCTCTCGCCATCCATCCTCCAGTGGTGGTAGACACAAAACTGGAGTATTTCCAGTTTTCAATACTTTTACTTCTACTCCACTACATCTCAGAGGCAAATATTGTACTTTTTACTCCACTGCAATTCTTTGAAAACTTTAGTTACCAGTTACTTTGAAGTAACTGAAGTAACTAGTTAATGTACATTAACCAGCCCTCTAATACTTTGGCTATTAACATCTTTCAGAATTGGTCAAAATGTTCAAAAATAGCAGATCTACAAGCTCACAGCTTGTGGATCAGCTATTTTGGAATTGCCAAAGTATAGAATAGGACTTAACTGATTGCGAACGCAGCGGAAGGAGGCGCGCCGAAGGCCCGCCTCCGCGCAAGTGGAGCCTACTATGAAACCGTGCTCGGGTTGTGTCTCTGTGTGTCTGTGTGCAGTATGTGTGCACTGCCTGTGTGCAGCCAAGTAAATGTCCAATATAGACGTACCATACATCAAATGAAAGAAACACACCTGTCAAGGTTGTGTTTAAGCCCGCCCCTTCCCCCGGAAGCCACGCCCCGGAGAAGGCTCCTAAAAACTCCCCATTGAAACCCCATGTTAAATGAAAAGTGCCCGAATCGCTCCCAAACTTTTTCTACCCCCGTTCAATTTTTTCTTTTCGTGAATTTGTATTTTTCTAAGATGCTCCTTTTAACGCAGAATTCTTTGCTATTTTTTTTATTGGTTACTTTTTTTAAATCTTTTTTTTTAAATTATTATTAATTTTTTTTGCGTTCGCTTCCCGCGTTTGCGCGTCTTACTTGTGATAACTAATAACTAAAGCTAAAAAATAATGTAGTGGAGTGAATAGTACCATGTTTGCCTCTGACATGTAATGGAGTAGAAGCATAAAGTATTGAAAAATGGAAATACTCAAGTAAAGTAAAAGTACCTCAGAATTGGACAGTAAGTACAGTACTTGAGTAAATGTACTTAGTTACTTGCCACCACTGGAAAAAACCCACCTCTGTAATTTTGCTTTGAGAAACTCAACTCTGCCCGCTCCCCCGAAGCACTCATACTTTATTTCCCTTCAGGCAAACATTGTTATAAGAATATTGTTCATTGTGCAATGTTTGTACTTACATACATTAGATCTATCTGACTAATTTAGTGTTTGTCATTGTCATTTTGTCATTATGCTTTGTAGATTTCTTTGTTTCTCCTTTTTTTCTCTTCTCTTTCTGGAAACAACAAAACACGATGGAGATTGCACAAAAACACGTTTCACCCACATTTCTTTTACACCTGTAAACCTGTGATGTGACGATAAAACGGATTCTATTCTGAGTCTGTCCTCAGAAAACTTGTTGTTCTGGGTGAAGCAGCCTACATCCAACGTGACTGACTGTCACTTGTTGTCATCAGCTGCCAACAACGAGATGTCAGTCAGTCAGGTGGAAATATTGTTACTGTCCAAAACCACTTACTTTCTAGGAAATGGAAGGGACAAAAAGTACCTGTGTGTTCCAAAGTTGGTTACGTGTTTATGAAACCCACAGACACACTTAACCACTTTCAACCTGGTATACCTATTTTGGGCAAGTTATTATATAGGCGGAAATGTTCAAACAAAAACATTTGCAAAAATATCCGATCTACAAGCTCAAAATGTGTCACTATGTGACGCACTGTGAGCTTGTAGATCGGCTATTTTCTCACGACACTGTCATACGACATAATGTAAAATCAGTAGTGTAAAGTAGATTTACTCAAGTACTGTACTTTTTTTTAAATATTTTTACTTCACTGGATTATTTCCAATTTTCAGTACTTTTACTTCTACTCCACTACATCTCAGAGACAAATATTATACTTTTACTCCACTACAATTATTTGAGAACTTTAGTCACCAGTTACTTTGTAGATTTTGATTATTATTACAAAACATACTTTAACCACGTCAGCCCTATACATTTCTGTATACATTGTACTGTATACATTTCGGCCATTTGAAAATAGCCGATCTACAAGCTCACAATGTGTCGCATCGCGACGCATTGTGAGCTTGTAGATCTGCTATTTTCAACTTTTAAAAACTTGTGAAATGGGACATTCTTCATAGTGAGTACTTTTACTTTTGTACTTTAAGCATATTTTGATAACAACACTTTTGTACTCTTTACCCGAGTACATTTTGAATTGCAGACATGTACTTGTAACAGACTAACAGATTATTTCTACATTGCACGATTGATTCTTTCACTAAGTGAAAAAATGTTTTACTTTTTCCACCACTGTGTAAAATAGTTTATAGCCAATAGCCAATAGTTTACGGGCAAAAAAATGGTGATATAAGGTTTCTGGCCCGACATGGACCGGAGAGAAGTTAGCTGTCAGTGTGGTGGCATCAGGTGCCAGCGCCACTCACCAACAAGCTGTCAGTTTACATATTCTAGGACATGTCATTGTGCTCTTCCTGCTCAGCGGTGTGGCAGTTAGCTAGTACCCGCTTTATGATTCATTCATCACTCCCAATGTCTTCTTGTCACCATGGACTGGAGAACATCACGCACCACGCCTTGATGGAATCACTCTTCACATCATCATCATGCATTCCTTCCCCCCCCCCAAAAAAATAAACTAGGTGTAATAAATAATATAACTGACAGGAAGACAGAAATAGCTGTGTCGCAGTACTTCGTCACAGACACATTCTGATATGATTTGGTGAATAGTTGTTCTCTAGATGCAGTGGTGGGAAAAGTACTCTGTTACAAGTAAAAGGCCTGTGTTCAAAATGTTGCTTGAGTAAAAGTAAAACAGTTTTGGCATCAAAATCATCATCATACTATAAGTACCAAAAGTAAAAGTACTAAAATGTTTGAAAATAGCAGATCTACAAGCTCACAACGCGTCGCGATGCGACGGCTATTTTCAAATAGATATGTAAAAAATAGGGCTGAAGTGGTTAATGTATGTTTTATATTATAATTCATATCTGCAATAATCTGTAATTAGTAACTAAAGTTTTAAAATAATTGTAGTGGAGTAAAAGTACAATATTTGTCTCTGAGATGTAGTGGAGTAGAAGTAAAAGTACTGAAAATTGGAGTAAAGTAAAAACACCTCAAAATTTTACTTAAGTACAGTACTTGAGTACATGTAGCCTACTTAGTTACATTACACCACTGCTTAGATGAATAATGACAATACACTCACTCAAACATTTTCTGTATGGGCTTTAACTTATTGCAGGGGTCGGCAACCTTTTTGACATGAAGTGCCATGTTTTTTTATTTTCTTGATAGTCAGTGTGCCAAATCAAGTTTAATTATTAATTATACATTTCCAACATCATTTTGATTGTCCATAACAACCTTTATTTTTTCTTCTTCTCCTTGAAATATGTTCTTTCACATCAGAATGTAATTAGATCATTAGATTCAAAGCAATAGCCCACCTATCTCCCAGACTCTCTCCCCAGATAGAGTTCAGAGTTTGAATGAATGTAGAATTATATTCAGGATGTAATCTGCATACAGACGTGAGGGGACTTAATTTAATTGACAAAACTTTTTGTTTTTGATATTTTATTTTAACCCATTAAAACCGGGAAAGCATATGTGTTATTTTACATTTTAACCACTTTAACCATTATTTCATACATTGGCAATTAAAAAATAGCAGATATACAAGCTCATAGAGCACCACTTTGTGCTGCGCCATGAGCTTGTAGATCTGCGATTTTTTTTTCAAATCTTGAAAATGTGTGCAAATCTTTGAATGTACATATATTTTTAAAGCGAACATTTTTAACTCAAATCTTATCTTTTGGGGCTCCCTGGAACAAAAAGGTTTTCAGATGGGGATACATATAATGTTGGAGGTCCTTGACATGAAACAGTTTGAGAACCACTGACATAGAAACATACGTTTGTCAGATTTTTTTTTTAGAATCGGGTCCTCGGATCTAAATGGGTTAAAATAAAATCCTCTCTCTCAGACTTGCCAGTGTGCCGGTGATCATAGTCCCCTGTGCCTGTTGCCACCTGTGCCTATAAGGTTGCCCACCCTTGACTTATAGGCTATGCAGTTATTATATAAGGAAAGGGATCGATAATGAGCAGTGCTGATGCAAACAAATAATGGATGATGTTGGAAGCTAATTACCACTTGGGCTGTAGAAGCATCATTCCTATTATTCTACTGGCTATTCTTTTGATCACAAATACACGGATAATTGGTAGTATCTACAGTACAAATAAGCAGATTTAAAGGGGCTACACCATGAATTTCTTTTTTGGGCTCCCCAGTGTCTCTTGTACCCCAAAAAATATTTTTTTTTAACATTCAGTCATTCATTCTCATTTCAGAGATTTTCAGAATGGGCGTGTCTGAACAGGCCATCTCAGAATGGCAATGCAAGTGACATCACTTGCATTTCTGCCCATGTATTTTGACAGACAGAATTGTTCAGTAGCACCCCTCTGCCCAAAAGGACGTTTTGGTATTGCAGCTGAAAAAGCTTGGAATGACAGACAGTCAGATTGTGAGAAAAAATATCTGGATGTTTTTTTAGGCTTACAACCTGTTTAATACATGGGGGCAATATTTATATATAATATATTTTTTTTACATTCATGGTGTAGCCCCTTTAATTACATAGTGCTTAAACACAGGGAGACAGAAACCCCAGGGTTATATTTGCTGGCGGGATATGGGGAGAAAATCCACACGTCTGCTTTTGACATCCCCCGTATTTGATCATTACATATTTTGTGGCCGGTGCAGATGTGTTTTATCCCTTCTTTTGGTCAGATTGAATTAAATACATGTCCTTAGGCTGTCGGATAGTTTTAGATATTATCACAATTTGTATCTTTATACAAGCTTGTCCCCTGTAGAGCTACAAGCTTGAAGCTCGACAAGCTGCAAGCTTGTAGAGACACAACCTGTTTTATTTACAAATTTGACCCTGAGTAATCCTATACTGTAGGTTCAGGAAAAGTAAACCAATTGAACCAAACTTCAGATGAGTTTCATTTGGCTGGAAAATGATCTACTATCGAGGCTGACATCAATCACTTATTACTTCAGAGTTGCTATGCTGTTGGGGGATGGCGAGATGGGGATGAGAGAATTAATGGAACCCTATACTCAATCACCAGTGATACAAACTCCCCTGCTGCCCATGACAGTACAACTTTCTGCTATGGGGGCTTAAATAGCAGATCTACAAGCTCATAGCGCGGCACTCGGTGCCGCGCTATGAGCTTGTATATCTGCTATTTTTGAATAGCCAAAGAAATCTAAAGTGACACCGATGCGTTCCAGGTATTAATGGGTTAAACAGTGTCCTATGCATACACATTGATTTGGCTTTTAACGTCATTCTGTATAACTTTATCAATTAACCCATTTAGACCTGGAACAGCTATACACGTTGTTATATACCTTTAAATCCGGGAACACCTTTGTGTAACATTAGCTTTTCAGAACGTTTTTTTTTCAGTTATCAGAGATTTAGAAGGCGTTAGACGGCGTTTTTAGAATTGGCCTCAGGCCTAAATGAGTTAAACAAAAGTTATTTATGGTATAACTGGTGTATTTTTCGCATCAATGTGTTTTTTCAACAAATTCTCTAAACACAGTTTTTTTTGTCGCTTGTGTTTGCCCCAACGTTCACGACAAAATGATATAGGTAATGGAAATGTACCAGAAATGTAATTATTTATGTATTTTAAAGTTAATAGAGGCTGTTGTGCTCATGTTTTTGTATGCTGCCCATCATTTGTATTTTTTTGTGAGAAGAGAGAGAGGATAGAGCAGGAGAGGTAAGAAGAGAAGAAAAAAAACAAAAACAAAAAAAATGTCCTCTTCTTGTTTTTTTCTGCGTTTTTGGCGAGAACAAGCTGTATTCAACAGCCAATAACTAAAGAACGGAGGGGTCGCGGTGACACGCTTGTTTCTCTCCGATGGAAGCAGAGACACTCCTCCGTCTCCTCGTGTGTCGATCGTCCTGGAACTAAATATTCTGTGGCTCTTGAAAGGTCAGTAAAAATGCTCAAAAACGCAATTCATTCATTCATTCTGGCACTCAATGAGTTAACAGAGCATTTTACAGTGTCGGGTCAGAAGGGTAACGGACGAGGGAGAAGTGCTCAGCAGCAGCTTTCTTTTCACCAGCGCAGGATGTGACATCATCAAAGCGAGCCCAAGGGCAGTCTGATAACCTCAGAGTTATTGTTAACCCATTAAGACCGGGAACGCGTCTGTGTAACCACTTATAACCATTATTTTATACTTCGGCTATTCAAAAATAGCAGATCTACAAGCTCATAGCGCTATGAGCTCATAGCACTCGGTGCTGCGCTATATGAGCTTTGAGCTATGAGCTTTCTTTACGATAAATCGTAAAAATGTATGCAAATCTTTGAATATACTGTATATATATTTTGAAAGGGATTTTTTTTTTACTCAAATATTTGCTTCTGGGGGGTCGCTGGCACAACATATTTTGAGATGGGGGTCGGGGTCCACGGCAAAATACATATAATTGTGGGGGTCCTTGACACGAAAAAGTTTGAGAACCACTGATATAGAAACATACGTTGTTTTCAAAAAACTGTAAGATTCAGAAGACATCTGTAGAATCCCCCAGAAGCAAAGATTTGAGTAACAAATGTTCGCTTGAAAAAAAAAATACATTCAAAGATTTGCACAAATGTTCACGATTTTTTCAAAAAATAGCAGATCTACAAGCTCGTAGCACGGCACTCGGTGCCGCGCTATGAGCTTGTAGATCTGCTATTTTTTGAATAGCCCAAAGAAATCTTAAAATGACACAGAGATGCGTTCTTCCCGGTCTTAACAAGTTAAGTCCTCCCACTGATGGCCGAGGGTCAACGCTAGCTGACTAGAGACATCCCATCTGCATGCATCCCCTCCAGCGCTGTTTTGTCGGTAATGAGGTTCCTAAGAGTTCATCTCTAATTATCCACCGTGTATTGTTACGATCCCACACACTTTCTCTTTCTCCTATACAGTGTGTGTCAGCCTAGCCTGCCTCTGGGGCAAGGCATCAGTTGTATCAATCAACAAACATGCAGCGAGCGAGGGGGCTGTTCCAAGGCCGCCCGGCCCGGCCCGACCCGGCCCCGGCCGTCCCTCTAATATTATATTCAACAAATGAAGGGAGAAAAAAAAAACACATTTGCGGATGCCCTGGCCCATGAAATAGAAATGGGTTCAAGTATAGAAAACAGATTGCGGTTAGAAAGGGAAAATAAAAATGACCCACTCCATATCTCTCCTGAAGCCGTCGCTAGTTGTAGACAGTGGTGGAAAAAAGTACTCGAATGTTTTGCTTAAGTGTAAGTACTGTATCAATACTGCAATGTAGAAATACTCGAAATATACTTAAAGTGCCAAAAGTAAAAGTACTAAAATGTTTGAAAATAGCAATCTACAAGCTGACAACGCGTTGCATGTTGTGAGCTTGTAGATCGGCTATTTTCAAATGGCCTATGTATAAAATAGGGCTGAAGTGGTTAATGTATGTTTTGTAATATGATGGTTTATATCTACAAAGTAACTAGTAACTAAAGTTTTCAAATAAATGTTGTGGAGTAAAAGTACAATATTTGCCTCTGAGATGTAGTGGAGTAGAAGTAAAAGTAGACAATTTTAAATACTCCGGTAAAGTAAAGGTACCTCAAAATTGTACTTAAGTGCAGTACTTGAGTAAATGTACTTACAGTAGTTACTTTACACCACTGTGCATACTGCAGGGTTGGTGGTGGTGGGGATGGGGGCAGCATGCTTCTGCTTTTGATATCCCCCTCTGGTCATTCATTTGTTTTTATGGCTGGTGAGGATACTGTATGTTGGTAACACTTGAGGGGGCAATTGATGAACTAACCAAGTGTAATATATCATTAGTTAAGGACGTTATTCCACAGTTCCCTGAACCAGAGACCACCAGAGACCCAGCCTCCTCCTCACTAATACTCCTACCCGCCTACGAGCACTCATCCTGGGCATAGCAGTGGAACTGTGGAATAAGTTCACCATTATAGTGGTGAGGACCAGGAATTAGTGATGAGTTCATGATAAATTCATGATGAATTAACGTACGAGTTCATCGTTAATTCATCATTAATTAAGCTTTAATTGCGTGTAAGAATATTGCCTCCTCAAATTATGTGTTTTATCCCTTGCTTCTGGTCAGACTGATACTGTACATGCATTTCCTTTTGGGGAAATGTAGACTGTCTGATATGTTTGATAATTATGTTTGATAACATCACAATCTAATTATTGAATAACATAAAAATAACAGTATGCTAACCACATTAACCCCGGTCCACATAGTTTGGGGCTTTGTCCAATGTTGTACACATTTTAATTATTTATTTTTAAAGGAGTAGTTCACCCAAAAAAATCACCCATGATTTTTTTTGTTTTTGTCGCATTCCTAAGCCAATAATTTGATTACCGCCTCCTACCGGCTAATGTTTACGGTACAAAGGAGACTCTTTGTGTGTCCTATACCTGGAAATATACACGGTCATCAAAATATTGTCTTAGGAATGCAACAAAAACAAAAGAATCTCCATGAATTCAAGGCTTCATGGGGTGTGTAATTGATAGAAAATAATATTTTTTTTGGGTGAACTATTCCTTTAAATTCCAAAATAGCAATGACGCTTTTTTTTGTCATACAAAGAAAGAATTATACGGCTTACGTGGTTAAGAAATATCCCTCCATCTGTTCATCTCTTTTTTTACAAATCGAACCATGCAGTGCAATATGACCACATGACTTCAGGTTTTCTCCAGAGAGTGGCCTTACAGAGTGAAACCAAAGAACACCACTAACCACTACTGTTGTATCACAAGATGGCTGGTGTGTGTGCCTGTGTGCATCTGAACAAACCTCAGCACAATTACTGCATCATATCTGTAAGAAACATCAGGGGGGCATGCAGCCTTATGTTTTATTCTGTGAGAGAAACACACTCTTACCGTAACAGACAAACACAATCTTAATGATGCTGCCTGCAGCCCAAACCAGACAGAACATATTATGTTACATCTTTATTCACCAGGCAGCGCAGCAACCCACAGCAGTCAAGACCTGCATGCTCTCTCTGCAGATCATGTATGGTGAAGTGTCAGATTGCATTAATTGTTAATCTGCATGCATGCTTTGTTTTCCCATAACTTCTGATCATGTATAAACAATGCTCAGCTATATAGGGAACGGAGGGTTCACTATGTGTTATTCTCAACAATAGAATCCCATTATACTTGGTGTAACGTGAACACTATGTCAAATAATTATGTTGTCATGGTGAAGTGTCAGATTGCATTAATTGTTAATCTGCATGCTGCTTTTTTCCCATAACTTCTGATCATGTATAAACGATGATCAGCTAGAGGTTTACTATTTGAAATTCTCTCTCAACAAGAGAATCCCGTTATACTTAGTGTAGTAATTATGACAAACCAAAACACGGTAAGACAAAGAAAGAAGGTTGTCAGAAACGGCGGAGAATATCCTCGTGTTTTTGTCAGTTTTTCGTTCCTTTCACTAAGTGACAAAATCTATTCAGCCATCGCTCGTTCAAATGTACAATTATGATTTGCACTCATTCAACATTCTTTCATGAGCACGGCTTCTGCCCATAAATATTAAGAAAGAATCCATCTCCCTCGTCCTTAAAGAACCTCTCATGGTGCTTGAGCTTGAGTGAGTCCTTGGAACCAAAACAAAAAGTAGAGAGGTGTGGAAAGAATACGCCCGTAGGCTGGAAAGAGCGAGAGACCATCAAATAAAAGTGCCTAGGCCTCGTAGAGTGAGATCAGAATGGTTCTGTACATATCAAATATGACCAGCAAATAGTAGCAAATTGCAGCAATGTGCAGACGGCGGTTATCTGCCAGGGCTAAGGCAAGCAGCGATCGAAGCGAGCATATAGGCTGTCCTGATGGGAGGCAGATGGAGGAGTTAGCATCAAAGCTGATTGGCAAGGCCTCGGCTGTGCCGGGCCGGGGTGGGCCGGGGCTCTTTGGTTGACTGGCTGGCTGGCTGGCTGACACACCGAGTGTTTGGAGCTACGGAGGAGGGCTCGCCCTCCTGAATAATTGATCAGATATGAATGCGGGTATTGGAGGGCCTTTAACTGAAAACACTTACGCATCTTCTAAATAATAGATTGCAGGGGATTGTAGTTTATATTTCTTCTTTGTCGGGTTGGGATACACGGTATCATATGATATCTGTGCTTTGCTCTTGCCTGGCAGGCGGCTGCAGGGTTTTGTTCGCAGCTCAATCAGTTGACTGACACGCTCTGATTTTTTTCCGGTTGTGCCCCCCCCCCCCCTCCCCGCGAAGCTTGTGCTTTTTTGGGATTTACATACACATTTTTGGGAAAAACACCTACATGTTGCAAATCCACACTTGCTTGCTGTAACCGTCTGAGGCATCTGTGTAGTTTATTTAACAAAGCTGGCAGTTTAGGGTGAGAGATTCTCAGGAAACCTTCCACCGAGACTCACCGCTGATTTAATACTTGGGACGCGCCTTCGTTTCGAATGAACGACGCCGGAAGGGCAGCCTAGTAGAAATCAGGGGTTGAAATGGGAGAACTACACATTTGCTCTCTCTCTCGCTCTCTCCTGCGTGCATATATGTGTGTGTGTGTGTGCAGTGGTGGAACATCTTTTACTTAAGTAAAAGTATCAATACTGCAATGTAGTAGTCTGTTACAGTCCGGAATTCTAAATTCACTTGAGTAAAAGTACAAAAGTATTATCAAAATTATACTTAAAGTACCAAATGTAAAATGACTCAGTCATTATGCAGAATGACCCATTTCACAGGTTTTCAAAGAAATCTTTTGAAAATAGCAGATCTACAAGCTCACAATACGTTGCATCGCAACGCATTGTGAGCTTGTAGATCGGCTATTTTCAAATGGCCGAAATGTATTACAGTAGGGCTGAAGTGGGTAATGTATGTGTTGTAATAATGATCAAAATCTACAAAGTAACTAGTAACTAAAATGTTCAAATAATTGTAGTGGAGTAAAAGTATAATATTTGCCTCTGAGATGTAGTGGAGTAGAGGTAAAAGTATAGAACAATTGAAAATGTGTACTTAATTACAGTACTTGAGTAAATGTACTTAGTTACTACACTTCCACCACTGTGTGTGTGTGTGTGTGTGTGTGTGTGTGTGTGTGTGTGTGTGTGTGTGTGTGTGTGTGTGTGTGTGTGTGTGTGTGTGTGTGTGTGTGTGTGTGTGTGTGTGTGTGTGTGTGTGTGGAAGGGCACGTGCACGCGCGCTTGTGTTCAAATGCGCGCACACACACCCATACACACGTATACTGTACACACACACACACACACACACACACACACCATTTCATGGTGGTATTAGATGAATCCACAGCAGAGCAGGATCAGTCATTGTATACAGTAGGCCCTATACAATGACTGCCCGCCCTATACTATAGGGGATAAGTGAGGAGAGGACAAAGGTAACATAATGTGGCCTGTTTGAAGAGAGAGGATATCGGCGCTGTCGGACGGAAACCTTATATCTCCATAATGTCCACGTTTTTTCCCCTTTTTTTAAAGTTATACAATGCAGGTCCACAAATAACGATTTTTAGCAGCCTTTGCTGGTCATTACCGTCACTGCAGGCCGTTAGTTTATTCCTCTGTTACCCAGAATTCCATTTGTTTTCACCGGAAGACGGAAGCGTTTCAAAAAGCGTTCTTTTAATTGTTTTATACGATCTGTGGATCGTTTCTCTTAGCCAGTGGAGCTTTAGTTGAGCTGTGTTTTCTTTTTCTGTTGTTTTTCGATCTTCAAATCATACAATCTCTTAAAAACAGCGTGAGTTTCCTTTTTGTTATTAGCGCGGTAGTTCCTGGCCAAACAGGAAACCGGTGCGGTAGTTCCTGGCCAAACAGGAAACCGGTGCATTTTCCGGCCGGATGACGTCATTTTCGCGGGAAAGGCGCCCCTGACAGCGTTCAATAGAAAATATATAAATAAAAGGCTTTCGGGGGTGAAATTAATGGAGTGGGTGTTGTGAAACATTTGCCAAAATATATACAATTTAACTTTAGTTTTATTGAAAAAGTTACTTAGTATTACTTTAACTAATGTGTACTTTGTCGTACAAGAGTCACGCACAAAAGTAGCGAAAATAGCTGATCCACAAGCTCACAACGTGTCGCGTTGCGTTTTGCTATTTTGTGGCATTCTTTTAAAGTGAAAGTGACATTGGATTCAGCAACGTTTTTTGGACATACAAGGTTACCGCCGACAGCATCAACATACTGTTCAGTATATACGGTATCGGCAAGGTATTGGGAAGACGTCCTCGTCTTCAAAATGTAACCGCAGTGCCGCGTTAAGAAAGAAGAAACCTTCAAAGAAACGTCTTGGTAAATGCTAGAAGCACTGCAGGGGGGAATGCCATTTTGTTCTTTTTGTAAACAAAGTAAAAGCTTCAGGGACAAAAAACACACATACTGTACAGTAAGCAATGCAAAGTACCACCCACATGTACTGTAGCTGTCCATGGCAGTAACATTATGAAACCCCACATACAGTATACGTTCAATCAAATGGTTTTCACAGGATCTCTTTTCTATAGACGGATTTCCGCGCGACGTCATCACAGAGCAGAATGCGCAATCTGCGCATGCCCGGGTGAAAGGCGCGTTCGAAAATACAGCCCTGAGCGGCAGTGAGCGCACTGGCCAATACAAACTAATAGGCGAGTGTGCTCCGGTGCGTAATTTCCAAACGCACCCATAGGCTTCCCCCTCCTCTGCGCGGTCATATTCCTCTCATGTTTACTAACAGGAAACCCGTCTATATGCATGCAGCATCTTGTGTGGTGGCAGGGGATACCAAGCTGCTGTGGATGTAAAATCCCATCAAATGGTCACATTTTCTAGAGGTTAGGTCAGAGGGATTCAGTCAACGTATACAATCCTGAGTGATAATGTAACATTCCGAGCATACAAATGTAACCGAATGGACCCTTACGGGTCCATTCGGTTACATTTGTATACTCGCAGAGTTATAAATGGATAAACCGACGCTGAGGACTTTACTGTGCGCCGTGTGTTGACACAGACTGTCCACTAATACTAAACCTGGCCAATCCAACATGAGACCCTTTAAGCCCACGGTTTAGCCCATGTTATGTGTACACCTGCATATACAGTAGTATGATGCTAATGTTCCTAAAAGGCCAGGCACACACCAGCATGTGATGCTAATGTTACAAAAAGAACATGCACACAGCTGCATACGATAAGAACATGCACACAGCTGCATACGATAAGAACATGCACCAGACGCGTCGCTAGGTCTCTACTAGGTCGGGGGCTTAGCCCCGCAGGCAACGGGCACATGCACGCGCGCGCAGCGCGCGTGCATGTGCCCCTCCTCCCGCGCGCGCGCGTTTTTCCCCGCGGATTTCGCGGATTTGGGTGCTTTTTTACACGTTTTCGGTTACTTTATTTCGGTTTTAGGGTTAGGGGTAGGGTTAGGTTAGGGTGATAGATATATAATTCAAAAAAAAAAAAAAAAAACTTTTATTTTTTTTATTTTTTTATTTTTTTTATTGGTGGCTTTGGATAAAACATTGGTGGCTATAGCCACCGAAGCCCACCCCTAACGACGCCACTGACATGCACATAGCTGCATACGAGTCAGTGTGCTATGCCAACATTAGGTTTAATTAATGACACCACATCAAAATAGAATATCTCCAGCAGATTTTTACTTTCCATAAATATAACCTTTTTTTCTCCCTTTTGAAATAGTTTCTTTCATGGTAATGATCATTAATTAGACTAAGACACACTCCCTCCCCAGTCAGAGTTCAGGGTTTGAATGAATGTTGAATGATGGTGCAGGATGTAATTTGCATACAGATGTGAGGGGAGTTGATTTAATGAACTGCATGTTTTTAAAACATTTGATTTTAAACCAAAAATCCTCTCTCTTACACTTATACCACTAGTGTGCCAGTGATCACCCTGCACCGTGCCAATGTTGGCACCCGCGCCTACGGTTGCCTACCCCTGACTACAAAAAATAAATAATTTTTGCCTCTCCAAAGATTACTTGGATTTTCTCTTCACAGGGATAATTTGTGATTTGTATTCACATCTATTTTTCTTATTTAAAGCACTCACCCCATTTTTTCTTTTGGTTAATGATTTTATTCTTTGAGCTCTGCATTATTTCCAAAGCATTAATAATAGTTGTACAACTAAAGTCTGGTCTTCAGACATACACGCACACCGGTTTGACGCAGGGCACCCAACTCAGACGGCCTGTGATGTCACATGCAGAGCTCACTAAATGCATGCGTTTAAATGCATTGATCATAGTGAGGAAGTATATGCAGGGACGTTGAGTGAGTACGAAACAAGCACTACTTCATTCCGAAGACCACGTGGGTCCCATCAGTGAGGTATAGTTATTTATAAAGTTAAAGTTAAAGTTATAGGTTTTTCGTTGCGGAGCGTTTGGTGTTTCGGTTCGGACGTTCTCTGTGGGCACTCGTTGGATTACCCAACTTCTGGAGGATGCAACAGACTTATTCATAGATACTGGAATACTAAATGAGGGTAAATGTAGAGCAAAGATGAAGGTACTGTAAATCTTCCTTAGGGACGTTTTTGGGGAGGTAGTACATGTATTGAACAGATAATACATATCCCAATAAAAAGAACGAATGACCCAGAGGTGGAGGGGGATATCAAAAGCAGAGACATGGACACTCATTCTTAATGCGAGCGGGCGTTATGGTAATAGATGAGGACAGGCATGGGGTTAATGTGCCGTTAATGAGCATGCCAAGTTGCCAGGCAGGTCAGAGAGACGAGTCATGATTAAACCATCATGACTTGGCACGTCAAACCTTGATGCCAGGTAATGACCTACACAGAGGACTGTGTGATAGATTGTTTTTAATGCTATTTTCACAAAGTATGTATCTGTGGAACCGAGTCAAACTAAATCTAATGCCTCAACTCCTACAATTCCAAGTACTTGTCAAGGTGGGGGGGGGTCTCGGTTAAAATATGATTATTTTGGCCTGACAAGTTTGAGAACCCTTGTCTTATAGCCAACCCCACTTCTTATTTTTTTCACAGTTTGGAGTCATCTGATGAATTTACAGAGTCGGTGCACTTTCACACAAAATGATGACGTTTAGTTCTGCCCTTCGGTTTAGTTTAGTTGTTTCTTTTCAGCCTGTCTCTGCCTGTGGTTGTGTCCTTAAATGTTAATTTAGTTCAACTTCAATACTTACTTAAACTCGCTTCACCCGTTGCCTCTTCTGCCCCTCAAGCTCTGGAACCAGACAGGAATAACAATTGATTAATGGCTGAACTGAATGAACATTTGGATTCTATACGCTTTGATTCCTTATTTTAGTAATCCCTGTGTTTGCTTTCTTGGCCAGTACTCTCTTGTAAAAGGGAAGAGATTTCCATCTCAATGGCACGCAGCTGGTTCAATAAAGGTTAAATAAAATATAAATAGAATTAAATAACCTATGTATGTGCAAGTATTTTGTACTTGAGTGCATTTGTGTGCACACTTCTAGTGAAATACATTATTAGTGAGTGCGTGTGGATGTGTCTACATGTTTGTACTGTACATTTGTTGCTATACTTGCGAGGGCCAAATGTCCCCACAAATACAAAATCAATTGATGTTTCATGGTTAAAAAAGACACGGGGCGCCCGCTGGCCTAGCAGTCCAGGCGCATACCACGTACGCTGGTGATCCAGCTTGACGACGTGTCGCAGGTTCGACTCTCGATCCCGACGACCTTTGCTGTGTGTCACCCCCCCCCCGTCTCTCTCCTCATTTCCTCTCAGCTTACTTTCCTATCAATGAAGGCAGAAAAGGGCAGCAAAAAAAAATATCTCTAGCTAAAAAAGACACAAAAAGACACAACCTCTGTATCGCGCACCGAAAATATCCGTTCCACTTAGATCTGAACTTTTAGTAATACAAACGTACGTGTGTGTGTGTGTGTGTGTGTGTGTGTGTGTGTGTAAGTACAAAGAGAAGTCCAGCGCACTTCAGCCAGTTGAAGTTAGAAGGGCTCGTCGGTGCTCAACAAAGACAACATGAATCAGAGAGAATATAACACCTGGGCACTTCAGGAGAGAGACTACCCAAACGAGATACTGGAACACTCCACTGGTCTGCACGTATTTATTATTTTGCAGTGGGGTGACTGACGTTTCCACTTGCGTCTTCCAGTCCTCAGAGTCGAACAGGAACGTGTGTGTGTGCGTGCGTGCGTGTGTGTGCGTCTGCGTGCGTGCGTGTGTGTGTGTGTGTGCCATTCAGTCGGTCCTTCATCAGGGTTTGCGGTGAGCCTTGCTCATTTTGTTGTACCTGAGAGCAGCCTGTGCATATTAATGTAGCCTCCTCTCTGACTCACTGCCTAAAAGGCCTGCCAGCTCTCTCTCTACCTCAATATTTATCTGCTCTGCTCCTCTCCTCACCTTGCTGCCTTCATCTCTCTCTCTCTCTCTCTCTCTCTCTCTCTCTCTCTCTCTCTCTCTCTCTCTCTCTCTCTCTCTCGCCTCCAATCAGTGGTGGAAGAAGTACTCTGATTTTGTGGCAATGCCACGGTGAAGGAATACTCTGTTACAAGTACCTCAAAATTGTACTTAACCACTGTAATCCCAGCATGCCTATATTCTGGGGGGAACATTGGTTGTGACGTGTTGTGAGCTTGTAGATTTTCACATTTTTGGCAAAGAGATTTGGGGATTTAAGTGATTATTAAATACAGTATGTGAGTAAATGTACTTATTTATCTCCACCACAGCTACTCTCTCACCTTCTTGCCTTCATCTCCTCTAGTGCCCCTTTTCTCTCTCTCTCTCTCTCTCTCTCTCTCTCTCTCTCTCTCTCTCTCTCTCTCTCTCTCTCTCTCTCTCTCTCTCTCATGTTACCATCTCTCCCAGCCCAGAGGTGACTGAGGTTCAGATAACATCACACAGGATGGCTTGTTGCCTCTCTCTCTCTCTCTCTCCGTCTCGCATCTCATTAGATGCCGTGTCTTTGATACTCATGCCACCCGGAGCCAGCATCAGTGCCTGTATTTTTTGCCAGGTGGCTGACACCGCTAAGCAATTAGTCACACGTATAAGTCATGAGGCTGATGAAGCGATGGGGCGGCCTCATCTTGACGTCTGCGGCAGCTATCAGGCGTCAGCCAAATTCATCTGAAGTGAGGTTAACATCCAGACCTGCTCTGTGTATTTGTGTGTTTGTGTTTGAGTGAGTGCAGTTCGTGTGTCAGATGCATTTATGATGCAGTGCCATTGGGTTCACCGATTCACTAAGCTGGTCGTAAATACCAGCGCAAATAGAGCCTCATTTGGTTCCATTTGTACACTCTCAGAGTTTGGGGGTCTTTGAAATTAAAAAGGTTTGAGAACCACTGACTTCTAGGGCATTCCTTCATACTGGGAAGGTATCAGTATATGTTTCCGAAGCAGTAGGGTTAGGGTGCCTTTCTTGCCACTGTCCCAGCCCATTCAATGAATTCAAATTTCAGCAAGACATATCAGTAGGCAGAGATGTCTTGATTGTATGGCTACACTAGACTACTAAGTAGTTTCAGAAAGCAAGCTGCTTTATCAAACGAGTTCATGAAATTTCATCATTCACTAATAGTGAAAATGGCAGATCTACAAGTTCACAGCGTGTTGCACTGCAATGCATTGTGAGCTTGATGATGATGTTATTTTCACTGTTTTGGAGATTATGAAAATGTTAATCTTTATTGAAAATTTTGAAAAGATAAAATGGAAAATTCTCACCTTAGAGGCGCGTTCTTATGGAAGATCCTTTGCATTGCTCCACGCCCCCATTTAAGACCGTAAAGCTGTTTACATTCAAAATATGGGTGTAAAATGCAGCTACGCCCAAATATGGAGTGTCAGTGTTGTCTAACCTCAATGTGTCGTCATGGCATCAGACGTAAACAAATCAGTCAGCTCCATGTTTGGGCACAAAAGGGGGCATGCCCATATATGGGCATACTGATGACATCAGGGATGTACTGACAGATACGGAGATCTCCATATATGGGCATGGAGAAGGACAGACAGATACGGAGATCTCCATATGTATGGGAGTGCGGTGCCCGCCACCGAGTTGTTCGGATATGGGGTTGTCCAGATCCGCCGATATGAATATGGCCAATATGCAGGGTATGGGCATATACTAATTGCATCAGAGGTCACAGGTAGACAGACAGATACAGATATCTCCATATATGGGCATAAAAGGGACACAGGTAGACAGACAGATACAGATATATCCATATATGGGCACAAAAGGGACACAGGTAGACAGACAGATACAGATATATCCATATATGGGCACAAAAGGGACACAGACAAGACGGGTACAATGAGTACTCTGGCAAAGCCCCAACACTATGACTCAGACATAATATTGGTCGGATCCACGGTGCGACGTAGGTGTGAGGTCCGCGTAGCGGCCCGAACTCTAGATGTGAGGGCCGCGGCCTGTACCTAGTAGGTAAAAAGATCTACCATTATCAAAATATCGAAATAGCAGATCGACTTGCTCACAATGCGTCACAATGTGCTGCGTTGTGCGCTTGTAGAGTGGCTGTTCTAGCTAGTTTCTGTACAGCTTGGTGTACAGTTGGAGTGTCATATATATATACTATGTACACTTTTCCCATCTCTCCCTCAGCCCTCATATCACGGACGTTGCCAGTCAACAGGCCTGCAGCTGTACTGTGGGTTGTGACTGTAGCATTGATCTGTTTGGAGTGCTGCTGTTTACAAAGAGACATGCAGGGCCTGAAGTGCATCAAGATGCGTTAGATCCTCACCCACCGGCACTTGACCCCACCCACCCCTCTCTCTCTCTCTCTCTTCTCTTTTGATCACTCCGCTCTCAAATTCAGTTCAAAGATGCTTTGTTGGCATGCTTGTTGGAAGATGTACAATAATGCCAAATCATGTCACCATCCATTACAATATACACTTTGTATCCAAATAATTTCACCATGCATTACAATAGACTGTGTATCCAAATAATTTCACCATCCATTACAATACAATTTGTATCCAAATCATTTCACCATGCATTACAATATACACTTTGTATCCAAATCATTTCACCATGCATTACAATAGACTTTGTATCCAAATCATTTCACCATCCACAACACACGTTGTATCCAAATCATGTCACCATCCATTACAATAGACTTTGTATCCAAATCATTTCACCATCCATTACAACACACTTTGTGTTCAATCTCTTGATTATTTCACTGCTCGCTCGCTCACTCATTCGCTCAATCACTCTCTTTCACTCACTCACACACACGCTCGCTCGCTCGCTTACACACTCACTCACTCACTCACTCACTCAATTCATTTGCTCACTAACTCATTTCCTCATTCACTCATTTACTCATTGACTTGCTCGCTCACTCACTCACTCATTTACTTGCTCGCTCATTCACTCTCTTACTCATTCACTCTCTTACTCATTCACTCTCTTACTCAAGTACTCATTCACTCACGCTTGCATGCACTCACCCACTCACCCACCTCATGCATACATATTGCATGTGCATTTTCGAAGCACATGGGCTCAGTAATGTCAACCCATCAACCAAATACAGTGCATTATACTAGAAAAGCACCTATGGACTTCAGAAAAACATTTCTCATTCTGTATCAAATGTTGGTCTTTCCTATCAGCGTATGCAGCCATACTGTATGTGCATCCATAAATTATTACCACCAACAATCATTGCAATCCACAGTTTATAGCTGCGGCCTTTTAACTCTTTAAGACCGGGAACGCGTCTGTGTGTCATTTTTAGATTTCTTTGCCTATTCAAAAATAGCAGATATACAAGCTCATAGCGCGGCACCGAGTGCCGCGCTATGAGCTTGTAGATCTGCTATTTTTGAAAAATCATGAAAAGTTGTGCAAATATTCGATCTTTTCCCCTTTTTTTTGGCGGACATTTGTAACTCAAATCTTTGCTTCTGGGGGTTCCTGGAACAAAATATTTTACAAATGTTCGCTTTGAAAAATATATAAACCAAGATTCTGCCACAATTTTCACGATTAATAACAAAATAGCCCAAAGAAATCTAAAAATGACACACAGATGCGTTCCCGGTCTCAATGGGTTAACTCCCTGTTCTATGATCAATTATGCCCGCATGAATAATTCTCCAGAACAAAGGTCATGTTTTATGCATTGCGTATCATAAGAGCAACTCTATAATTCACACACACAGGCATGTGGGTGTTACCTGTGAAAGACTGAGACTATGGGAAAGAAGGAAAATATGAGGGGGAAAAAATTGCATAGCGCTGTGATATGAAAATTATCGTTTATATTGGATTAAAACAAATGGTATGCAAAAAAAAAAGATTACAGAGGCACTCACATCCATGCAATACATTCCCAGGTGCTGGACAGGAACACTAGTAAAAATGGAAAAATGCATACTGGCTCCCATGGATAACCACTTGAACCGTCCCTGTTCTGATAATAAATGGCAAAAATTGGCAAACATTTGGCAAAGATAATTTAGCTATTTTCACTATTTGACATGCAATAGAATATATAAGGTTTTTCAGGAGTTAATGCATCACCACCAAGGTGACATTCCGAGTGAAGAATGTACAGTTTGCGAACGTGCGTGTGTGTGTGTGTATTGTGCTGTCTCTGCTATAATTGGCAGCCACCATATATGGCGGAGACGCTGCAACTTATACCAATAGAGTACTGAGTGACATGCTTATTGTATCATTACGAGATATGTCATGATTTTGTGAATGTAACCTTAACTGTACCTTGAATAGTTGTGTCCTTGTATGCTCTCCTTTATGTTGGCATGAAAACATTGGTAAAATGTGTGCGTCTGTATGTGCGTGTGCATGTGCATGTGTATGTGTCTGTGTGTTACTTGGTGTGTTATTATGTTTGTCATGCTTGCTCGCCCCATGTATGTGTGTACGTTGGCTGCGGTAGAAACATTATAGCTGGGAGCGTTGGCAGCATGAGGCTAGTTTTAATCATGACTTCAGTGTGTGGCTATGTGACCTGCCAGGTAGCTTGGCATGCTCACTAATGCTACATTAACCCCATGCCTGTCCCTGTCCATTAGCATAATACCCGCTCTCATTAAAACCCAACACAGAGGAGGGAGAGAGAGAGAAAGAGAGAGAGAGAGAGAGATAGAGGCAAGTAGGAATGGTACAGATCGTTGCTGCCGCTGCAAAAACCTTGTATCTTCATGTTTCAACTTTTTCATGCTTATTAAATGAATGCCTCCGTCACCTCAGATTGCCTATTTTCAAAAAATGTTGAAAGTGAAACTGGTTAAAGGTAGGGTAAGTGATTTATTTTGGTTAAAATAAGTGTTAAATAGCTCTATATTCTGATGGTACTCATTGCTATGGGGTGTTTGTTCAGTAAAAGGAGTCTCCCATGTCTCTGCAGCTCTTTATCAAACAGAAAATGCACTTTCAGTGCTCTCTCCTGATTGGCTTAAATGTTGTCACCTACCTGAAAATGTACTTATATTCTGTTTACTAAAGAGCTGGAGAGACCCCTGTGACCGAACAAACGCTCTGTAGCAATGATTACTATCAGAATATACTACTTTAACCTTTTTAACAAAAAAAAACAAAAAAATACCAAAACATATCACTAACCCTACCTTTAAGTTGTGGGCTTTATAAATATCGAACCAATGAAAAGTATTAACAAGCTTGCGACTAAATGATAACTACATTGGATCCATTGGAACAAGGACCTCTTTACGAGGTTTCCACCCGACAGTGATGAGATGCAAAGCAGTAAGCCTGAGTGGGAGTAGACAGGGCTAACTATGAGAGGAGATTACACTCAGCAAGCTCCATGACAAGATCCATCTGGTAGTCTGTTCACATCACAACTTTTTTAAAGCAGGTTCAGGGTTCGTAGGGCATTTTCTTAAGCACTATGCCCTATGTACTTCTTTGTAGGACAAATCCTGTATTCAAATTGGCTAATCCTTGGCGCCGCGCGCATCGGCAAGGACTCGAGGGAGTGCGGTGCCTGCCGTGGAGTCGTTGGGATGGGCGGTTGTCCAGAACCGCTGATCCGACCGATATGTCCGAACTGTAGGTGTGAGGGTCGCGTAGCGGCCTGAACCTCTAGTCGCAAATCATTGCCGATCTACAAGCCCACAATGCATCGCGACACGTGAGCGCGTCAAAACCTTGTCTTCCAGCTTTTTCAGCAGGTTCCTCCTCTTTCCAATTAGAATGAACGAGGGATTAATATTGCATGTGTCATTTGTAACACCATTATGGCTGTTAGTTGCATATAGTGCTGAGATGGACTCTATAGTGGATGGTGTTATTGTCCTTCATTATCCAACCCACACACAGGCTCAATCATAATGGTGCCATTAGACCACTGGTGGTCAACGTGGGGTCCTGGGACCCCCATGGGGTTCCGGGCGCCATGACGTGTACGGCCCCTGGAGAGTAAAATGAACACTGAGGATTTTACTGTATTGATTGGGGTCTCATATATATGTATATATATATATATATATATTTTTTTTTTATCAAACGGGGGTCTGTAGATTAATGCATATCAATCTGAGGGTCCTTGAGATGAAAAAAAAAGGTTGAGAATCACTCCATTAGACTGCCAGCTAAACAGCAGTTTTGTTCTGTATGGCTATCCTGATCCTATAATGCTGCTCACAGAGATAAACACATGACATTCTACCCTCAATCACATCAAACGTACTTATTTTCATAATATTTATCTGTGGAGCCAAGTCAAACTAAATGTAATGGATCAACAATTCAGTACAATTCCAAGTTCTTGTCAGGGTTCAAATATGAGTCACAGCCTGAAAAGGTTAAGAACCACTGGCATAGATAATGGATATTATATTATGGATGAGCAACCTTGTAGCCGCTGAACCAAGAATGTTTCCATAACGTCGGCAGCAGACTGAAACAATTAAAATTTGTGACCTATTTATGTGAATGTGACGGTGTGATTGAGATCTACCCAGGAACGATGCGTCTAATGACAGGTCAGGAACCGTAGTACAGATCACACAGCTTCATGAATGCTGTTTTTTTTTTAGAATCCCTGCATTGAAAAGATTGACAGCTGTAAATCCAGGGGCGTCACGGCCATTCACTGTGCGTACGACACGACACCCTCACTCTCACAGATCCGTGATTTCATACCCCCCACTTTTTGAAAAAATACAAAATATATACATTTTTTGATAATAAATTGGTAAAATCAAGCAAAAATAAGAATTAAATAACCTAACCCTAAAACCGAAATAAAGTAACCAAAACACAAAAAAAAACTAACAAAATCCGCCCAAAAAACGTGAAATTTTGAAAATACAGAATTTGTTTACGTTTGACAGTTACAAATGTTTTTCACGCATTTTCAAAAATAGCAGATTTACAAGCTCATATCGCGGCACTCGGTGCCGCGCTATGAGCTTGTATATCTGCTATTTTTGAATAGCCAAAGTGTAAAATAAGGGGTATAGTCCACCGAAAGTCCATCCCCCCACCTTCTGAGAGCCTGTGACGTCCCTGTGTACATCTAACTCATAAAGGTGATGTGTTCAACACAGCATCCAGTTGCGGAGTGAAAACCAAAGAAATAAGTCTAAACTGACTGGAGGGGTTCGAGGGGGGCCCTCAGCTAAATAGTTGATTGTTAGGAGCCTATTAGTACCCGTAATTCGATGAAGTACTGTATAGGGCTTAAGTGGTTAACAAATAAAGTAACAAAACATACAGTATGTCTGCATCAGCTAAATCTCATTTAGACCAGAGTTGGATATAGTATAGTGTCTAAATCAATAACTGACTCCTTGTGCCCATCATCACAAGCAAACAAATTAGTTGAACAAAGTCCCCCCCGACCCCCCTCACCCACTCTGGTCAAAAACCCATAAACAAGTTGTTGTGTATTTCATTAGTGTGATGATTCCAAGGGGATCACCATCACAGAGTCGGTCATCATAAAAGCAATTACATTTTCCATATTCTAAAATGACGGGGAAGCAAAAAAAATCAGGTCTAAATATGATTTCACCATGTTTGTGAGAAGTCAGCAGAACTTGACCATATCGTCACTGTCGGGCAAAAACCTCATATCTCAGTCTTTCAACTTCTTTTTTTGTCTTTGTAAATGAATGCCCTATTTCATGACGCTACAGTGTCACCTAAAAGTAGCAAAAAAGGGGGCAACACACCACGTTGCATCGCGAGTAAAAGTTAAATTGTTGAAGTTGTAGGTTTGATAAATATTGAGGTTTCAGGGTGGATTTATTGAGGGTTAGGTCCAAACACGTCCGCTGCTTTTCTGGGTGAGGCAAATAAATCAATGGAAGGACTTTTATTGAGTGCTGGCTGTTTCCTCGTTCTCTGTATAAACATTGATCCAATGAAAACTATTAAAACACAGCTTGTGACTAAACAATAACTACATCGGACCATTTGGAACGCAGGTTCTTTTCCCCCCATGGTCTGAAAAGTAACAGATTTGGACGTACGCATTGGTGGAAAAAGTACTAAATTCTTTTGCTTAAAAAAAAGCATCAATACTGCAATGTAGAAATACACTGTTACAAATAAAAGTCCGGTATTCAAAATATACTAAAATTACACAAGTATTGGTATCAAAATTTACTTAAAACTAGAAAGCACTCATTATGCAGAATGTCCCATTTCAAGTTTTCAAATGTATAAAAAAATTGTTTGAAAATAGCAGATCTACAAGCTCACAATACGTGGCACCGCGACGCATTGTGAGCTTGTAGATCGGCTATTTTCAAATGGTCGAAATGTATTTAAGGCTGAAGTGGGTAATGCATGTTTTGTGATGATAATCAAAATCTACAAAGTAACTAGTAACTTAAAGTTTTCAAATAATTGTAGTGGATGGAGTAAAAGTACAATATTTGCCTCTGAGATGTAGTGGAGTAGAAGTAAAAGTACTGAAAATTGGAAATACTCCAGTAAAGTAAAAATACCTCAACACTGTACTTAAGTACAGTACTTGAGTAAATGCACTTAGTTACTTTCCACCACTGGATGTACTGTACAAGGTTTTCACCCGACAGTAACCATATATATATATGCAGACAACTGAAAATAGCATACATACTGTATAAGCTGGAGGAAGGTTTTTATTTGCTGCTGCCTGTATATTTGCACAGTATGGGTGGGTGCCTCATCCACGGTGCTGCCTGTAACGTGGGAATAATGATGTGGGAAATGTTTGCTCGCTATTCGCCCATAGCTCCCTCATTACA
Organism: Gymnoscopelus microlampas; assembly: GCF_963454915.1. NCBI lineage: Eukaryota > Metazoa > Chordata > Actinopteri > Myctophiformes > Myctophidae > Gymnoscopelus > Gymnoscopelus microlampas. The sequence continues at coordinate 11,686,694 of NC_139958.1, forward strand.
CACCCTCCCAGGAGCCCTTGGCTTTATCACTGTGGAGATGGAGAACATTTCGTTTTGCCTGTCTGTCTGACCGAAAACCTTGTATCTCCATATTTCTACTGTTTATGTTTTCTTTTGTTTTCTTTACCATAAATGAATGCGCTGCTATTTCATCATGCAAGAGTGTCGTATAAAAGTAGTGAGAATATAGCCGATCTACAAGCTCACAAACGTGTCCCGATGCTATTTTCACTATTTGATTTATATATATTTTTTTAACCCATTAAGACCTGAGGCCGCGGACCCCCATCTCAAAATATTTTGTTCCGGGGACCCCCCAGAAGCAAAGATTTGAGTTACAAAAAATATACATATTCAAAGATTTGGACACATTTTCAAGATGTATTAAAAAAATAGTAGATCTACAAGCTCGTAGCGCGGCACTCGGTGCCGCGCTATGAGCTTGTAGATCTGCTATTTTTTGCGTTCCTGGTCTTATAATGGGTTAAATAACGATTAAAAAAAAGGAATGGTTTTGGACATCCAAGGTTTCCACCCGACAGCAAACGATTTGCATGGTACAGTATCATTAATACATATTGTTTCCCTTTCATGCTCTTGTGTTTAAAAAAAGAAGAAGAAAAAAAAAGATACAAGAGGGATGCCGAGCCGAGCGGCATATTTTAGTCCTGGAGCAATTTCACATAATCAAGTACTGTACATATCCTTTAATGGGAATTCTCTCTGAGTTTAAAAAAAAAAAAGAAAGAAAGTGATTGAACATGATGATTACAGATGAAGCAATAATGCTCTCTGGTCCAGCCGTCTAAAAAAAAACACAGGAGCGCTTAACCCATTAAATCCAGGAAGGAATACATCTACAAAATGTCTTCTAAATTCTAACAGGTTTCTGAAAAACCTACAGTGGGTGGCCAGTGACTTTGGCCAGTTTCACTTCCAAAACCTTTGCGTCATGCAGCATGTCACACAAACAGAATGCGTTGCGTTTTGTTGCTATAACAAGTTTGTTCATATAGAGTCCTTATCCACAAATCCACCATTTAACTTCCACACTCCACATTATCAAAACCATTGGTGTTGCTGGATTCGAACCAACATCATCTCTCGAACCAACGGTCACGTTCCCCATGCAGGGGGTGTGGAAGGAAAATGGTCAAAGTCACTGGCCACCTACTGTATGTTGCTAAATATCAGTGGCGCTCAAACTTTTTTTATTTTGTCATGGACCACCCAAAATGATATGTATTTGGCCGCCGACCACCATCTCAAAATATTTAGTTCCAGGGACCCCCCAGAAGCAAAGATTTGAGTTAAAAATGTTTGCGTAAAAAAAATATATATTATATTCAAAGATTTGCACAAATGTTCAAGATTTTTCAAAAAATTGCAGATCTACAAGCTCATAGCGCGGCACTCGGTGCCGCGCTATGAGCTTGTATATCTGCTATTTTTGAATAGCCAAAGTATTCCCGGTTTTAATGGGTTAAATAAGAGCTCAATCAAAGATTCAGTTCAATCTGGACACTCATACGCAATTAAAAAAAAGATCCTCAGCCTTAAATTAACACTCCGGATTTTACGGCGCATTTCACTGCCCCTATCAAGAACCTCTAAATCAATCTGAGGAGGTGATTGTTGTAAATTTCACTAGCCACATTTTAATTAACTGCCACTTAATTGTCAATCGCCCTGCCACGCAATAACGCTGACTTATGGACTCTCTGGGGTTATTTCTCGTGACAATGCCACTCGTCAGATGCAATTATGAGACAGTGCCATTATCATCAGAGAGCTGGGTGTAGTGGAATATTGTAGGGATACGTTTGATTTGATTCACTGTAGAATGTAATGCGTTTGTCTCTGTGTGTACTGTATAGAGGCAGCATTATAGGATCAGGATAGTCATACAGACAGTGGTGTAAAGTAACTAAGTACATTTACTCAAGTACTGTACTTAAGTACAATCTTGAGGTATTCTTTACTTTACTGATATCAACTGGTATTTGATACTTTTACTTAAGTAAAACATTTGAGTACTTTTTCCACCACTGCATATAGAACAAAACAGCTGTTTAGCTGGCAGTCTAGCAGTCATTCTAAACCTTATTCATTTCGAGGACCCTCAGATTAACTTGGATTAACCCACAGGTTGAGAACCACTGTTCTATGCCATGTTTGACAATGTCCTTGCAGTGTTTTCTCCATGGGGTGTAGGCAGTTAATCATAATTATTGTTATTTGGCATTCAATTAGATGTTTTCTAAATTATACTGTACAAGCAACACAGAATAATAAACAAACATTAGTCTACATATTAATTGGGTGTGGGGGACGTTAAGGGACCTTGTTATTGGATAGGGAGGTATAGGCCTGAAAAAAGGTTGATAACCATTGCTCTAGTGTCACCCGTTTTTCACTTTTTACAGGATCTCAAAATCTATTTTGCGGCTTGCCATCAACGTTGCTTAGCACCCTATACATTTCAGTGACCCCATGACCGTTTCTCTTCCCTTCCTCTAGCGCCACCATGCTAAACTGCCGTGTTTATTGCTATGCACCTTCATGTTCCCCAAAGGCAGAACCCGAGTGTGTGTGTGTGTGTGTCTGTCTGTCTGTCTGTCTGTCTGTCTGTCTGTCTGTCTGTCTGTCTTTTTTTCTTAGCGATTTTTCTTAGCGATTATTATTATATACTTTTTCCATTAATCGAATCATCGATTGTATAGTTTTGATTTTTTTTGGTATATCAATTAACCACTTAAACCCCAATTTTATACTTCATCTACACAACGGTGTCATGCAAGAGAAGCGACAATAACAGATCTGCAAGCTCACAGCGTGTCACATCGCGATTCGTGACACACTTACAATCGCATGATGCACTATAAGCTCACCGCACGTCACAACGCATGTTTGGGGGGGGGGGGGGGGGGGCACACCAAGTACAGAGGCAATTCATGTCCAGGATTTTTACTTTAAAGTTTAAAGTTTACTAAGTTTGGAGGGTTCAAGTGGTTAGGAAAAATGTGGGAGAGAGACATATATCTCCCTCAACTCAGGGTTGAATGCTCAAAGTCAGGATTCTCTTTCGAAGAACTCTATTTCAGGGATGTGAAATAGTTCACCTTTTTTTGCATTAGCTGTCTTCCATTCTGTTGCACGCACGCACGCACGCACACACACACACACACACACACACACACACACACACACACACACACCTGCGCACGCACGCAAGTGTGAATGGAGTCGCACACATGTGCAGGTCTGAATGAGTAAAGAAAAACTATCTTGCCTCGAAGGTAAAATTGACAAAGGAAATTTCCAAAGCAGCACAAAGGTGTCAAAGGTGTGACAGTTAATCTCGGGTTTGTCTTGGTTTTCTGTGGCGGTGGCGCGCAGCGGAGCGTCGCATTCAGCTGGAGGGGAGCAGCGAGCATGGGGATAGGTTCAGTGCACACCTGTTTGTGTTTGGCCCCCGATGTGCCATTCTCTTTGATGACAGCGGGAGAGCTGCTTGTCTATTCCCTTAAGAGCTGACGGCGGCAATGCCTTTCAGTAGACATGTGTTCAAAGATCTCCCCCCTCCCCCCTCAAACCGGCGTGGCCCCCATGGAACAGGGCCACAATAACTGTCTCTTTTCTCCTCTCGTCTGTGGAGACGAAACGTCAGCGTCTCACATCAGCTTGTCCTCCGTGCCCACGTTCTGAAGAGGGGGGGAAAACAGACTTGACTTAAGTCTGAATTATAAGGCCCTGAGAGATAAGAAAGCGTCACTGACACTTCCTGCGTCAATGACAAGCGCCACGTGAGGCCACCTGTTCAGGAATTTGAAGCGTTTGCAATTCCATCTCTATTATACGGGTAGTTCTATTTATATTCCACTAGTTTGCCGTCATAAAGAGCAGGGTGTGTTCTCATCCATATGCGTGGCATTTAGAGTGCCGACGTCACCGGTTAGCGCGTGCAAATGAAGATGGGATTACCGTAGTTTCACTGACGAACAGATCTTTTTTTTTTTGTGCAGACCTGTGTCTCTCTCATAAAAAAAAAAAAAACATTCTTGTGTTCTCAAACATTTGAATTTAGAGCGGTCAGAGAGTGTCACTGCCAGATGCCACGTTGGTTTGTTGTGTGCATGTGCATGTGCGTGTGTGTGCGTGTGCCTGCGTGTGCGTGTGCGTGCTGCAGTGTGCACTGCGTCAGCGCTCAAAAATAGAAGCGAAGCCACCTCTGGAAGGCGTGCACACAGGTCTTGACATGACCACTTGATGCTTCCAGTTCAACTAACGGCAATTAAAAACAAATGGAAGCGTTTTGTGACGCGAGCGTCCGTCGTCATTCTACTGCAGCGTTTCTCAACCTAATTGCCCCGTGAAGGTAATTGCACGTGGGGCCCCCAAATAATTGGCAAAACACTTACGATTTTAATGATCGTTTTCGTCACGACCATGGTCCCATGTGTGTCGCCGCCCCTCATCCCCTCCCCCTCCCCCTCCCAGCGCTGCTTTGATTGAGAGACTGAGTCCACCTGGTTTACCCAGCTGCAGGCTGTAGCATTAATTATTTTAATGAGGTTTTGGTATTTAGAGGACTGCCTGTATTTGTTTTGTGAACAGATTATTGTGTTGTCCGTTTCTACCAGGCTAGGGTTAGGGTTAGGTTTAGGGATTTTCTTGTTTTCCTGTTTTATTGCCCTGAGAGGTACCTTTGTTTGGGGAGACATTAGTTTCATTATGATACCACATCACTTTCAAGATGTTTCAAGTGGGACCTGATCTAGAAAAGGTTGAGAACCATTGTCCTACAGTATCTGTCAAGGGCCTTTATATACTTTGTCGAACGGCGGTGTTGCACGCCGGGAATCGCTGTGAGATCTACAGGCTCACAGCCTGTGGTTCCACCACTCCCCGCAGCTCCAACCTCCAACTGTGGCTTCAAAATATTGGCTGCTTTAAGACAGCAGAAGAACCGTTTGGGTGGTGCAGTATAGCAAAAGAGTCTGCCCACCACCACGGGAGGTTGTTGGTTCAAATCCATCGTGGTGCATACGGGCTGGGGCAGCTGGGGTAGCGAGTGTTGGGGCGGGAGGAGTAGGACGAAGGCTCTATACGTCCTCGCGGTGGGGGCTCCTCACTGGCAGGTGAGTCAGTATGGATACATACTGCTGCAGTGACGACACACAAATGTGTGTGGGGAGGAATTAATTGGCACAACGACTAAATTGGGGAGAAACAAGGGGATACAAGGCATAAAAAAAAGACAGCAGAAGAGATGAAGCAGAATTAGGAGCAACAGCAAGAGGAGGAGGAGGAGGGGGAGGAAGGAAAGGATGACAAAATGAGGGAGGGGTGGAAGAGAGAGAAACGGAAAGAGTGGGGAGGATATATCAAAGTCTCTTATTTCTTTCTTTCTTTCTTTCTTTCTTTCTTTGCGTTGTTATTTCTTCATGTCATTTTTTTCCCAGCCGAACGTCTCGAGAGCCCCCCCCCCCGGCCCAAAGAGAGGAAAGAAAAGCACATGATGAATAATTAACTGAGAAGAAAATGTCACAAACGGCGGAGAGGAGTGTAATCATTTCTCTGTTGGGTTTTAGAAGGTCTGCTGCGTTTCCCATTCTGGTTCCTCTCTCTCTCTCGCTCTCCCTCTGTGCCCTGTAGCGGTGTGCATGCCGCGCTGAGTCCCCCCCACCGCCTCCATGCCGCTCCGCCCCGCCCCCTCCCCCTTAAAAGCATTCCAATTCCTTTTCCTACATACTTTTCAAATCCGAGCAAATAATAAATCATTAATATTTGGGGGCTTTTAGTCACATTGCTGAGACATTCCCCCACACTGTGGGGTTCCTCCCCCTCCTACATTTTTAACCCATGAAGACCCGGAACGGCATCTGTGTCATTTTTTTATTTGAGCTAAAAAAAAAAGCATTATTTTACACTTTGGCTATTCAAAAATAGCAGATCTACAAGTTCGTAGCGCGCTACAAGCTTTGTAGATCTGCTATTTTTTTATTTAAAAAAAAAATGTGTGCAAGTCTGTGAATATATTATTTTAAAGCGAACATTTTTAACTCAAATCTTTGCTTCTGGGGGGTCCCTGGAACCAAATATTTTGATATGGGGGGTCCGTGGCCAGTTACATATAATTTTGGGGGTCCTTGACAATTATGAAACATTTTGAGAACCACTGATATAGCAACATACGTTTTTTTTTTTTTTTTTAACTGTTGGGATTTAGAAGACATTTGTAGAATCGGCTTCAGGTCTGAATGGGTTAATCACACGCTCCCCACTGACGTCGGACTCATTAGATGTTAAATCACATTTGAGAGACACAAATCTCTCGTGGTAAATGGTGTAGTCAATGTCGGAGAGGTTTGAACTTTGTCTCTTTTGGTTTCTATGGGCTGCCAAATAAAACACCCTCAGGAAAGAAAATTACATCCTTTATACAATCTAAACAACAAGCTAAATTTGTCCCCTGCCCTACAAACCTCAGAGCCATATGGGGAAAATGAGTTATGGATTACCATGACCCAATTGTAATAAGGTAATTGCAGATATATATCATTTTTACTGTGTGTCATTTGTCATAAATTCATTACCCATGGAAAGGAGCCACAGTGAGCTCCCAGATGTATTAGTGTTGTGTTCTAAATTTAACCCGTTCAAACCGGGAACGCATCTGTGTAAGCACTTAAATCATTATTTTATACTTTGGCTATTTTTGAAAAATCGGCAAAATGTGTGCAAATCTTTGAATATGTATATTTTTAAAGCAATTTTTCTTTTTACTCAAATCTTTGCTTCTGGGGGTCCCTGGAACAACATATGTTGAGATGGGGTTCCGTGGCCAAACACATATCATTTTGGGAGTCCTTGACATGAAAAAGATTGAGAACCACTGACATAGAAACATAGGTTTTTCAGAAAACTGTTAGGATTTAGAAGACATTTTTAGAATCGGCTTCAGGTCTTAATGGGTTAAAATTGGCCTGTTTTTTTCCCCTTTTTCTTTTTTTGTACTAGCTCTATAAAGAAATGTACTCTTTCACAATGATGACGGGCAGTCCGATCGTACCGAGTTTCAGTTAGAACTGGCCAATATGCCGATATTATGTTGTGATATCGGTAACGTCTGAGATTTTGGTGTATCGTAATCTTGTGATATAGGGCATACATTCTGTCTCTTCCTGGTTTTAGTCACTTAAGCTTTCTAAAATTGGCGATCAATATTTTTCAAATATAGCGGAAATAGCTGATCTACGAGTTTGTAGATCGTCTATTTCCACTGTTATTGAACATGTGTGAAAATTGCTTTAAGAAAATTCTAATTATTTTCACAATACAATATTATCATCACAATATCGAGGTATTCGGTAAAAACATATTGTGCTGATTTAATTTGTATCCATATCATCCAGCCCTGGGTTCAGCAGAGGTGCTTAAACCCGTCAGTATATTTTAACTGCTCATTTCTCCGGCTCAGAAGCCTTGACATTGTTAGCAGAAATTGAAAAACAGACTGTAAAGACACGGATGATTTAAGGCGAGGGAAAGCTTAGAGATTCACCCTATTGATCTGCTTTTTAATCAGACCCCACTCTAAATTACATCCCTAATCGGTAAACACATTGATCGCTCACAATAAGATCCTGAAATTACTACTAGCATTATTTGATCACCTTCCCTTCCTACTTGTCATCGAGCGTAATGGACAATCTGATCTGATAATCTATGGTCTGCACAATGGAGGATGGAAGACGGATGCTCATTTCCATGGCTGCTCGATATCTAATGTATCACCGGGAAGAAATGCATTGTGAGGCCTCTGTGTTGTTATGTAACATTGTTATGGACACAAAATAATGTCTGTCCAAGGATCGTTTCTTATGCTGCGTTCACACCGGCAGCTTCATAGATACAAAGCTACCATTCATTTCCAATGGAAGCCAATGAAGATCAGTGGTGGAAAGTAATGAAGTACATGTACTCAAGTACTGTACAATTTTGAGGTATTTGTTCTTTTCTCGAGTATTTCCAATTTCCAATACTTTTACTTCTACTCCACTGCATCTCGGAGGCAAATATTGTACTTCTACTCCACTACAATTATTTGAAAACTAGGAGACACAAAGAGTCTCCTTTGTGTCTCCTACCTACCGGAACCGCTGCCTACCGGTCCACTGGTCATCAAATAATTGGCTTAGGAATGCGACAAAAACAAAAGAAATATCCATGAAGTCTCCACGGGGTGACTAATCGATAGTTTTTGGGTGAACTATCCCTTTAATGTTGTTGTCCCTATCTTGTGCCCCAAACACATTGCAAATGCAACCCATTGTGAGCCTGTATGTAGCTCAGCTATTTATGCTATATTCGCCATACAATGATGACGTACGTAGGGGCTTAAGTGGGGGCGGCAGTGTGGCTCAGGGAGGTTGAGCGGGCTGCTTTGGGAAAACAAAAGGTCCCCGGTTCGATCTCTCACGCTGCGTGTCGAAGTGTCCTTGAGCACGATAGTTAACCCATAACCACTCCCAGCAGTGAGAAGGTTTCCACCTTGCATTGTTTCCTCCACCACGGCGGGTGTGTGTGTGTGTGTGAAAGAGAGAATATAATGCACACATAGTAAAACGCTAAAGGTGCGATATAAACGCACCATTTACCATTTAAGTAGTGTGAACAGATGGAACAGATCGCTGGTGCGTTACTCTAAAGTCTGCATGGGATTATAGAGCCACACACGGTATGCTCTGTACCTCTTTGTAAATGTTACATTAGCTGTCCGATTGATGCTCATCATTAACCCATTAAGACCGGGAAACGCATCTGTCATTTTTAGATTTCTTTGGGCTATTCAAAAATAGCAAATCTACAAGCTCATAGCGCGGCACTCTGTGCCGAAAAATCGTAAAAAAATTGTGAAAATCTTTGAATATATATATATAAATTTTTTAAAGCGTTTTGTAACTCAAATCTTTGCTTCTGGGGATTCTACAAATGTCTTATAAATCCTCATATTTTTTTTTCATGTCAAGGACCCCCCAAAATGATATGTATTTGGCTGCGGACCCCCATCTCAAAATATGTTGTTCCAGGGACCCCCCCCCCCCCCCCCAGAAGCAAAGATTTGAGTTCCAAAATGTTCGCTTTAAAAAATATATTTATTCAAAGATTTGCACTTTTTTTTTTTTTTATTAAAACAAAAAAAGTAGATCTACAAGCTCATAGTGGGGCACTCGGTGCCATGCTATGAGCTTGTATCTGCTATTTTTTTAATGGCCAAAGAAAACATGACATAGATACGTTCCCGGTCTAAAAGGGTTAATTCTTCGTTGCTCAGCATGGCTCCCTCTACATGTACAATTATTATAAAGAGAGGAAAAAGTAGCCCCCCAATGGAGCCATCAGCACGGTAATACTGCAGCAAAACGCCGCAAAATTATCCGTTGTTGTACAGGAGAAGTCAATTTAAATAACTTAACGCCGGCATTTAATTAACAGTCGTTCACACCTGAGCGTTAGGTTTTAACCAGAGCAGAAGTCTCTGTTGTTTCCGATTGTCTTCTTTTTCTTCTTTAATTATTCCGAGCTGGAGTTTGGAAGATATAATCTCCTGGGCTTCAATTAGTGACTGAATAAAAGTTATGTAAATGGCTGGTTTTTAAATAGATTTGTCTTGCTTTTTTCTTTTTCCTAAACAGACAACATTCTAAAGTCTCTCGTTTGAAGTTGTTGAGTGTTATAAGACTGTCTCCAGAGTTGCTGTCCCCGAGGTATTTTGTGCGGATTGCCACTGTCTCGACTGAGCGCTGTGGCATGAAATCTATTTCTGAGCCTTTTGAGTTTTTGTCAATACAGTGTGTGTGCAAGCGTGGCAAGGCAAGGCAAGGCACGTCAAGTAAAAAAGCACATTTTAAAACAGCTCTCGCTGACCAAATTTGCTGTACAGACCAGCAGGTATAGCTAAAATCACCAAAAAACGATAGACATAATCGACGAGACATACAGCGCAAAGGCACAAATAAACAAAAACAACCCTATGGTGTACACTCTCAGAGTTACTTTTGTGTTAGTTTTGTGCTTATTTAACAGTAGATTCAGATCCGTATAAGGGACCATTTGGACCACATGTGGTCCCCGGACCTGACCTTGAGAACCAGTGACTTAGGACCTGAGTTGCAACTGTACAGTAGTTGGACTGCTTTTTTTCCTCGTCTACCAAATCTCTTTGCCAAAAATAGGCGCCCTGCAAGCTCACAACGCGTCGCAATGCAACGCGTTGTGAGCTTGCAGATCTGCAATTTTTGCCGAAGGTTTCCCCCCCAAGAATAGGGATGCTGGGGTTCAAGGTGGATAAAGGATTCAATGGAGCAGTCAGATCTGATAGGGAAGGGCAATGCTGTTCTACGGTCTAGGGGGGGCTGTGTGACAGCAAAGTCACCGTCACCCCTGAGCACTTAGTTTATTTAGCGAGACAGCCAGGAGCCCCAGATCAGCCCACCTGAGGGACCCGGAGGTAGGAGGATGGGGTCAGAAGGTTAGTGATGAACAGTAGTCGGGGGTCAAGCCATTTAGAGCTTTATAAACCTGACAAATGGACTCTAAACCGTACTGGCATCCAGTGGAGATAAGGCCAGGAAAGGGGTGTCCCTCTTCCCTAGTTAGGAAGCCTGACCTTAGCAGAGTTTTGGACACAGTTGTAGGTGGGCGGGACAGGGACCAAGCGGGATCTGCTGTGTGTGTGTGTGTGTGTGTGTGTGTGTGCGTGTGCGTGTGCGCGCGCTCGCGCTCACGCATGCGTGTACACATTCATAGTAGACAAGGCAAGACCACCAGGGGTTTGTAACTCTGAGTGCACTAGATTTTCAGGCCACGAGGCAACCAGGCATTAAAAGAAAAAAACGTGTTATAAAAGGATATCGTGGTGGGGTGGGGGTGGGGTTAGGTCATGGTTTAGGTCAGTGATTCTCAACCTTTTGAATTTCAGGACACAGCCAGTTTGCTATGCATAAATTCTCAGTGTTAATTTAACTCTGAGTGAGTGTATAAATGGAACCAAAATGGACTCTTCCATGTGTACACTATCAGAGTTGTCCATGTGGACCCCTGGTGGTCCAGAGGCCTGGTGGTGCCCACTCTGTTTCGGTGCCCAGTTTTCCCTAGAGCCCAAAAGGTTTTGGTGCTCACCCTTCCCCTGTTACCTCTGTGGGTGAGGGGGAGGCGGAACTGCCTCTGTCAACTCACAGGTGCACCTGCAGCACATCTAGGTAATTAGGTCAGGGCAATTACAGAGGCTGTACTTAATGGGCCCTGCTGTACACTGAGGCTTCGTCCACACGTACACGGGTATTTTCATAAACGCAGATATTTCGTTTTCGTTTTTGAAAACCTCCGCGTCTACACGGCCCTGTTTAAAAAAATCTCTCTGTCCACACGACAACGGCTAAACGTTACAAAACGATTGCAAAAACTCCGTTTACCGTGTCCACACGGGAACACATAGCCGGAGTTTTTAAAAAAATACACTGTGGCAGGAGTTTTCCAAAAGATGCGTTTACATGGAGCAAAAACGCGTTTGCGTGTGGACGAACCCCCCAAAACGCATATAAAAAGCTACGTTTATGAAAATACCCGTGTACGTGTGGACGAAGCCTGAGGCTGAGGCCAGAGACGGGTCCGCAGTCACGCTTCTGGCAGAGAGAGAAGAGATAGCTTTGTATTCCTACGTTGAGCCCACTGGTTTGCCAGCTCATGTTGTAGTTATGTAGGTACTAGGTATAGACACAAGGAAACAAGATCAAACAAAGTAGATCAAAAACAGGTCATGACAGAGGCTCTGTTTCTCCCCCTGAATGTATGTGGGGAAGGTGATTTATTAGTCTACCGTCAGACTACTGCGTCAGACTACTGCGCAGGGGCGTCACGGCCATTCACTGTGCGTACGACGCGACACCCTCACTCTCACAGATCCGTGATTTCATACCCCCCACTTTTTGAAAAATATATATATTTTTTGATAATAAATCGGTAAAATCAGGGAAAAATAAGAATTAAATAACCTAACCCTAACCCTAAAACCGAAATGAAGTAACCAAAACACGAAAAAAAACTAACAAAATCCGCCCCAAAAAAAGCAACATTTTGAAAATACAGAATTTGTTTACGTTTGACAGTTAAAAATGTTTTTCACGCTTTTTCAAAAATAGCAGATCTACAAGCTCATAGCGCGGCACTCGGTGCCGCGCTATGAGCTTGTATATCTGCTATTTTTGAATAGCCAAAGTGTAAAGTAAGGGGTATAGACCCCTTAACAGACGACGTCATACTGGCTGCGTGCAGCCAGTATGCGCGCAACGAAACCCATTATATCAGGTCTCGTTAGGACGCGTCTCACTAGCCAACACACACAAGAGGGGGTTGGGGTGTGCTGAAACCAGTGCACCCCGAAACAGGTTGGGAATTGATTGCGTGAAACAATCACCTGTGCGTCCAGGCTCAATGTTAGTAAACAAATAATTGGTCTATAGTCCACCGAAAGTCCACCCCCCCACCTTCTGAGAGCCTGTGACGTCCCTGCTACTGCGTCAGACGTGTCATAGTCCATGCGTCTGAAACGTTAGTCGATCCGGCAGAGCATTTCCCATGTTCCCCAGTTTTTCCGGTGTGTAGTTCATTTGACTGGAGTGTAGTGCTATTTTTAGAAGCTATTTTTACAATGTGCACGCACGCAACATGAAAACATTACATTATACATGTGCATGTGCAATTTGAAACCGCATGCGTGGTGGCTGACTGAAGGAAAACTACAAGCGAAACGGCTGCCAAGTGGGGGTCAACACTCGGTGCGTCTGTCCCATCGGCTGGTGGATGGTCAGGGTTCATCAGTGTTGAACCTGACACTTCAAACACGTCGAATATCACACGATTCAGCGCCTATAATGTGCCGTAACTGGGCGCTCCGCCCTGTTTTTCTCATGGAACAGGGACGCTGCCTGTCTGACGCAGTTGTCTGACCGGCTTATCCCATGTGCATTGATTAATTCGATGCACAGCGGGCGTCCAGTTACATCAATGTCTGAGTCTAATTATTTTGGTCTGCTGAAAACCAGCCATCACCCACCCGATACAGACATTTAAATACAATTAAAAACGTATGAAAGAGTTGAATAGAAAATAAGCTAAAATAAAGGAAGAGAAAATACAATATTGATAATAAAGTTACAGTGCAAACATGAAGGCTGTAGCAAACATAACAGGTCTTCAGCTTATTGAAAAGAACTGAAAGAATTGTAGCAGACCTGCTTTTTCTCTTATATGCATTCATACAAGAATGTATGCATATTTGCATTATTGTGTCCGTACTTCAGCTTGTGAAATGCAAGAATTTACCTGACTATGAATGTATGAATAGCTGATTCCTTCTGTCCAATTTGCTGATCCACAGTGAAAATGAGAAAAGAGAGGGATCGGCCTCCCCATTGGGTCAGATTATGTTCAAACGACATGCCTGACTACAGACCGAAAACATCTCTCCTTGAATAATAATGGGATATTGTTGCAGAACGTGTTTGTCGTCAAATTAGCCCTATTCTTCCGACCGGACGCACAGAGAGCAATCTTTTTGACGAAGACAGAATGGAAATTAGGTCTGGAGTTGTGTTAAGCTTTTGAAAATAACCATGTTTCAGTTGTGCAAGACACATAAAACAACGGTTGATAATATTCCACCTCCTGGCTCCGGTACAGCACTTCAACTACTTTAATAATGCTGCAGCTGAGTCAGGAGAGACAGCAGGGCTCAAAACCCTGTTCAAGGAACCATGATGAAAAATGCAAATAGCAGATTGTTTTCAGGAACAAAAGTGAACAAGAGAACATAATTGAAAAGAAAAAAATATATATATTTTGAATACCTGTTAGTAACATTCTTTTTTGTTCACTTGCAAAAGCAGGTAAATGATGTTTCTGCCTCCTGCCTATTTGGAGATATAGCCCATAGTCATCAACATCCCAGGTTTTCATTTATATCTATAAATTCTACGACAGTGGTTCTTAAACTTTAAAAAAAAGTTTTATTTTATTTCAAGGACACCCAGTATGATAATGCATGAGGCCAATGTTCCCCATTTCTCATACAATTTTCTATCTCTGGAACCCCAATTTCTTTCTTTCCTTTATTTATTCTGGGAAGACCATTGAGAGCAAGCTCTCTTTTTCAAGGACGCCCTAATAGCAGCATATAAAACACATACATAATGAAGTGAAGAACAATAAAAAACATTTGAATTACAGTGCAACATCACAGATGCAAATAAATATAGTGTTGTATGAAACAGGTGCAGTCACTATATAGTGTGTCCTCAAGAAGCACCCTAAATAACACCAATCACACCAGTTTCCTGAAGTTCATTCCATTTGTGTGGAGCATAATAAATGAAAGCAGTCTTTCCTTGTTCACTGCTCTCACGTGGACTGGTACAGTATATCTACAGTAATGCGTGTTTGTGAACGTTTTGAATGTCCAGTAAACGTTGATTCTAAAAGCGAGGATAGGTACAAAGGAAGCTTACTGCACAAGGCCTTACAAATACATAAAACACTATGTTGCTCTCTACGAACTGCGAGAGATGGCCAACCCACTTTATCATATAAAATACAGTGATGGGTGTGATAATCATCGCCTGTAATAAAACGTAGGGCACTGTGGTAGACCGCTTCAAGAGGCTTCAGTGTGGAGAGTGAAGCATGCATGTACAGCACATCATATAGTCAAAAACAGACATTACTACAGATTGATCTGCGCCATTATGCTATAAAATCCTAACTATGACAGTGTACAGATGTTGTGTGCACTCTCAGAATGCACACAACACCTCAAGGACCCCTGGGGGACCCTATACCCCATTTTGAGAACCACTGCTGTATACTTAGGTCTATTAGTCTTGCATTAGCCAGAAGATTAGAAATGAGAAAAAGATTACTGAAACCTGGTTAAGAACCCCCTAAAGACGAAAACTAAACAAATCTTCCATTATACAGCCCAGCCAACCAGAGACTTGCATCACTTTTTTCTCTGGCAAAACCCGCTGACGTGTGATTCCTATACCCTCCGCTGAGGTAGACATATAGATGTAGTTATCTTTATATTTAGCATACCTGTGATTTTCTGCAGCCCTCCCATCATAGACATGCCAGAAATCAGTTAATGTAATCTGTCTCAGGAGGCCCCTATAATCCTAACAAGGCTTGAGTGAACTGAAGTTTCTACTCATGGGAACTGAACGTTATCTTGAGCTACAGTAAAGTGTCAAAACTATCAATAGCTCATAGCGTGTTCAATTCAACGATAAACCCAAAATCCATTCCAACCCTGACCGCTTCGGGAACTTTAATATTTGGCAGGAACACAAGCGACGGAAACTTTTGAAACTGCGGTTCTTGTTCCGAAACGGAAGGATTGGGAAATCATTTTATTTTCCAAGCCCTAGAAGAGGGTAGACCTTTGCATGCTTGACAACATTAAACATTCTTAAATGGCTTCAAGTTTATTTTTCCTGTTGCAGTGTTTGTGAATGTCAGTGGGTGAGGAAATAAACTCTGAACCAATCTGTTCCATAGCAACGCAGTTCCACTGACCACGTCTGTACAAGACCATGCCATTCACTCATCGTCCTTCTCTTGGTTTACATGCTCTAAACTAAGCTATTTTCGGCTAATGGTCCCCACCACTCAAAGATTTGGCGGGCCCCCTGTAGTAACTCTGAGGACCCCCTAGGGGTCCTGGACCCTCTGTTGAAGTGCCCTGCTCTAAACCAGTGAACCCTTTTGAATGTCAAGGACTCCCAATGTGATATGCATTAGGCCACAGACCCCCATATGATATGATTTTTTAAAGGTATCTTTGGGACCCTAATCTAAGAATAGTTTTAACTGTTAGACGTAATTTGGTCCAGTCATTTTGGTCCAGAATTCCTTTATTGTCTAATATGTACAGTAGATATAGAGATGACAGTGAAACTCTGATCAAAATAGAAATTGCAGCATGTTCTTAATGTGTATTTACATATACATGTAATAATGGTGATGATATAACTAACTATCAATCATTTAGCACTCTTTATTTTGCCAGCAAACAGCCCAACTACTGTGTATATAGTGCATTTTTAAAACAAAGTAGGAGTGATACTCAACCTTTTTTAATTTCAAGGACCACTAGTTTGATATGCATTAGGCCACATACTTGATTTGATACAATGTTGTTGTTGGGTTGTTGTTTAGTTTTAATCTCTGGGGCCCTTTTCTACGCTGTAAAAAAAACTCAGTATATTCATTTAACTCTGAGAGTTGTACTGATATAACGCGTACTCTCTGAATAACAGGCCCATAAGGGTGCAGTTGGTTCTTAACTATCAATATTTTTTGGCTGCATGGGGACCACCTGGAACCCCCCCCCCCCCCCCCCCCCCTCAAGTACCCCTAAGGGGGTCCCCGAACCCCACATTGAGAACCACCCCGTGTGCATCTCAAGACTGACTCCAGGGCTGAGTTTGCTTCTGTTCTGCCTTCCTGTCGTGTTAACCCGTTCAAATCCGGGAACGCATCATGTGTCATTTTAAGATTTTTTTGGCTATTCAAAAATACCAGATCTACAAGCTCATAGCGCGGCACCGAGTGCCGCGCTATGAGCTTGTAGATCTGCTATTTTTTGAAAAATCTTGAAATTTTTTACAAATCTTTGAATATATATTTTCTAAAATTTTCATTTGACAAATGTCTTCTAAATCCTAACAGTTATCTGAAAAACTATTGTTGCTATATCAGTGGCACTCAAACTTTTTCTTGTCAAGGACCCCCAAAATGTTATGTTTTTGGCCGCCGATCCCCATCAAAATATGTTGTTCCAGGGACCCCCAGAAGCAAAGATTTGAGTTAAAAATGTTGTTTCAAAAAATATATGTATTCAAAGATTTGCACACATTTTCATGATTTAAAAAAAAATAATCCGATATACAAGCTCATAGCGCGGCACTCACTATGAGCTTGTATATCTGCTATTTTTGAATAGCAAAAGTATAAGATAATGGTTAAAGTGGTTAAAATCTAAAATGACAGATGCTTTCCCGGTCTTAACGGATTAATGTTGTGATGAAAAAACCCAGCAGCTCTGACTCATACAGTATCCTGGTTGAGATCCTCCCCCCCACCCCCCTGCGTGGTGCCCCCCTCCGTCTGCTTGTCAACACTCTCCCTCCTGTATCTTTGAATCTTTGATCAGCCCAGGAGAGGGGAACTCGCCCTGGAAGTGCGATCACTCCAGACACAGCGGGAGCGGCAGACATGAGGAATGAGAGCTAGGGGGCAGAGGATGTGTAGAAGGAGGAAAAGGATGAGAGGAATAGAGCAACCTCGTTTCCTCTGGCACTTTCTATCCGTCTGTTTTCGCTCTTTTTTCACTCTGAACTGGAGTGACTTCAGTTGACACTGTGTTGTCTATGGCAGTGATGACGTGCACTTTGAAATACTTTGAGAATTAGGTTAATTAAGGGTCCATTTGGTTCCATTTGTACCATTCTCTGAGTTAAATTGACGTAGGCGCACACGGTGTGCACGTGTGTGTTTGTGTGTACTGCACGTGCTCAAGCTCATGAGCTTGAGGTGTGTGTGTGTGTGTGTGTGTGTGTGTGTGTGTGTGTGTGTGTGTGTGTGTGTGTGTGTGTGTGTGTGTGTGTGTGTGTGTGTGTGTGTGTGTGTGTGTGTGTGTGTGTGTGTGTGTGTGTGTGTGTGTGTGTGTGTGTGTGTGTGTGTGTGTGTGCGCGTGTGTGTGTGTGCGTGTGTGAGAGACATGTTTTGAATGCTCTTGTCTTAAGTTCTCAGTGTGGGGGTATTATGTAAACAGCTGTAGGATTGCCAGGTGGTCTATGAACGCCTCGTTCATGTCCTAGACCTAGTGTACATGAATAGTCTGTACATAAAAATACAGGCAGGGTTTCAAGACAAACCCACCTTCTTCTCTGTAGCGTTACCTGGGTCAAGCATATGGATGATGAGACGTTTATAATTTCACTGGTGCCATTGTCTGACTTGTGAGAGAATGCAGCATCGATGTCGACCCTGGAGTGACCATATTTGAACCTGTCACATGACCTCACCATGTGACGACACTGTGGATTAAATACCAGGGCTGTGCAAAGACAGAGGTTGACAATTCAGAAGACAGGAATTATATTATTCAGAATAGTTGTGTTAGTGATTCTCAAATGACTAGCAAATTACTAGATTTATAGTGATACCTTACTGTTATTACGCCTATTACGAGTTACTTCTACACCACAGATCAGCCTAACTATGTGTATACAATACATGTATAAATAGTTTGCTATGATTCTCATATAACACAAGGAACCATGGATTTCCTCACTCTCTTTGCCATCTATGTCGCTCTGGTGTTGACATGTATCGCCCTGGTCTTCAAATACTCCGGGCAGCAACAGACCCCGTTTGGTGTCCTCCTCAACTCCACATCCACGTTGCTTGCACGAGTCGCACCACGATGGCTTCAAAGGCTCTCGCAAAGGGCCTTCCACAGATTGTTTTACCAGAGAAACAACATGTTCATCTACCTGCACATCCTGCTGGAGGGCTTGGTCTTCGCAGAGTTCACCCATGGGCTGGTGTTGGGCTTCTTCCCGCGTGGCACCACGCTGACCAGCTTGTCTCTGCCTTATGTCCTGTTGGCCGTCAAGACGTACCTGCACTACCGCTGCGTCACCACGGACCCGGGCACCATAACGAAGGAGAGCGCGGGCGTCCTGCTGCAGTCGTATCCCCGCGACAGGAGGACGTTCCCTCCCGCCGTCTCCTGTCCCACCTGTCGGCTGGTCAAGCCGGCTCGCTCCAAACACTGCAGGGTGTGCGACAGGTGCGTGGAGCGCTTCGATCACCACTGCGTTTGGGTCAACAACTGCATCGGCGCTCAGAACAAAGGCTACTTTCTGCTGTACCTGTGCAGCCTGTGCGCCGTGGCCGGAGACGTGGCTCTGCTCACGGCCAACATGCTGCGACACAACGCGCTGAGGCCTGGCATCCTGAGAACCAGGTCTCCCACCGGACCCGCATTGTCGGTACAGGATCTGTTCCTGACCTACCCTCGGGTCGTGTTCATGCTGAGCTTCCTGGTCCTCCTCTTCTTCATCCTGGCGTGCTACACTCTGTTCCACGTCTACCTGGCCCTGGTCGACCGCACTTTCAACGAGTGGAACAAAAGCCGAGCTTTTACGTCAGCCGCAGCGCTCCGCAGTAGACCGCCTCCACGGCCCTGCTCCGGACCGCTCCAAAATGCACTTCTATGCCCCGCGGATTGCTCCGGAACCTGGGAGAGGTTTTCCTCCCTTCACGACCCAGTCCTTCTCATGAGAATTCAAGAAACACGCAAACGCAATGAAAACCGTCAGGATTGCACTGTGGAGTCTTGAGTGATAATCTGACCCTTGAGAGTGTACGGTTGGACCCCTAAGGGGGTTCATTTGGTCTAGTTTCAATGGGTTTTGTGTTAGATGCCTGAAATAAGTTTATGTGCTCCCCCCACATTTGACTCTAACAAGAAATACAT
The DNA here is from genome assembly GCF_963454915.1 of Gymnoscopelus microlampas. Classification (NCBI taxonomy): domain Eukaryota; kingdom Metazoa; phylum Chordata; class Actinopteri; order Myctophiformes; family Myctophidae; genus Gymnoscopelus; species Gymnoscopelus microlampas. The sequence goes on from NC_139958.1 coordinate 11,706,303, forward strand.
TTGGTTTCAAACAGAAACATAAGGAAGCAATAATCAGAAAGGAAATTAGATTAAATTAGGTTATTATTTTTTGTATTTTTGGACTGACAAACCTGTTTTGTTTTTTCATTCTTATTTTACTGTTATTATATATAGTCTTTTCTCTAAATTTATGTTTTTGTTCACTAGCATTGATCATGCTGTACTGCATTTTATTTGTATTGCGATATTTTTTGCCTGGACCCCAGGACGAATAGTCTCCACTACGGTATAGACTAATGGGGATCATTATAATAAACAATAAACAACAATAAACAATACGTTTCAACTTTTGTTCTACCTCATAAAATAATTAATACTTGTGAATTTTGAAGCTTGTACAGTACATGTTTTTAAAAAAAAGTCAGTTGTGAACAAGTGACTAAATGAGACTACATCATGTGGTTGGGGACATTATTACACATAATTACGCCAAACACAAGCATTTGTGGGGATGAAGTCATGTGACCGTGGTGGAGTTACTTTTGGCCTAACATTTGTTTGTTTCGTTTTTTTTGGCAAACGCATTTAAACGTCACAAAGCATGTTGTGAAGGTTTTGTTCATTTGTGAAAATGATCGTGTTGACAAAAACGTTTTAAGTACGATGATAGAGCTTATTTTCTGCAATAATCTAGAATTCAATGCAAAAATCCCAAAGGCTTTTATGTCAAGGGAACCAGGGAAGATGCCAACTTCCTCCTCACGTCTTCACACACACACATCATCCCTTGAACGCTCTACAGAGGTATCTCTTGTATTGATTTTCTGTCATAACAGCCTTCAGACCCGCTCACAAAAACGCTCACATAGAATGCTTGAAGGGCTCAGACATGATCACAACTTCTTCACATTCATCAATATTTGAATTGTACACTGAAATAAAGACAAGTTACATAACGCCACAAGGTTAAAGTGGCCGTTATGTAACTTTTCTTAATGAATACAATTTAATTTTGAGTCTGCGAGGCAACATTCACACAATCACGTGCAGCATGCGTCCCCTCACCCTGCGCCTAATGGCTGTACATGGGGCCGACGCGTGCTTTAGCGTGATTATGTGAGTGTGGCTTCAGGAAGTAAATTCCTAGCCTCGATCTCCAGGCTTTTACTTTTTAGTTTTGCTAAAAAATAAAAGCTTGGAAATTCCTGTCCCAGCTGTTGGTACGCAAAAGCGCCTCGCGTCACCTGATGTGCCGCGCATTATTTATTTTGGGTGCGCAGTTATGTGCACCCCTGTCTATTAGGTTCTCAATGGTAAAAATGGCTGCAGGAAACCGGGTTCAAATCCGGGGTAGAAGAGGAAAGTTACATAGTGCAGCTTTAATTCAAATCTTAGAATGTGTATTACATTTGAGCTCACACGTTGGTGACAAGTCTACCATTCGCAACATCAGGGAGAACTATATACAACTTTCACCATATGTACCCTAGCATCCCTATTCTGCCGAGCATTCTGCGAAAATTACTCTGCGTAGGAAAAAGGAGCGGACCAAGATCGTGTGGGAGCACTGATACAGATATTCCTGGAATGTACTGTATAGATAGATACCTCATGCTGCTTTGTTAAAAAGTCTAGGAGCAGACAAACAATATTTGTTAATAAAGGGGTGCATAAAGCTGCAAGCATCCAAAAACATATTATAATATTTGATGTTTTACTTAGTACAAACAAGTGTGCCCAGCTACAGTGCTTAATTTATAAATTAGTATGTCCTGGAGACCATGAGCGCGATTTCTTTCATTCAGTATATTTAGTATTTATTTTACCACGCGATAGCCTCAGAAACGCTTAATAACATCTGTTTCAAAAATCAAAGAAAGCATGTTAATTAATCAGAGCACTCACATACGAATGTAACACTAGCTGAAAGCCAAATATTTAATTTATGACAAAAGCAGGGGGAGGCCCATATAAGCTCTCTCTCTCTCTCTCTTTCTCTCTCTGCGCTCTCTCACATCGACTGTGTTCGTTCACTTCCCTTGTTGCTCTTCTGTCTTTGGATTGCTAGCTCTGGGGGGAAAAATGGAATTGGCCAAATGTTCTACTGTATTTACGACCACAAAAAGCAAGCAGGCTGTTCGGTCTGTCTATCGATCTCTGCCCACACAGTCCATGCAGCACACAGTACACACAACAAACAGCGCTAACCATGGTTCCTAAACAACAGCTCATACACACAACAAACAGTGCTATCCATGGTTCTGAACCAACAGCTCAAATACACAACAAACAGCGCTGTCCATGGTCCTGAACCAACAGCTCAAATACACAACAAACAGCGCTGTCCATGGTCCTGAACCAACAGCTCATACACACAACAAACGGTGCTATCCATGGTCCTGAACAAACAGCTCAAATATACAACAAACGGTGCTATCCATGGTTCTGAACCAACAGCTCAAATACACAACAAACAGCACTGTCCATGGTTCTGAACCAACACTCCCTACTACACTAGAGTTTCCCAAACAATGGGTTGGGGCACATTTTTTAGGGTTGCAGGCCCATTTTCATGGGTCACAAGTAAATGTTCTAAAATTCCCAAAATAAATAACAAAAATGAATGTATACATTTAAAACAAATTCAAACATTTTTTCAAGAATGTCATGAATAAAATAAAAAAATCTAGGAAATTCCATAAATAAAAATAAAATTAATTCATTAAAAAGTAGTGAAAGTAGCAGATCTACAGGCTCACAACGCGTCGCAATGAGCTTGTAGATCGGCTATTTTCACTAGTTTGGTCCCTACACACACCAAACAGCACTGTCCATGGCTCACAGGGAGGGACATGGAGGGGAGGGGAGGGAAACCCAAGTTAGAATTAAATAAATGCCTTTGAATGTGTATTTGGAGGTGACAGAGCTCGCTCTAGAGGTGACGGGAGTGCAGGAGGCTCAAACTCAGAGGTCCCGGAGCTGAGCGATTAGCGATTAGCTTCGGCATTAATTAATGCCAAAGCCCTGCTACCAACAACATTCACAAGAGAGCACATTTTATTATTTGTGTCAGCTTAAAGCATTCACTTTTATAATTATGATAACCACCAGGGCCTGGAATTTCAATGAACAATTTCAACACCCTTTGGTGTTGTAATCTTTGAGAGCACAAAGGCCAAATGACAAAAAAGAACAATGATTTTAAGTCCACGGAAATAATAATAGAATATTTCCTTTCCACAAAATGTATTTGTATTTACTTATTACCAATATTTGTCGAAACTCCTGGTTCAAAAGTTTATACATGCTCAGCAGCCCTGGACTAATCACAGAGTCACTGGACTCAATTGAAGATTGGGGGTCAGGGGGAGTGAAGAATTCTGAATCTCAACAAAAGACACATGGTTTTTAAAAACTGAATTGACACGAAAGAGGCAGAGGAGAAAACAATACAGTCACTTTTGGACATATGACGCGCCGCATTTTCGAGCTTGTAGATCTGCTACTTTTAATGCTTTTGTGTGACCCATGTAGTATGATCAAGTAGGGCGTTACCTTTTTACGAAAAAACACAAACAGTTAAAGTATGGAGATAAGAGGTTTCTGCCTGACAGTTTGAAAGTCTAGAAGCAGACAAAAAATATATGTTTATAAAGGGTGCAGCTTACCAAAAACATATTATAATATTTCATATTTTACTTACAACTAACAAGTATGCCTAGACCCACAGTTCTTAATATGTAAATGAGTTTGTGGAGATGAGCGGTTTCTGCCCGACAACAACGATTAGACTTGTTTTTATGGGCAGAAGGCCAAACTGAGGGGCTACGGTGGCCATGTCCTTCATGGCCTCCATGAAATTCTTGCCAGTTGATTACCACGGTCCCTCAAACTAAATGGAATGGAAAACATACATACAATCATATAATCTGGACCCCTAGTGTCCCTGTTCAGGCAAACATTTGTCGAAAATGCTTTTCGGGGAAAGACATTTGGTGTTGAGGGGGAAAAAAGGAGGTTGGGCAAGTACAGACCTCTGGGGGTCTTCAACACAGTACTGTATATAGGGGGGTCGCATGTTAAAACATTTTCTAGCAAAAACGTTATGCTGAGTTCACACTGGCAGTGCCAAGATACGCTACACAGCATTTGTAGCTTTGTATCTTTGAATCTGAAGTTGAAACCAGCTCAACCTTTTTGTAGCTTTGCAGCCGTTGTAGCTTTTGTAGCAGCTACAGACGTCGGACGTATCCTTGTTTCTTCATGCCGCTGGCTGCCATTGAAAATGAATGGTAGCCGCCTGTATCTTTGTTGTTGCCAGTGTGAACGCAGTATTTTACTTCTTAATAAATGTGTGATGTTGAAGAGCAGGTATAAAGTCACGTTGAATGATTCACCAGGAGCAGCAAGAGATGTCCTCATACCTCCAGGAGCGTTTCTAATTGGTCACATCTCTCTCTCTCTCTCTCTCTCTCTCTCTCTCTCTCTCCAGGACTGAAGCAGATCCATGCCCTATCCATCCAAGGTAATTACGAGCTGCGTATCGACCTGGAGGACTTTGAAAATAGCACAGCGTATGCCCAGTATGGCACCTTCGGAGTGGGCCTCTTCTCCGTGGACCCCGATGATGATGGATACCCTCTGACTGTGGGAGACTATACTGGAAACGCGGGTACGTCATCATATTATAATTGGGGAATGTTGTTTCCGTTTGTTTCTGTTTTGTCTTGTTATTTCTTTCCCTAAAAGTTTGTTCTTAAACACGTATAAGTTTCCACAATATTTTGCTCTTTGATGTATCTACTTGAGAATCCTCCAATTATATCCACATACCTGTTTAAAAGAAGATTTACTTGGGTGCAGTGAGTGGTCCTCAAAGTGGGTTCTAGGGACCCTCAGCGTTCCTTGAGGGGGTTCCAAATGGACCCATGCAGGTCTGTAACTAAGTTATAGGGGTCGTTGACATTAAAAAGTTAGAGAACCACTGCCCTGGTGGGTCGCCTGGTAGGAGCCACGCCACACGAGGGGGGGCTGCAGCTGGTCCGGGTTAGGGTCCGACCCAAGGCTCTTTTCCTCCCCCCTCTCTCCTGCCCTTCCTGTCTTCTCTGTTCACTGTCTCTGTCCAAATACAACAGATGCTTTTCCTGAATTCATTTGCAGATACCAGAGGTGCTTTGCGGCACCTCTGGCACCTGTGTCGGCTGGTATATTTGTTTTGGTGAACATCAGCACTATACTCTGTGTCAAAGGGATTAAAGACTGACTTAAGACAGCTTACACTGAGTTGAATGTGTGCAGACATTACGAATTTCATATGATTGCATATGTTGTCACGTATATATTGGTGTTCATCTAACGTGGTCTTGTACCACAGATTGGCTAATCGCTCAAGACTCAAGACAATTTGGGCTTTTACAACATGCTTTGTGAAGTTTAAATGCATTCGCCAGAAAAAAACAAAACAAACTAATGTTAGGCCAATAGTAACTCCACCACGGTCGCATGACTCCAACGTCATCCCCACAAATGCTTGTGCAATTGGCTAGTTATAAGTATAGATCCCATAAGCAGGTGCCCGACTGCCTAATTCTGGTCCATAGCTTTGTGTAATCCCATAGCCTGGAGGGACGATTGCTCTGAGATTACAAATTTACAAAAATAACATGGTTGTCATTGACCGATTTGAACCATATTTGGGAATTGAGGTTTTTGGCCTGATGACAGCCTGCACAAGAAACATGATGCTTGGACTACTAGCGAGATTAGCTATGGACAGACAGTTAGGGAAAACCAACACTTTAACTTAACTGTTCACTGTTAACATTTCTCTTAACAGTGATTTCCCCACACAGTAAAATCCAGAGTGTTCATTTAACTGCACGTTGACCAGTAATGGTAAATGTTTTACACTTTTAGAGTTAACCCCTTCAATCCGGGAAAGCATCTGTGTCACTATCATTTTAACCACTTTAACCATTATTTTATACTGTGGCTATTCAAAAATAGCAGATCTTCAAGCTCATAGTGTGTCACTTTGTGCCGCGCTATGAGCTTGTAGATCTACTATTTGAATATATATATATATATGTATTAAAGCGAACATTTTTAACTCAAATCTGCTTCTGGGGGTCCCTGGAGCAAATTATTTTGAGGTGGGGGTCTGCGGCCAAATACATATAATGTTGGGTGGTCCTTGACATGAACAAGTTTGAGAACCACTTACATAGACACATATATTTTTCAGAAAACTGTTAGGATTTAGAAGACATTTGTAGAATCTGCCTCAAGATGTTACGGGTCAATTTAACACTCTAGATTTCACTGTGAACCGTTTTTTTCTCCGGCGCCCGCAGCCATTCACAAAGCAGCGTGTATGCTGCCCTGTGGCAGAAAGCTCCGGGGAGTGTTGGGTCCTTAAAGTCAAGCATTTTGCATCCTCTACTTAAACCAACCCAGGCAGCTACGGCGACAGAAGGATCGGTTACGTCTGTGTCTTTGTTCCTCCCAAAAAACAAAAAAAGATGTCAGATCCAAGCTAAGCTTTTGCCTGTCACCTTGATTAAATTACTTCCAATTAATTGCTCCGCTTGACCCCGCAGCGTCAACAAAAACCTGTCGTTGAAATGGAAGAAGCAATTTAAAGAACCTTTGGGGAGCATCGCTCTGAGAATACAGAGAGAATGGGGACAGATATGAGAGATGGAGGAGAGGGAGACGGAGGGGGTGAGGCGAGGAGAGGAGAGGGGTGGAAATGAGGGTAAGAGGGGGGGGGTGTGGTGCAAAATAGAATGGTGCAGCCGAGGGGACAGGTGTGAGAAATGGAGAAGAAGTGAGTAAAGGAAATGAGGAAGAGGGTAAAGGAAGATGTGGACCGAGAGGTACAGTATATGGCTATAGGGGGGACGGGACAGGTGCAATGAGATGCAACCATTTAAAAAACTCTAGACCAAGGGGGTCTTCGACAGGGGGTCCGGGGCCCCTAGCGGGTCCTCGGAGCTACTGTAGGGGGTCCGCCAAATCTCTTTTTTACATTAACCACTTGAACCCTATAGCATCTCTATTCTGAGGAACATTAGCCGGAAATAGCAGATCTACAAGCTCACAACGCCTCGCGTTGTGAGCTTGTAGATCGGCTATTTTCGGCAGAGAGGTTTGGTGTTGGGGGGGAAAGGAGCAAATCAAGTACTAAGTATTGAAGGTTTAAGTGATTAAATGTCTAAAAAACAAACAAACAAAAAAATGTTGTTTACACAACACTGATGATAGTCAATGAAGCTATCTATGAAATATATGAATAAGTTTAATCTGCAAAAAAGAAAAATGTAGTCAAATGGACCTGAGTTGGACCTGAGTTGGCTCTGCATTGCGATGCGTTGAGAGCTTGTAGATCTCCTATGTTTTGGCTAAACATAGCGGACCCCCCCCCCCCCATAATATGGATGCTGGGGTTCAAGTGGTTGAAAAGGGCAGGAGGAAACGGTAGCGGAGGAAAGAATAGGAACGAAAAAATGCATTCTGGGAAGAAACCAGCTTTTTTGGCCCGGATCTGGTGTCTGTTAAAAAGCCCGTTATGTTCCTGGTCCTGTCCTCCGTATAGACCTAACCTTGAACTGATGTGCCTGTCAGACAAATTTGAATCGCGCACCGCTTTCGGAGGAGGAGGCGCTGCTTAGCTTATCCCCGCTCAGCATATCCTGCCTCCCTTCCGATAGCCTGCCTTCCCTCTAAGGAAGCCAGTGTTATTGTTAGTTATTTTTATTTGGCATGGCTGAGATCTGCGTTCAAGTCGACAGGTCTTCATTTTGGGCTGGGAGCAGCTGGACGCTAATGGGCTTCGCAGGAGTCTAGCTGGCTCCCCTCAGCCCTCCAAGGTGACACCCAGTGCCTCGCGAACGAGACTCTAAGTGCCCCCGTTTTTTTTTCCTTCCAACCCCCCACCTTCCCGCCTCTGTGTCCGATGGACTTCATCACACTGTCAAGGCCATTAGGCCGTCCCCCCTCCTCCTTCTCCTCCTCATCATCATCTCTCCTGCTCCCGAATGTGCAGCAGTACACAACATGAACACTAGACGAGCCTGTCACGCTGTTATTTATCTATTTATTTATTTTTCCTACTTGGGGTTACCATGGTAACAGCAGACGGAAGGGGCGAGATAGATGCAGAGCTTGGAGGACAAGGTGCTGAATGACCACTCCCTGGGCAATTAAGGGATATTTGATGCCCCGATGAGCTGTTAGCCATCATCTGGCGCCTAGTCAACAACAGACCTCCCCCCTCACCTTCATCACACCAACCCCTCTGTTCACAGTGTGAAGTCAGTTTTATAAAGAGAGGACAGAAGGGGAGGGAGAGAGAGAGAGAGAGAGAGAGAGAGAGAGAGAGAGAGACAAGTGGAAGGAAAATAGGGAGTTGGGAGGTGAGTGTGCATTGTGAGCTCCTAGGAACATGCTGTACAACTCAGCTGAAAGTTTGAGGTCTCTTGCAATATCAGCGCGAAAATTGCTTCTGCCTCGTGTCTGCTTGACTCTTCAAAGGTTGTACCCAGTGGGGAAATCATTGTCACGTTACAATTAGATGCTAAACGAATGCAAATTACCTGCAAGAAACAAGACAACTGATGTTGACAAGCTTTCCCACTGAATACAGTTTTCAACCTCACATCTATTGTACTATAGTGGTTCTCAAACTTTTTCATGTCGCGGACCCCCATCTCAGAATATTTAGTTCCAGGGACCCCCAGAAGCAAAGATTTGAGTAACAAATGTTTAATGTAAAAAAATATATATTCAAAGATTTGCACACATTTTCCCGATTTGTCTAAAATAGCAGATCTACAAGCTCATTGTGCGGCACTCGGTTCCGTGCTATGAGCTTGTAGATCTGCTACTTTTGAATAGCCAAAGTATAAAATATGGATAAAGGGGTTAAAATGATTGTGACGCTTTATTAACTAATTTTGCTGGGGACCCCCTTTGAGAACCAATGCTATGACGTGCACCAGCTATACAGTACGTGTCCATCTAATGTCATAAATAATCTGACAGTGACATTACTGGAGGCGTAGAGAGATACGTTTTGTGATGTTATTTGTTCCACTTTACTTAAAGTCATACTGTCTACCCTTTTCAATTAAAAAGTTACACGGTTACTACACACCTCTCTTGGAGAGGGATTTGCGCAATCTCTGAGTTAGAAAGTTGAACGAATTAACACTTAACACATTTACCGTGTGCAGCGGTCCACTGCTCTGGAACGTTGTAAAGCCAGTGTTGTAATGGTCGCAGGCCAAACTCACACCAACAAGAGACATTTTAACCGCTTGAACACCAGCCTCCCTTTTCTGGGGGCGACATTTGCCAAAAATAGCCGATCGTGCACCGCGTTGTGAGCTTGTAGATCAGCTATTTTTGGCAAAGACATTTGGTGTCGATGGAGGGAATGGTCCAAGTACAGTTTTAACTAACTCAGGTCGGGTTTGCTAGAGAGCACTGTTTCCCAAACAGTGGGCTGGGACCTATGTCTGGGTCGCGGACCCATTTTTATGGGTTGTGAATAAAATCCCCTTTTTTCTCTCCTACATTTACAAAAAGAAATATATTATATTAAAAAAAAATAAGGTTTAAATTAAAACATCACAACTTTTCATCAATTAAAAACTATTCCAAATTGTTTCAAAAGCATTTCTTGAATAAAATCAAAACATGAATTACATTCCATAAATAACAAAAATAAGAAGTAGTGAAAATAGCATATCTACACGTTCACAGCGCGAATCGACGCGTTGTGAGCTTGTAGATCTGCTATTTTCACTAGTTTGGGTCCCGCGGGCAAATATTTAATTTATCTTTTGGGTCTTGAGCTAAAAAGTTTGGGAACCACTGTGCTAGAGGATTTAAAATGGTTACATTTTAGTTTTCAGTGCGTCAAGAGACATACACATCCTAATGGCATCATTAGGGAGGCGAAATTAAAAGCAGAATGATAATAAGATCAACAGTGAACCTTTGATGCATTGACTACAAGGCATTATGACCCTTTGCTTTTGGTAATGATGATTGACTGGTCTGTAGAGAAACCTTTTAATTTTCTCTCTCATCTCCTATTTATGGGACTGATTGATTGTTGGGTTCTTCTGCTATTTGGCAATAAATCAGAGAGCAGTTGTGTGGAGCTGTCTACTGATTAGTTTCTCGGTTTCTATTATCTGAAGAAGCAAAAAAAATCTCTTGAAGAAAGAAGCTTGAATTGAGGCCAAAGCAGGGGTAGAGGCAATAAATGTTATTCTCCGAGGGATTCTTTTTTAATCTTTAATTATCTTTTTAATCTCTAACTAATTATTTCCCTCATCTCTGTTCCTTCCCTTTTCTCTTCCTAAACTTTTCGTACTCATTTTATGACAGTGTGTGTGCGTGCGTGTATATGTGTGTGTGTGTGTGTGTGTGTGTGTGTGTGTGTGCGTATGTGTGTATGTGTGGATATACTTATATCCAGTGGTGTAACGTAACTAAGTACATTTACTCAAGTACTGTACTTGAGTAAAATGTTGAGGTATTTTTTACTTTACTGGAGTATTAACAGTTTTCAGTGCTTTTACTTCTACTCCACTATATCTCAGAGGCAAATATTGATATTGATACAATTTACACATTTGAAAACGTGTGAAACGGGACATTCTGCATAATGAGTACTTTCTACTTTTGGTACCATTTGTGTACCGATACTTTTGTACTTTTACTCAAGTAAATTTTAAATTCCTGACTTTTACTTGTATTTCTACATTGCAGTATTGACACTTTTACTTACTAAGTAAAACAATGTAATACTTTTTCCACCACTGCTCATATCACTATACTTGTTTGCATGTGTTCTGTGTTGAAACCCCCCCACCCACTTAACCACCCCACCTCTGTCCTCTTATATCACCTCGCAGGAGACGCCCTGCTGAAGCACAACGGCATGAAGTTCACCACCAAAGACAAGGACAACGACCACTCGGAGAACAACTGCGCCGCCTTCTACCACGGCGCCTGGTGGTACCGCAACTGCCACACCTCCAACCTGAACGGCCAGTACCTGCGCGGCCAGCACACCTCCTACGCCGACGGCATCGAGTGGTCCTCCTGGACCGGCTGGCAGTACTCCCTCAAGTTCGCCGAGATGAAGATGCGGCCCACCCGCGACCCTGAGAGCAAATGAGAAGAACCCCCCCCGCCGGCGACCAACGAGAGCAAAAAATGAGAACATCATTAAAAGCGAACGAGACGAGAAATGTTATATATATATTACTAAAACATGGAAGAAACAAAAACACAACTTTTGACGGCTAGGCTGTAGTTCCTTGTCTTGATATTGTTTACTGACTGAAACATTACCTCTTTGATTAGTTGAACTCTGCTGTTTTCCGGTTGTTTCCCCTGCTGTCCTCCGATGCCTGCGATGCTTGGTGTTCCTCTCCCTTCCGCTCCATCGTCGGGCTCTTTGAGGCTATTTGTGTCGTGCCGGTTGTCATTATCCCTCCCGCGCGGTCCATCTTTTTAATCTGCGCCGCCCCCTCGGAGAAGAAGAACATATGGCGGAGATGCTGTTGTTTGTTTGATCAGTGCTTTTTCACGCGTCGACCTCCATCCCCACAGACCCCCCCGGCTTCCAATCACAGACCACCCATGTCCAACCCACATAGTTTTTTTTTTTTTTTTACATCTTCAATGACTTTTCTTTTCCCGTCTGACACAGAATCATCACACGTTATTATCCTCAAGCTGAATTCACACCAGTAGTGGCGAGGCTCAATGTGTTTACCATATCGTTTATTGTTTGTGGGACCCCCAATCTGCAATGTAAAAAAAAACTGTGGTATAAGCGACTGCTGCTTTCCCCACCGCGGCAGGAGGCGGAGCCAGCAAAAAGTGTTTCCTCTACCGCTGTGTGGCGAGACAGAGCAGCAGCCAATCAGAAGTGTGCTGTGGTCTGGACCAGGTGTTCTCACTGGACACCACAAGAACTGACTGTATGGTGAATAGTCAATATTGATAACAAAGTTTTAAACTAACAAGTTGTGGGAGTGAAATTAATCAATATTGAGCAAACTACATGGCCTATTTCTTAGCTGAAATGTATAAATAATTTACAAACAGGATCCGGTGTCTGTACTTCTCCTGCCTGCCTGCGAGCCTGCAGTGAGTCGGGCACAGCTGCTCGCTTCGATCCGCTCGGAGCAACCGAACACGACTCGCTAATTTACGAGCGTTTAGCATTTCTGCAAATGTTCCGCACGACGGACATTCGCTCGCAGCTGCTGGTGTGCATTCGGCATTACACAATCACACACCAGCACACACACCTCAATTCCTCAAAACTCATATTATGTTCACCTCCTGGTCTGTGGTTGACGTGGCCTTTAGATTGAAGTCCAAATCCTGTGATCTCTCAAACTTTTTTGTTTTATTTCAAGGACCCCCAGTTAGACCACAGACCCCCCAGGTAATATGATTTGTATCTCTGCGACCCCAACCTACGCTGTAAAGTCGAAATGGAACCAAATGGACCTGCAAGGATCCATTTGGTTCCATGTGTACATTCTCTGAGTTTGCAGACCGTGTAAGGGTCCATTTGGTTCTTTACCATCAATCATTAAGTTGGGGAGCCCCCTCAAGGACCCCTGGACTTTGAGAAGCAGTGGTCTAATCTAACCGCTGACATGGCTAATCAGTGGGTGAAGTGAAGGCTAGCTGGGTGACATACAGTGGACAACAGATACAAAGTACAGTATCACCTGTATAAGGGAAGCTCATCAAGAGAGAGTAAGGACCCCTCAGTACTACAGTATGCACACAGCATGTCACATTTATATTCCTGGTCTGTGTGATGACCCCCCAGAGAGAGTTACAGAATCTCTCATCACATATTGTGTCTCATATGGTGTTATTTTTGTTAAGTCCAAAAGGAGGGGGGGGGGGGGCATGAGTTGAAGCAGAAGCATGGAGTATTGTTAAGGTAACAGGGGAATGGAAAAATGAATAAAACAAAGTAGAAAGGAGGGGAAGAGAGAAAATGAGAAAGACATGAAGAGAGAGAGAGAGACAGAGATACACAAATAGAGAGAAATAGAGAGAGAAAGAGAGGTGAGGAGGGTGTGAGAAGAGGAGTAAAATCTCATTCATCTGACTGGGGCCATTAGGGAGCATATTGGGCACTTTGTCTGATCAGCCTGCCAGCTGAGTGTTAGCCAACTGATGCAGCACTCACAGATGGCAACCCAGCAGAGAGAGAGAGAGAGTGTGTGTGTGTGTGTGTGTGTGTGTGTGTGTGTGTGTGTGTGTGTGTGTGTGTGTGTGTGTGTGTGTGTGTGTGTGTGTGTGTGTGTGTGTGTGTGTGTGTGTGTGTGTGTGTGTGTGTGTGCGCGTGCGTGCTTGCGTTCTTGCGTGTGTGACGTGTGTGCATGCAGGTGTCTCTGTGCGTGCGTGAGTATGCATGTGTGTGTATATGTGCTCAAGAGAGTCGTCTGCACACTATTAATTTCCTCTCGTGAGTTCTGTAAAGGGACTCAATTGACCAGAATGTGCAACACACACAAAACAATGTAGTACATGGTTGGCACAGTCAGTCTCTTCTCTCCTATCGCAGAGCTTATGAATTATGTACCAAAAAAAACAAACAAAACAAAGTGTAGAGCTAATAATGCCTATGCATACTGTATGACAGGCAGGGAGGGGCTCATCAAGAAGACCTTTTAAGACCACAGAATGAATGGATTATGCATTATCTGTTAAACCAGTGGTTCTGAAACGTTTTAATTTCAAGGGCCCCTCCATAACTCGGAGAGTGTGCATATGGGTTCATTTGGTTCCATTTGCACAGCACTCTCAGAGTTACGGACATGTAAGACCCTGAGGGTCCCTGGAACCAACTTTTGAGAATCATTGTGTTAAACCCACAAAGATCAATTGCAAGTTTTTTATGGATTCCCCTTAAGCCTGATTCATACTATTTTTTACGACAGTGTCCTAGGCTGAAAATGTCTGATTAACAAACCCTCTCTGACATTTTGTTTTAGCTTGTAGATCGGCTATTCTCGGCACGGGACACAGTATAAATCGTACAACAAAGTATAAATCAGGCGTTATACTCTTATTTTTTTTGTGAGATGAGGAACTGATGTGTTTTGTTTTCCCCATCGCCCCTATTGCTCCCCTGCTTCGATTGGTTTGGACTTCAGTTTGTGTACTCTGCTCCTAGCTGTTTGTTATGGATTTCTGTTGTAATGAAGGGTTTATTCTTCGTGCAATACAGCAGAGAGACATTCGCTGTAAAATAAGGTTTGATGCACTCACAACCAAACTGCATTTTATTCTGAAATAGGAACTCTACAAGGTGGTATGGCACAACAAAAAGAACAACTGACATGAATAACAAAATAATTGTTTGTCTGTACAGTATCATGAAAAAAAAGAAAAACACAAAGGCAACCATTTTTGCTTCCCCGTGGAATGAAAAATAGTGCAATTCTGAATATTTTTTTATGTACCTTTTTTCCTTTCATGTCAGTTTCATCTTTGAGTTTCTTTAGATGTACCGAAAGCTTTAAAAAAAAAAAAAAGGAAAGAACATCTGTAGATTTTATTGTACAGTGTGTATGACTTTTAGAGCATGTGAAGCCGTTTTCATACTATGCCAAAAGACAACATTGAACTCAAGCACACAGACTTTATACAAATTCACCGGTTAAAAAGAGAAAGAGGTGAAAAAAAAGAAAAAAAAGAGACTATATTAATATTCAGAAATCGTTGTCCCTTCTTCAGCCGAACGAACAAACCCGGGGATGTGGACGGTTCCGCTTTGAAGGTGAAGCACAGAGTTAAAAGAGGAAGCACACATCATGGACATGCAGTACCCAACGGGGAGCGTGGAAAATAATAGCCTCTGAGGCTATGACAATGGCACAAAACCAAGTGGTGGGAGAGCCTTTTTTTTTTTTTAAGCTCTGGGCATTGTGGCCTGGCTCATTGGACCTGTGTGGGGGATCTCTCTCACATGTGTGGATGTCTCAATGACACTGGGGGGAGGACATGGTGGATGGGTTGTAAAGGGGGGAAAGCCCTCCCTCTCTGGGGGGAAACGCGTGTAGAGAGCAAAAGAACCCCAGATGATCAGTCCTGACACTGGATGAGCTGTGATGAGTCCCCCCCCCCCCCCCCCCCCATCACTCGCACTTAGTGGGGCCTCCCATTGCTTTGTGTGTGTGTGTGTGTGTGTGTGTGTGTGTGTGTGTGTGTGTCTCATATATAGGCTGCAGTACCATGGCCACATACGTACAGCTGTCCTTCATGGTGACCAGCCATGCAGTTACACAGGAGTATTTTAAAAAGCCCGATTTATACTTTGTCGTGCGACAGTGTCGCACGGCCAAAAATAGCCGACCTGCAAGCTCACAATGCGTTGCAGAATATGCGTCACATTGTGAGCTTGTAGATCTTATTTTCGGCACAGAAACCTAACGGGTTTTGGAAGGTTTCAGCTTACAAGAAGGTTCGGGGTTACCCTTCCCATAGTGGAAAAGAGCCAGTAGACTCACAGACACGCTTCTTGATGGACTTAAAGCGGCACTACGTAACTTTTTTTTAATGAATACAATGTAATTATGTCCAATCTGTATGGTAGAGTATGTTAATACAATATAACTTATACAACTGGGGTGGTTGTATTTTGTCTCCCTGCTCTTCTATTGAGATTTAGATTGTGTCAAAGGTCATGTCTCACTTAGACACAGGAGGATCTGACACGAATTCTGACCTGACAGTCAAGATTCAATTTATCCCCTGAGCAAGCAGGCAGGCTCTATTAGCTCAATGGTAAAACATGTCAGCACTTCCCGGAGTGTAGAAGAGGAAAGTTACATAGTGCAGCTTTAATGCCCACTGCCCTACATCAAAGCACAGACGTGAAACGTTATTACTAGCGAATCACGTTACCCTGGCACAACAAAACTTGGCACAAAACAACATGCGAGAGTGCAGCACAAATTGTAGATGTTGTTATGAGTTGGATTATGTGTGTGGGGGGGGGAAATATATAAGTTGATTAGATATCGAGGGAGCAAGCAGCAACAGGCTTAGGAGAAGGAAATGTAGTGTGTGTGTGCGTGCGTGCGTGCGTGTGTGTGTGCGTGCGCGTGCGGTAAGTGCATTGGCATGTGCAGTAAAGTATGTGAACACATCAAATGCTACAGCAAGAGGAGGGGGGGATAAAAAAAAGTATTCCGAAAAGCTATGTGATGCTTATGTACAATTTGCCTCCCCCCTGCTATTTGTGTTGACAACAGAGAAATTTAAATAATTAAATGAACTATTACTTAAATGTGATTGTGAATCCATTAGAGTGGATCACCACCTTCTGGTATTGTGTTGAACTGCGCGCTCATGATACCCATGAACTTACCCACCCCCCCGCACCTTGTCCGTCAATACGGGGGATGAAAAATCACTTAAAGCACAAAGTTGTGCTTACTGTATTATGTTAACGCCACTTTATCCTGACTTCCTTTAGGTGTAGTGAACTAATATTATTTGCCAAACCTCCCACACAGATCCTGTTCACTCCCTCAATGCTTTTAGAATGACTTGACTCTTTGTTTGATGCCGCTCCTGCTTTCACTTAAGGGAACATGAAACCCTATATGTAGGCCGGTGATTCCCAACCTGTGGGTAGGGGGCCCGCTGGTGGGCCATGAGGATATCGCAAGTGGACCCGCAAATAATTGGCACCCATTCAAACACAGTCAAATGCATGGGGCACACAAAACTCAAACACTTACAAGATTTGTTGAGTGGGCCCTAAAGCAGTAAAGGTTGGGAACCGCCGGCCCTATAGGGGGATTTTCTCATTTGTTTTCCATTTCAGGTTAAACACTGCAACGGATTAAAAAAACATGGCAGGATAATAAGCCTTACTGTAACTGCAGCTAATGGAGTTAATAATGGGCGTGATAAATTTAGAGGGTGCCCAGAGCCATGGCAGTGTGCCCAAGCATAGACGGCATTGACACACCCATCATTCATTTGAATGGCTGCAGTGTTGTTGCTTACATGCAGTGCTTCTCAAACCTTTTCATGTCAAGGACCCCCAAAATGATATGTATTTGGCTGCAGACCCCCATCTGAATTAACACATTTAGTACCCCCCCCCCCAAAGGACCCTTGGGGGTCCCCAGACTCCACTTTGGGAACCAATGGCTCACGTCACAGTGCACTATAAGGGGGTTGTGTCCACAGCCTGCGTTTTATGAGCGGTGGGGATATCACGTCCACAACGCTCGCCCTCAGTGTTTATTGACATGCTTGATTGAGTGATTGATCGATTGAATACTTTATGAGTCATAAACGCAAATGGCACGTGGTACAGTGAGACACGATTGGCCCTATCTTGCGCGCCGCTCTTACCCCCTAAACCTTTTAGCCATTTTTTTAACTATTTTTAAAAACATTTTAAAATAGTTCAAATGGCCTATCTAAAAGCTCACAACGTGTCGATGTAGATCGGCGCTTTGAACTATTTAAAAATGTTTTTCAAAACAGTAAAAAAATCCCTAAAATGTTTAGGCATAATGGGGTATAGCGGCAAGATAGAGCCCTAAGGCTAAAAGTATTTAACACAAAAAAAGTCCCGGGGGCTTATTTCCATTGTGGTCCTATTGGAACCGATTCAACCATTGCTGTGCTCGACTGTCCTGTCACCTGAGTTATTAGCACAAATATCTGAAATAACAGACGGTATACATGGACTTCTCATGGTCGTGGTAACGATGCAATGCCGGGTCGTAAATTACCTGGGTTGTTGTCAGACACGCACACAGCCAGGAAGATCAGAAGAGCAGCGCTCCTCTCTCTACAAGTTGAACTACAGTACTGTCTGCTTGAAGTGCCCAGGGCACTGTGCCAAAAAAACAGTAGACGCAGAGAGAGAGAGCTGAAGCGTGATGCTTCATATCATTGCTGTCGGGCAGAAACCTCCTATCTCCATGTTTGAACGTAAATTAACGCCCTACTTCTTGATCATATAAAGCATCAAAAGTAGCAGATCTGCAAGCTCGAAACGCGGCGCGAAGCGACGCGTTTTGAGCTTGTAGATCTGCTGCTTTTGCTATTTTTTTTATCTGAATCCTGAAGAGTAACAGTTTTGGACATATGAGGTTTCCACCCGACAGAGATGATATGATGCGTGGAAGACTGGCGCCGCCAGCTAAAAAACAAACGAAAAAAAAAACACTGTGTGTGGACACGACCCCTTAGGTCAGCCTTTTGTAGCCTGCCATGTTTTTTTTGTTTTGTTTTACCCTGCTGTAGTTTTTAAACCTGAAGTGAGAAAACAAACTACAAAATCAACTCCATACCCCTTAGCAAAACACAAAGTTGTGCTTATACTGTATTATGTTGAAGCCACATTACCCTTATTATCCTTCCTCTACGTGTATAAACTAATATTATTTGCCCCCCCACCCCTCCCCGCAGCCTCAGAATCCTGTTAATGCTTTCAGAATGACTCTTGTTTTGACTCCGCTCCAGCTTGTTTCGGTTTCCAGCAGCGGTTGGATGATAAAGGGGTGAAATCAGACGCCCTAATCATTTCCAGTTCTCCCCTCTCATTACGGCGCATCAGCAGCACGGCCCTGATCGATCACCCCAGGTCCCCCGAACCCCTCCATCTTTCTTACAGTGTATCTCCTTAATCGCCTCGGCCTCGGCTACCATTCCTCTTCGCTCCGTACACGGCTGCATGGGAAACGCGCTGTAACACACAGAAAAATATAAACTGGTTCTTCAAAGCGAAATGCCATAGAAAGAACCATATTTCAGACCAAGGTTCTTTAAGGAGAACCTCATTTTAATGGTTCTATAAGGAACATTTAACAACTTAAATCTTAAATGGCTCTATACTTGGTCCGCTTCTTTTTTCCCATCTCCTTATTGAAAATGTACGATCTACAAGCGTTGTGAGCTTGTTATTTTCGAATGTTCGCCTATTAAGATATACCCAAAATTGGGACGCTAGGTTTTATGTGGTTAAAGGTGCACCATAAAAAAAATGTTCTTTGAGGAACCATTTCTGGTTCATCAAAGAACGAAAAAGGTTCTCTAGAACGCTATGAGGAACATGAAGAATTATTCACTCAATCTGGGAACCCATTTGGTAAAACAACTAATGGGGAAAAATATATATATATTTGTTATATTTGCTGTTAGCATAATCTGTCTTGGTTATTTAGTAGTTGATGGTTCTTTGTGGAACCATAGCCTTTTAACCACTTAAACCCTCTATTCTCTATAAGACGGACCTAAGTTGCAAATGTATTTGGACTTCTCTTTTTTCTGTCAACACCAAATCTCGCCAAACATCACAACGCGCCTCGCCTCGTGTGTCAGCTTGTAGATCTACTAATGTGCCCCCCCCCGAATATGGATGCTGGGGTTCAAATGGTTAAAGAAGCATTCAAGAACCATTATTTTTCTGTGTGATATGGATGGACTCCCTCCCTTTCTCCTATACTGGCTCCCAACAGCCTGCCTCTAAAACACCGTTCCTTGTCTCTGTTGCCTTGCTTTTCCCATTCCCACAGTCCCCATTTCTCTGTCCTTCGATTCCTTAAAGCCTTATTTATACTTCGTCGTATGACGGTGTCGCATGTCAAAATGAGCCGATCTCCCAAGCTCACATGGAGCTCGGTAGATCATGCTATTTGCGTACGATGGATTATAAATTGCGCATTCCTCCTGGCGCAGAACTAACTGTTTTCATTTCTTCTCTCGGTGAAGTACTATAGATTGTTTTGCTGAATCTTGATACTGTGTTTTAATGTTCTTGTCAACATTTAATAAACATTCACATTTTATAAGTGGGAAAGTGTGTTTTTGTTTGTTTTGTGTGCTCTTCCACTCTGTCCGTGTTTGTATTGGATGATGATGATGATGGCGACCGTGTGAGGGTGTATTTGAGCTCAAGCTGCTTATTTCTCCCACTCGTGGAAAGTAACTGAAGTACAATTTTGAGGTACATTTACTGTACTTTACTTGAGTATTTGCATTTTTCAATACTTAATACAGTACTCCTAGACGGGTGCAATATGTTAGTCCGACAGACCATTCCTCCGACAGCGCATGCCTCCGACGTTTACTATACTAACCCTATACCTACAGTAACCCGAACCCTAACCCTAACCGCACGCGGATGCCACGTAGTCGGAGAAATGGGATGTCGGACTTACGTATGCCTCCCCTCCTAGACTGGAGACTGGAGCATTGTGCGCCAAAATATTGTCCTACGGCTGCCGAAGTAGCGCTAAAACGACGCTGAAACAGGTCAGCGAAACATTTTCCACAGCCATCAGCTGGGTGAAGCTGAAACCGAATTCGCCCTGCCCCTGTTGAAACGGGATCCCCCCTGCCGGGATTAACGATGCTCTCCCCCCCCCCCTTCCCTCGGCAATCCAAAACATAACATTGTCAAGTCACCTCGTGTGAACTAAAGTTATTTCTGATGGATTGTTGACTTGGAAGAAAACAAGACATGAATCTGATGTCAAGGGAGCTGCATCTTCTATTCAGAGAAACAATGAGACAAGATAGTGTCACTCACTTCTGTCTGAAACTGTCAGGTTGTGAAGCTGGTCTCATCCGCATTATGGGGTTGCAAACTATGCTTTTTTTTTCATATCGTTGCTGTTCAGAAATCCAACCAGGCGCAACTACTCATGCGTCTGGTTGGATTTCTGAACAGTTATAAACTTCTACCACGTCCCAAGTCCTCAACGAAACTGATTCCCCACTGACTCTGCACCACAGACCCACACAAAGGATGTTGTCTCCCACTAGATATCATGCCCACCCCCCAAGGTGGCCTGGGTCTCTCACTCTTTGCAGATAAGGGATTTAAGGTATTTTTACGACCCTCAGGAAATCTAAGCAAGGACCCACAGTATGTGCCTTTACTCACTGGGCAAATACGATGAGCACCTAGCAAGTGTCTTTCTCCTCCCCCATACATAGGCATCAGGCATGTCATTTGAGCCTCTCTGTCTCTCCTCTTTGAGATAAGGGAATGGTACGGAATTTATGACCTACACACTCTGAGAAAGGACCCAACTTATGAGACCTTATAGAGCTGCCTCAGTTAATGACTCCAAACAGGCAGTATTAACCTTCATATATGTATGTATTTTACCTATGCCTTTATATGTCGGCCTACCACACTGGTATAATCCTAAATAAGCAGTAAATACACACGTAATTATAATTATAATAATATCACAGGCGTCGGAGGCATGGAAAAACCATACAGTTGCTGTCGGGCAGAAACCTTTATCTTTGTTTTTTTTCGTAAATTAACGCCCTACTTCATCATACTACAGCGTCACACGAAAGTATCAAAAGAAGCAGATCCGCAAGCTCGAAACGTGGCGCGAAGCGACGCGTTTCGAGCTTGCGGATCTGCTAATTTTTTTATTATTTTATTTGAATCCTGAAAATTAACAGATTTTAGCAACGATGTCAATGAATGGATGCGAACACATTCTAGATATTCTGATTGATCACTTGAGCCCTATTCTATGCGTTGTTGTACAACAGAGTCACACACACAAAAAAGGGAAAATAGCACATCTACAAGGTCACAACGCATCACACCATGACACGTTGTGAGCTAGTAGATCGTCTATTTCAATCTTTTTTTCAAGAAAAATATGTGAATTTAGGAATCCCCCCCCCCCCGAAAATTGAT
This sequence comes from Gymnoscopelus microlampas, assembly GCF_963454915.1. Lineage (NCBI taxonomy): Eukaryota > Metazoa > Chordata > Actinopteri > Myctophiformes > Myctophidae > Gymnoscopelus > Gymnoscopelus microlampas. The sequence goes on from NC_139958.1 coordinate 11,728,030, forward strand.
TATTTTAAAAATTAAAATCTATTAGCGCGATTAATATCGCTCACATGAATTAGTTTGATTAACTGTTTTACCCCGATACACATCAGCCATCTCTCTGATCATTTCAGCAATCTCTTCTCCCAATGTCAACATGTATACATTCTCACTCAACTCTATTATACATACAGTACACATTCACATACACAACAAAAATACACTTCATTTGGAGAGCCTCTGTCAAGGATCTCTGCATTGTTTTCCCATTAAATGACTGTTTTGTTCTTTACCCTGAGTAACCTGCAGCAAGCATTCTGTTTGCAGTGTATAGCCTAATGCAGACAAACTTTGCACAGTATATGTCATAGTTAAGTGTGTCCTTGAGTATGCGTGTGTGCGCGTGTGTGTGTGTGTGTGTGTGTGTGTGTGCGTATGCGTGTGTGTGTGTGCGTGTGTGTGTGTGTGTGTGTGTGTGTGTGTGTGTGTGTGTGTGTGTGTGTGTGTGTGTGTGTGTGTGTGTGTGTGTGTGTGTGTGTGTGTGTGAGAGAGAGAGAGAGAGAGAGATGGAGAGAGAGAGAGAGAGAGAGAGAGAGAGAGAGAGAGAGAGAGAGAACATCTGGTGTGTATTGTCAGCGACCTTACTATTAGCACAGTAATGTCACCAGAATGTCACCCTTGATGCCGCAGTTATGCATCAAACATGAGACCTTCAGTATCACTGTGCGCACACATGCACATAGTCTACACATGCTCATTTACACTGAAGTATCTGTTCCTGTGCCATCCACTCCATCTATGTACGCTGGGTGTATGAGCTCTACTGGGCGCTGCTTTCATTTGAGGCCACAGAGACGGCTTCTATAGGGGTTTGACAGATTTGAACTAATTGATTTAATCAAATATATGTGTGTATACATATATATATATATATATATATATATACATATATTTTTTTTTTTTGGGGTATTTGGGTATGCCTCTGTGTGTGTGTGTGTGTGTGTGTGTGTGTGTGTGTGTGTGTGTGTGTGTGTGTGTGTGTGTGTGTGTGTGTGTGCGTGCGTGCGTGCGTGCGTGCGTGCGTGCGTGCGTGCGTGCGTGCGTGCGTGCGTGCGTGCGTGCGTGCGTGCGTGCGTGCGTCGGTGTGGGTGTGCGCGTGCGAGTGATGGGCTGCAGGTGTGTCTAGCTGATTGAATGTGTGAGTGAGTCATTTTGCAGGGAGCTGATTGGTCCCAGCCTTGGGAGAGGGAAGTTTAAAAGGCCTGCTTTCCACACTGCCTGTGGGCTCGCCTCTCTTCAGTTCCAGCAAGACTGCCAGTCAACCTGTAGAAATGTTTGTGAGGAGTTATTGTGTCTTTTAATGTTCGTAGGGGTGGGTAGTCCTTATGTTTATCTGAGTTTCTCCTGTGTTTTGATTAAGAGTTAGGTTAGTGATTTGTACTTTGTCTTTTGATTTGGTAGGTAAGTTCAGGTTCTTATGTTCTCCAGGTTCTTAGGTTTTCCAGGTTCTTAAGGTTCTTAGGTTACAATGTTTGATTTATTGTTTTGATGTAACGCCCACCCCGGCCCAAAGTTACTGGCTTTTTAATAAAAACCCATAAAAAGGCTGCAAACCCTTGTTGCTGGTGGTCCTTTGGAGCTGGAAAGAGGGGTGTCCCACGTGTTATGTTGCGCCTTAAGGTCCCCCTAGGCCGGGGCGTAATATGTGTCTCAAGACTCTTTTGGGTCTTGAGTCTTGGGCCCTCTACTGGCAGTGACGTCAGACTTCGGTGCTCTATATCCATAGCCATTGACAATGCATTGGGCGCTTAAAGTTAAATATCTCAAAAACTACAAAACATTTCAAAGTAAAAAGTTCAAGCATTTGTGTCCACAGTAAGATGAATTATAAAAAGTGTGAATGGAGTTTCTAGGTGAAAGCGTTGTTTGAGGCAGTGGCGCCGGAGCCTGTTTAATTAAAGGACACTTTGTCCCCCCACTTTTATTATTATTTTTTATAAATAATAAAATCAGTCCAGTCCCCCGCACCTCGCAACCACCGCGTGCGCGAGGCGAACCGAACTAACCGAAATAAACGCATTATCCCCCCAAAAATCAACAAATCCACCCGAAATAACCGCACAATTTTCGCGCGCACGCGCCCGTGGTCCACATGTGTCCCGGATGTGTCCCCCCACCTCATATTCCGTTCCGGCGGTGGTGCCACAACTTTTTAAGGGAGTACAATTCTAAAACTACAAAACATTTCAAAGATTCGAATTAAAGAAAACATGTTCACAGTAAGATGAACATTTTAAAGTTTGAATGGGGTTCCTAGGCGTAAGCATGTAGGACTAGTAGCCTGCCAAAGTTTGTACTTTTCCCCCAACATCTGAAAAAAGAGTGACAGTCAATGGCAAAATGGACAAAAGTTTCTAGGTGAAAGTGTTTTTTTGAGGTCCCAAAGTCTTCCATCGGCCTTCCATACTTTTTTCCCTTCAAATGTCCATTTTGCCATTGTCCTACATACTTACACCTAGAGCCCCCATTCAAACTTTAAAATGTTCATCCTAATATGGACATTTTTGCCTGAAAAGGGATCTTTGAAATGTTTCATTGTTTTAGAATAGTACTCCTTTAAAAGTTCAGAGATTTATAATGGAGGTCGATGGAAGATTTTGGGACCTCAAAAAAACACGTTCACCTAGAAACTCCATTCACAGTTAAAAAAAATCCACCTTACTGTGGACTTGCATGCTTGAGATTTTTTTTTTTTTTTAATCATTTGTAGTTTTTGAAATATTTAACTTTAAGCGCCCCATGTTTGTCGATGCGGCAATGGACATTTAAAGGCAGGCCTACAACTACATACTTACGCCTAGTAACCTCATTCATACTTTAAAAAGTTCATCTTACTGTGGACATGTTTGCCTGAAAAGGAATCTTTGAAATGTTGCATAGTTTTAGAAATGTACTCCTTTAAAAGTTCAGAGATTTATAATGGAGGCGGATGGAAGGTTTTGGGACCTCAAAAAAACACTTTCACCTAGAAACTCCATTCACAGTTCAAAAATTCCACCTTACTGTGGACATGGGTCAGGGGATCTTAGTATAATCTCACATTTCAGTCCAATTCACTTTTTAAACAATTATTTTACTGATTTTCCTTTCAGACCCCGAATTAGATATCGCTCAATTTTTCAAATATTCACTTACAATTTGAAGCTCAGATTATACTAAGATCCCCCGGGCCTGTGAAGGTATCTTAGTATAATCTGAGATTCAATTCGAATTCACTTCTCAAGTCTATCTTACTGATTTTCGTTTCAGAACCTAAATAAAACATTGCTTGTTTCTGTCTGCTTCTGTGATGTATGTCCTGTAATGTACTTTGTGTAATGTATTGTGTATGTCCTGCCTGTATCTTGAACGGTGACGTCATGGACACAAAGTAAATTTCGGTGAAAGCAGACAATACAGTTGTATCGTATCGTATCGTATCGTATTGCTTCATTTTTTCAATTTTCTATCCCACCAAAAAATCAGGAAAATGCTAATTTTTTCTGATATTCTGCTTAGTATTTTGGCTTCTTTTGATTTGGGACTGACACTGAGAAAAGCTCAAAATAGTGTTTTTTTCCAAATCTTTCATACCAGAATAAAAATCAAAGAATGTCTTTGCCATTTTTCCAATTTTCTAGCCTACCCAAAAAAATCAGGAAAATGTTTCGTTTCGGTAAAATGTATTTTACCGAAACGAAAGTTAAATCCGAAAAAATCACTAATTGTGGAGGCCAAAATCGTCCCCCCAAAAACCTTAGGAGTACGTTTCAGGCAATTTAGAGTTGATTGGTAATTTTCGTTTCGGTAAAATGTATTTTACCGAAACGAAAGTTAAATCCGAAAAAAAATTACCGAAACGAAAATTACCAATCAACTCTAAAGTGCCTGAAACGTACTCCTAACAGGTTTTTGGGGTGACGATTTTGGCCTCCACACTTAGTGATTTTTTCGGATTTAACTTTTGTTTCGGTAAAATAAATTTTACCGAAACGAAAATTACCAATCAACTCTAAATTGCCTGAAACGTACTCCTAACAGGTTTTTGGGGGGACGATTTTGGCCTCTACACTTAGTGATTTTTTCGGATTTAACTTTTGTTTCGGTAAAATAAATTTTACCGAAACGAAAATTACCAATCAACTCTAAATTGCCTGAAACGTACTCCTAACAGGTTTTTGGGGGGACGATTTTGGCCTCCACAATTAGTGATTTTTTCGGATTTAACTTTCGTTTCGGTAGTGACAAACTTTTGTTTCGGTAGTGACACAATGGTGAAAAAATACATTTACTAAGTCCAGAGCTCGATGAATGTTAGGGACCAAAAAAAGTCACTACAAAGTACTACCAATCAACTCTAAATTGCCTGAAATGTACTCCTAACAGGTTTTTGGGGGGACGATTTTGGCCTCCACACTTAGTGATTTTTTCGGATTTAACTTTCGTTTCGGTAAAATAAATTTTACCGAAACGAAAATTACCAATCAACTCTAAATTGCCTGAAACGTACTCCTAACAGGTTTTTGGGGGGACGATTTTGGCCTCCACACTTAGTGATTTTTTCGGATTTAACTTTCGTTTCGGTGGTGACAAACTTTCGTTTCGGTAGTGACACAATGGTGAAAAAATAAATTTACTAAGTCCAGAGCTCGATGAATGTTAGGGACCACAAAAAGTCACTACAAAGTACTACCAATCAACTCTGAATTGCCTGAAACGTACTCCTAACAGGTTTTTGGGGGGACGATTTTGGCCTCCACACTTAGTGATTTTTTCGGATTTAACTTTCGTTTCGGTAAAATAAATTTTACCGAAACAAAAATTACCAATCAACTCTAAATTGCCTGAAACGTACTCCTAACAGGTTTTTGGGGGGACGATTTTGGCCTCCACACTTAGTGATTTTTTCGGATTTAACTTTCGTTTCGGTAAAATACATTTTACCGAAACGAAAATTACCAATCAACTCTAAATTGCCTGAAACGTACTCCTAACAGGTTTTTGGTGGGACGATTTTGGCCTCCACACCTAGTGATTTTTTTCGGATGTAACTTTCAATTCGGTAAAATAAATTTTACCGAAACGAAAATTACCAATCAACTCTAAATTGCCTGAAACGTACTCCTAACAGTTTTTTGGTGGATTTAACTTTCGTTTCGGTGGTGACCAACTTTCGTTTCGGTAGTTTGATTACAAAATGTAAGTTGTGTAAAAAATGTTTGACTATACTAAGTTGTTATTTGTTTGTTTAAGTCAGGCTATACTCTACTCAGAGTCATACGTTTACAAAATGTACTAAAGTACAGTGAACGTCTGTGCGGTTTGTCTTCATCACTGAAAATAACGTACATGTAAACAGATATAAAACTGCTGTCATGTGCAGTTGGGGTGAAGAAACACAACCATTTTACTCCTAATAATACCTATTTGATTTGACATCCTGACTTGCTGCTGTGGCTGAGGCTTGAACCTGTTACCTGCGGCTCAATAGTCAGTGGCTCTATCCATTCACCTACAGCTGTTTCCTTGGAATCTGTGGTTCTAAAACGTTTTGTTGTCAACCCCCCAAATTGACATGTATTTGGGCAGTGGACCCCAATGTGAAAAGATGTAGTGTCAGGGCCCCCCATGAAAAAGATTTATATTTATGCTGTAACACATTTTATTAAAGTTATTTGTCTTGTTTGTTGTTCAAGTCAAAGCACCAGGAAGGCTGTACTTGTCAGCCATCTGTTAGCTCAATGGGTTGAGACGCAGCATTCATGATCCAGAGGCCATGAGTTCAAATCACATTGATGTCTTTCCTATGAATCTTCCCTTTGCAGACTGGCTTCCAGAAGATCAACAGAAAAGCACCAGGAAGGCTGTATTTGTCATCCAACTGTTAGCTCAATGGGTTGAAACGCAGTATACATGATCCAGAGGCCATGAGTTCAAATCCCACTGGTGTCTTTACTATGATGCTTCCCTTTGCAGACTAACTTCTAGAAAAACAAGTTAAAACCACCAGGAAACCTGTGATTCTCAGCCAACAGTTAGCTCAATGGGTTGAGACGCAGTATTCATGATCCAGAGGCCATGAGTTCAAATCCCACTGGTGTCTTTACTGTGATGCTTCCCTTTGCAGACTAACTTCTAGAAAAACAAGTTAAAACCACCAAGAAACCTGTAACTCTCAGCCAACAGTTAGCTCAATGGGTTGAGACGCAGTATTCATGATCCAGAGGCCATGAGTTCAAATCCCACTGGTGTCTTTACTGTGATGCTTCCCTTTGCAGACTAACTTCTAGAAAAACAAGTTGAAACCTGTAACTCTCAGCCAACAGCATAGCTTTAAATAGCTGGACATTTAAAGGCAGGCTTACAACTACATACTTACGCCTAGTAACCTCATTCATACTTTAAAATGTTGATCTTACTCTGGACATGTTTGCCTGAAAAGGAATCTTTGAAATGTTGCATAGTTTTAGAATTGTACGCCTTTAAAAGTTCAGAGATTTAGAATGGAGGCGGATGGAAGGTTAGGGTTAGGGTATAGGGACCTCAAAAAAACACGTTCACCTAGAAACTCCATTCACAGTTCAAAAATTCCACCTTACTGTGGACATGCATGCTTGAGATTTTTTCTTTTGAAATCATTTGTAGTTTTGGAGATATTTAACTTTAAGCGCCCCATTCATTGTCGATGCGGCAATGGACATTTAAAGGCAGGCTTACAACTACATACTTACGCCTAGTAACCTCATTCATACTTTAACATTTTGATCTTACTCTGGACATGTTTGCCTGAAAAGGAATCTTTAAAATGTTGCATAGTTTTAGAATTGTACTCCTTTAAAAGTTCAGAGATTTAGAATGGAGGCGGATGGAAGGTTAGGGTTAGGGTATAGGGACCTCAAAAAAACACGTTCACCTAGAAACTCCATTCACAGTTAAAAAATTCCACCTTACTGTGGACATGCATGCTTGAGCTTTTTTCTTTTGAAATCATTTGTAGTTTTGGAGATATTTAACTTTAAGCGCCCCAATTCATTGTCGATGCGGCAATGGACATTTAAAGGCAGGCTTACAACTACATACTTACGCCTAGTAACCTCATTCATACTTTAAAATGTTGATCTTACTCTGGACATGTTTGCCTGAAAAGGAATCTTTGAAATGTTGCATAGTTTTAGAATTGTACTCCTTTAAAAGTTCAGAGATTTAGAATGGAGGCGGATGGAAGGTTTTGGGACCTCAAAAAAACACTTTCACCTAGAAACTCCATTCACAGTTCAAAAAATCCCCCTTCTGTGGACATGCATCCTTGAGATGTTTTACTTTGAAATGATTTGTAGTTTTTGAAATATTTAACTTTAAGCGCCTAATGCATTGTCAATGGCAATGGATATTTAAAGGGAAAAGGGTACAAAGTTTTCAAGGCTAAGTTAACAGAACAAGTCAGAACCTCTGTGGTGCAGTGGTTTAGATACAGGACCTGCAACCAGAAGGTTACCGGTTCAAATCCAACCAGGACAGGTCTCCAACAAATACCTGACTCTTGCACCTTTATCTGATCTTTCACTGAACAGCGTGTAAGACACCATAGAAAGTATGTACCATGATGGAGCAGTGGTTAAGATTCAGGCCTTACACACTGAAGGTCCTGAGTTCAAATCTCGCAAGGACATCTTTCTAACTTTTACCTGGGGCTTTTACCTTTATATAATCTTTCAGACAAATTCCACGCAAGTCAACAGAACATGTAAGGACCTCTGTGGTGCAGTGGTTTAGATACAGGACTTGCAACCAGAAGATTCCTGGTTCAAATCCAACTGGCACACTTTTTTTTCTTTCCCAAGACTCAAGACCCAAAAGAGTCTTGAGTCGAACCAATTACTCCCGCGGAGACATCAAATTTCTCTTTTGGGCCATGAGTCCCCAGACTCAAGGCCCAAAAGAGAAATTTGATGTCTCCGTGGGAGTAATTGGTTCGACTCAAGACCCAAAAGAAGGTGAACTGACTGTAATGATTCAAAATGTCATATATAGAATAGAAACCCCATTCAAACTTTAAAATGTTCATCTTACTGTGAACATGTTTGCCTGAAAGGGAATCTTTGAAATGTTTAATAGTTTTAGAATTGTACTCCTTTAAAAGTTCAGAGATTTAGAATGGAGGTCGATGGACGAATTTGGGACCTCAAAAAAACACTTTCACCTAGAAACTCCATTCACAGTTCAAAAATTCCACCTTACTGTGGACATGCATGCTTGAGATTTTTTCTTTTGAAATCATTTGTAGTTTTGGAGATATTTAACTTTAAGCGCCCCATTCATTGTCGATGCGGCATTGGACATTTAAAGGCAGGCTTACAACTACATACTTACGCCTAGTAACCTCATTCATACTTTAAAATGTTCGTCTTACTCTGGACATGTTTGCCTGAAAAGGAATCTTTGAAATGTTGCATAGTTTTAGAATTGTACTCCTTTAAAAGTTCAGAGATTTAGAATGGAGGCGGATGGAAGGTTAGGGTTAGGCTATAGGGACCTCAAAAAAACACGTTCACCTAGAAACTCCATTCACAGTTCAAAAATTCCACCTTACTGTGGACATGCATGCTTGAGATTTTTTCTTTTGAAATCATTTGTAGTTTTGGAGATATTTAACTTTAAGCGCCCCATTCATTGTCGATGCGGCATTGGACATTTAAAGGCAGGCTTACAACTACATACTTACGCCTAGTAACCTCATTCATACTTTAAAATGTTCGTCTTACTCTGGACATGTTTGCCTGAAAAGGAATCTTTGAAATGTTGCATAGTTTTAGAATTGTACTCCTTTAAAAGTTCAGAGATTTAGAATGGAGGCGGATGGAAGGTTAGGGTTAGGCTATAGGGACCTCAAAAAAACACGTTCACCTAGAAACTCCATTCACAGTTCAAAAATTCCACCTTACTGTGGACATGCATGCTTGAGATTTTTTCTTTTGAAATCATTTGTAGTTTTGGAGATATTTAACTTTAAGCGCCCCATTCATTGTCGATGCGGCAATGGACATTTAAAGGCAGGCTTACAACTACATACTTACGCCTAGTAACCTCATTCATACTTTAAAATGTTCGTCTTACTCTGGACATGTTTGCCTGAAAAGGAATCTTTGAAATGTTGCATAGTTTTAGAATTGTACTCCTTTAAAAGTTCAGAGATTTAGAATGGAGGCGGATGGAAGGTTAGGGTTAGGCTATAGGGACCTCAAAAAAACACGTTCACCTAGAAACTCCATTCACAGTTCAAAAATTCCACCTTACTGTGGACATGCATGCTTGAGATTTTTTCTTTTGAAATCATTTGTAGTTTTGGAGATATTTAACTTTAAGCGCCCCATTCATTGTCGATGCGGCAATGGACATTTAAAGGCAGGCTTACAACTACATACTTACGCCTAGTAACCTCATTCATACTTTAAAATGTTCGTCTTACTCTGGACATGTTTGCCTGAAAAGGAATCTTTGAAATGTTGCATAGTTTTAGAATTGTACTCCTTTAAAAGTTCAGAGATTTAGAATGGAGGCGGATGGAAGGTTAGGGTTAGGCTATAGGGACCTCAAAAAAACACGTTCACCTAGAAACTCCATTCACAGTTCAAAAATTCCACCTTACTGTGGACATGCATGCTTGAGATTTTTTCTTTTGAAATCATTTGTAGTTTTGGAGATATTTAACTTTAAGCGCCCCATTCATTGTCGATGCGGCAATGGACATTTAAAGGCAGGCTTACAACTACATACTTACGCCTAGTAACCTCATTCATACTTTAACATTTTGATCTTACTCTGGACATGTTTGCCTGAAAAGGAATCTTTGAAATGTTGCATAGTTTTAGAATTGTACTCCTTTAAAAGTTCAGAGATTTAGAATGGAGGCGGATGGAAGGTTAGGGTTAGGGTATAGGGACCTCAAAAAAACACGTTCACCTAGAAACTCCATTCACAGTTCAAAAATTCCACCTTACTGTGGACATGCATGCTTGAGATTTTTTCTTTTGAAATCATTTGTAGTTTTGGAGATATTTAACTTTAAGCGCCCCATTCATTGTCGATGCGGCAATGGACATTTAAAGGCAGGCTTACAACTACATACTTACGCCTAGTAACCTCATTCATACTTTAAAATGTTGATCTTACTCTGGACATGTTTGCCTGAAAAGGAATCTTTGAAATGTTGCATAGTTTTAGAATTGTACTCCTTTAAAAGTTCAGAGATTTAGAATGGAGGCGGATGGAAGGTTTTGGGACCTCAAAAAAACACTTTCACCTAGAAACTCCATTCACAGTTCAAAAAATCCCCCTTCTGTGGACATGCATCCTTGAGATGTTTTACTTTGAAATGATTTGTAGTTTTTGAAATATTTAACTTTAAGCGCCTAATGCATTGTCAATGGCAATGGATATTTAAAGGGAAAAGGGTACAAAGTTTTCAAGGCTAAGTTAACAGAACAAGTCAGAACCTCTGTGGTGCAGTGGTTTAGATACAGGACCTGCAACCAGAAGGTTACCGGTTCAAATCCAACCAGGACAGGTCTCCAACAAATACCTGACTCTTGCACCTTTATCTGATCTTTCACTGAACAGCGTGTAAGACACCATAGAAAGTATGTACCATGATGGAGCAGTGGTTAAGATTCAGGCCTTACACACTGAAGGTCCTGAGTTCAAATCTCGCAAGGACATCTTTCTAACTTTTACCTGGGGCTTTTACCTTTATATAATCTTTCAGACAAATTCCACGCAAGTCAACAGAACATGTAAGGACCTCTGTGGTGCAGTGGTTTAGATACAGGACTTGCAACCAGAAGATTCCTGGTTCAAATCCAACTGGCACACTTTTTTTTCTTTCCCAAGACTCAAGACCCAAAAGAGTCTTGAGTCGAACCAATTACTCCCGCGGAGACATCAAATTTCTCTTTTGGGCCATGAGTCCCCAGACTCAAGGCCCAAAAGAGAAATTTGATGTCTCCGTGGGAGTAATTGGTTCGACTCAAGACCCAAAAGAAGGTGAACTGACTGTAATGATTCAAAATGTCATATATAGAATAGAAACCCCATTCAAACTTTAAAATGTTCATCTTACTGTGAACATGTTTGCCTGAAAGGGAATCTTTGAAATGTTTAATAGTTTTAGAATTGTACTCCTTTAAAAGTTCAGAGATTTAGAATGGAGGTCGATGGACGAATTTGGGACCTCAAAAAAACACTTTCACCTAGAAACTCCATTCACAGTTCAAAAATTCCACCTTACTGTGGACATGCATGCTTGAGATTTTTTCTTTTGAAATCATTTGTAGTTTTGGAGATATTTAACTTTAAGCGCCCCATTCATTGTCGATGCGGCATTGGACATTTAAAGGCAGGCTTACAACTACATACTTACGCCTAGTAACCTCATTCATACTTTAAAATGTTGGTCTTACTCTGGACATGTTTGCCTGAAAAGGAATCTTTGAAATGTTGCATAGTTTTAGAATTGTACTCCTTTAAAAGTTCAGAGATTTAGAATGGAGGCGGATGGAAGGTTTTGGGACCTCAAAAAAACACTTTCACCTAGAAACTCCATTCACAGTTCAAAAAATCCCCCTTCTGTGGACATGCATCCTTGAGATGTTTTACTTTGAAATGATTTGTAGTTTTTGAAATATTTAACTTTAAGCGCCTAATGCATTGTCAATGGCAATGGATATTTAAAGGGAAAAGGGTACAAAGTTTTCAAGGCTAAGTTAACAGAACAAGTCAGAACCTCTGTGGTGCAGTGGTTTAGATACAGGACCTGCAACCAGAAGGTTACCGGTTCAAATCCAACCAGGACAGGTCTCCAACAAATACCTGACTCTTGCACCTTTATCTGATCTTTCACTGAACAGCGTGTAAGACACCATAGAAAGTATGTACCATGATGGAGCAGTGGTTAAGATTCAGGCCTTACACACTGAAGGTCCTGAGTTCAAATCTCGCAAGGACATCTTTCTAACTTTTACCTGGGGCTTTTACCTTTATATAATCTTTCAGACAAATTCCACGCAAGTCAACAGAACATGTAAGGACCTCTGTGGTGCAGTGGTTTAGATACAGGACTTGCAACCAGAAGATTCCTGGTTCAAATCCAACTGGCACACTTTTTTTTCTTTCCCAAGACTCAAGACCCAAAAGAGTCTTGAGTCGAACCAATTACTCCCGCGGAGACATCAAATTTCTCTTTTGGGCCATGAGTCCCCAGACTCAAGGCCCAAAAGAGAAATTTGATGTCTCCGTGGGAGTAATTGGTTCGACTCAAGACCCAAAAGAAGGTGAACTGACTGTAATGATTCAAAATGTCATATATAGAATAGAAACCCCATTCAAACTTTAAAATGTTCATCTTACTGTGAACATGTTTGCCTGAAAGGGAATCTTTGAAATGTTTAATAGTTTTAGAATTGTACTCCTTTAAAAGTTCAGAGATTTAGAATGGAGGTCGATGGACGAATTTGGGACCTCAAAAAAACACTTTCACCTAGAAACTCCATTCACAGTTCAAAAATTCCACCTTACTGTGGACATGCATGCTTGAGATTTTTTCTTTTGAAATCATTTGTAGTTTTGGAGATATTTAACTTTAAGCGCCCCATTCATTGTCGATGCGGCATTGGACATTTAAAGGCAGGCTTACAACTACATACTTACGCCTAGTAACCTCATTCATACTTTAAAATGTTCGTCTTACTCTGGACATGTTTGCCTGAAAAGGAATCTTTGAAATGTTGCATAGTTTTAGAATTGTACTCCTTTAAAAGTTCAGAGATTTAGAATGGAGGCGGATGGAAGGTTAGGGTTAGGCTATAGGGACCTCAAAAAAACACGTTCACCTAGAAACTCCATTCACAGTTCAAAAATTCCACCTTACTGTGGACATGCATGCTTGAGATTTTTTCTTTTGAAATCATTTGTAGTTTTGGAGATATTTAACTTTAAGCGCCCCATTCATTGTCGATGCGGCAATGGACATTTAAAGGCAGGCTTACAACTACATACTTACGCCTAGTAACCTCATTCATACTTTAAAATGTTCGTCTTACTCTGGACATGTTTGCCTGAAAAGGAATCTTTGAAATGTTGCATAGTTTTAGACTTGTACTCCTTTAAAAGTTCAGAGATTTAGAATGGAGGCGGATGGAAGGTTAGGGTTAGGCTATAGGGACCTCAAAAAAACACGTTCACCTAGAAACTCCATTCACAGTTCAAAAATTCCACCTTACTGTGGACATGCATGCTTGAGATTTTTTCTTTTGAAATCATTTGTAGTTTTGGAGATATTTAACTTTAAGCGCCCCATTCATTGTCGATGCGGCAATGGACATTTAAAGGCAGGCTTACAACTACATACTTACGCCTAGTAACCTCATTCATACTTTAAAATGTTCATCTTACTCTGGACATGTTTGCCTGAAAAGGAATCTTTGAAATGTTGCATAGTTTTAGAATTGTACTCCTTTAAAAGTTCAGAGATTTAGAATGGAGGCGGATGGAAGGTTAGGGTTAGGGTATAGGGACCTCAAAAAACACGTTCACCTAGAAACTCCATTCACAGTTCAAAAATTCCACCTTACTGTGGACATGCATGCTTGAGATTTTTTCTTTTGAAATCATTTGTAGTTTTGGAGATATTTAACTTTAAGCGCCCCATTCATTGTCGATGCGGCAATGGACATTTAAAGGCAGGCTTACAACTACATACTTACGCCTAGTAACCTCATTCATACTTTAACATTTTGATCTTACTCTGGACATGTTTGCCTGAAAAGGAATCTTTGAAATGTTGCATAGTTTTAGAATTGTACTCCTTTAAAAGTTCAGAGATTTAGAATGGAGGCGGATGGAAGGTTAGGGTTAGGGTATAGGGACCTCAAAAAAACACGTTCACCTAGAAACTCCATTCACAGTTCAAAAATTCCACCTTACTGTGGACATGCATGCTTGAGATTTTTTCTTTTGAAATCATTTGTAGTTTTGGAGATATTTAACTTTAAGCGCCCCATTCATTGTCGATGCGGCAATGGACATTTAAAGGCAGGCTTACAACTACATACTTACGCCTAGTAACCTCATTCATACTTTAAAATGTTGATCTTACTCTGGACATGTTTGCCTGAAAAGGAATCTTTGAAATGTTGCATAGTTTTAGAATTGTACTCCTTTAAAAGTTCAGAGATTTAGAATGGAGGCGGATGGAAGGTTAGGGTTAGGGTATAGGGACCTCAAAAAAACACGTTCACCTAGAAACTCCATTCACAGTTCAAAAATTCCACCTTACTGTGGACATGCATGCTTGAGATTTTTTCTTTTGAAATCATTTGTAGTTTTGGAGATATTTAACTTTAAGCGCCCCATTCATTGTCGATGCGGCAATGGACATTTAAAGGCAGGCTTACAACTACATACTTACGCCTTGTAACCTCATTCATACTTTAAAATGTTCATCTTAATCTGGACATGTTTGCCTGAAAAGGAATCTTTGAAATGTTGCATAGTTTTAGAATTGTACTCCTTTAAAAGTTCAGAGATTTAGAATGGAGGCGGATGGAAGGTTTTGTGACCTCAAAAAAACACTTTCACCTAGAAACTCCATTCACAGTTCAAAAATTCCCCCTTCTGTGGACATGCATCCTTGAGATGTTTTACTTTGAAATGATTTGTAGTTTTTGAAATATTTAACTTTAAGCGCCTAATGCATTGTCAATGGCAATGGATATTTAAAGGGAAAAGGGTACAAAGTTTTCAAGGCTAAGTTAACAGAACAAGTCAGAACCTCTGTGGTGCAGTGGTTTAGATACAGGACCTGCAACCAGAAGGTTACCGGTTCAAATCCAACCAGGACAGGTCTCCAACAAATACCTGACTCTTGCACCTTTATCTGATCTTTCACTGAACAGCGTGTAAGACACCATAGAAAGTATGTACCATGATGGAGCAGTGGTTAAGATTCAGGCCTTACACACTGAAGGTCCTGAGTTCAAATCTCGCAAGGACATCTTTCTAACTTTTACCTGGGGCTTTTACCTTTATATAATCTTTCAGACAAATTCCACGCAAGTCAACAGAACATGTAAGGACCTCTGTGGTGCAGTGGTTTAGATACAGGACTTGCAACCAGAAGATTCCTGGTTCAAATCCAACTGGCACACTTTTTTTTCTTTCCCAAGACTCAAGACCCAAAAGAGTCTTGAGTCGAACCAATTACTCCCGCGGAGACATCAAATTTCTCTTTTGGGCCATGAGTCCCCAGACTCAAGGCCCAAAAGAGAAATTTGATGTCTCCGTGGGAGTAATTGGTTCGACTCAAGACCCAAAAGAAGGTGAACTGACTGTAATGATTCAAAATGTCATATATAGAATAGAAACCCCATTCAAACTTTAAAATGTTCATCTTACTGTGAACATGTTTGCCTGAAAGGGAATCTTTGAAATGTTTAATAGTTTTAGAATTGTACTCCTTTAAAAGTTCAGAGATTTAGAATGGAGGTCGATGGACGAATTTGGGACCTCAAAAAAACACTTTCACCTAGAAACTCCATTCACAGTTCAAAAATTCCACCTTACTGTGGACATGCATGCTTGAGATTTTTTCTTTTGAAATCATTTGTAGTTTTGGAGATATTTAACTTTAAGCGCCCCATTCATTGTCGATGCGGCATTGGACATTTAAAGGCAGGCTTACAACTACATACTTACGCCTAGTAACCTCATTCATACTTTAAAATGTTGGTCTTACTCTGGACATGTTTGCCTGAAAAGGAATCTTTGAAATGTTGCATAGTTTTAGAATTGTACTCCTTTAAAAGTTCAGAGATTTAGAATGGAGGCGGATGGAAGGTTTTGGGACCTCAAAAAAACACTTTCACCTAGGAACTCCATTCACAGTTCAAAAAATCCCCCTTCTGTGGACATGCATCCTTGAGATGTTTTACTTTGAAATGATTTGTAGTTTTTGAAATATTTAACTTTAAGCGCCTAATGCATTGTCAATGGCAATGGATATTTAAAGGGAAAAGGGTACAAAGTTTTCAAGGCTAAGTTAACAGAACAAGTCAGAACCTCTGTGGTGCAGTGGTTTAGATACAGGACCTGCAACCAGAAGGTTACCGGTTCAAATCCAACCAGGACAGGTCTCCAACAAATACCTGACTCTTGCACCTTTATCTGATCTTTCACTGAACAGCGTGTAAGACACCATAGAAAGTATGTACCATGATGGAGCAGTGGTTAAGATTCAGGCCTTACACACTGAAGGTCCTGAGTTCAAATCTCGCAAGGACATCTTTCCAACTTTTACCTGGGGCTTTTACCTTTATATAATCTTTCAGACAAATTCCACGCAAGTCAACAGAACATGTAAGGACCTCTGTGGTGCAGTGGTTTAGATACAGGACTTGCAACCAGAAGATTCCTGGTTCAAATCCAACTGGCACACTTTTTTTTCTTTCCCAAGACTCAAGACCCAAAAGAGTCTTGAGTTGAACCAATTACTCCCGCGGAGACATCAAATTTCTCTTTTGGGCCATGAGTCCCAAGACTCAAGGCCCAAAAGAGAAATTTGATGTCTCCGTGGGAGTAATTGGTTCGACTCAAGACCCAAAAGAAGGTGAACTGACTGTAATGATTCAAAATGTCATATATAGAATAGAAACCCCATTCAAACTTTAAAATGTTCATCTTACTGTGGACATGTTTGCCTGAAAGGGAATCTTTGAAATGTTTAATAGTTTTAGAATTGTACTCCTTTAAAAGTTCAGAGATTTAGAATGGAGGTCGATGGACGAATTTGGGACCTCAAAAAAACACTTTCACCTAGAAACTCCATTCACAGTTCAAAAATTCCACCTTACTGTGGACATGCATGCTTGAGATTTTTTCTTTTGAAATCATTTGTAGTTTTGGAGATATTTAACTTTAAGCGCCCCATTCATTGTCGATGTGGCAATGGACATTTAAAGGCAGGCTTACAACTACATACTTACGCCTAGTAACCTCATTCATACTTTAAAATGTTGATCTTACTCTGGACATGTTTGCCTGAAAAGGAATCTTTGAAATGTTGCATAGTTTTAGAATTGTACTCCTTTAAAAGTTCAGAGATTTAGAATGGAGGCGGATGGAAGGTTAGGGTTAGGGTATAGGGACCTCAAAAAAACACGTTCACCTAGAAACTCCATTCACAGTTCAAAAATTCCACCTTACTGTGGACATGCATCCTTGAGATGTTTTACTTTGAAATGATTTGTAGTTTTTGAAATATTTAACTTTAAGCGCCCAATACATTGTCAATGGCAATGGATATTTAAAGGGAAAAGGGTACAAACTTTACCAGGCTAAGTTAACAGAACAAGTCAGAACCACTGTGGTGCAGTGGTTTAGATACAGGACTTGCAACCAGAAGGTTACCGGTTCAAATCCAACTGGGACAGCTTTCCAACTATTACCTGACTCTTGCACCTTTATCTGATCTTTCACTGAAGAGCGTGCAAGAGACCATAGAAAGTATGTAGCCTACCATGGTGGAGCAGTGGTTAAGATTCAGGCCTCGTTGGGGCGTCCGCTGGCCTAAACATACACAACAGGACAAAGGTGAAACAGTAAGCACAGCGCTGCAGGGAATCGAACCCTGTTCCCAGCAGAAACCAGGTGTATCGACTCCCAGTGCTTTTTTGCCATGTTGACATTATGTCCATACTTGCATGAACATGTATGAAAAGATACGAATAACCTGGCTTTACCAACACAGCTCTCCTTCGGTGTTTAGTGATTGACCTGCAATCACACTGTACAATAGCACAGCGATTCTCAGACTGGGGTCCGGGGACCCCCAGCCCCAGGGTCCCCAGACTTGTTATAAACTGCCCTACAAAACCCTTATTTAAATAGACGATGCTAACGCGCTAAATTTCGTTAGCATGGTCCTCCCTTGATCAAAGCTGACCAAAAAAAACAAAACAGGCTGAGATGTAGTGGAGTAGAAGTAAAAGTATAGAAAATGTGAAATACTCCAGTTAAGGCAAAGTACCTCAAATTGTTCCTAAGTACAGTACTTGAGTACATGTACTTAGTTACTTTCCACTTCTTCTCCTTCTTCTTCTTCTTCTTCGGACTTTAATGGCGGTTGGCATCCATACATTGTATTGCATTATCGCCATCTACAGCTCAGTAAGATCGTCACAGTGCAAACTATTCTCCTTCCCGTTCTATCGCCCAGACCCAACTGAGTGTGGGTCCTGAATCCGTCCCTCGGTCTACTAGCCATCCTCTCTAGCTTACGTGCATATACACAACCTTTAATAACTTCCTGGCTGCATTCAGCACTATCTTCATTCTTTCAGACATCCCTTGTATTGCAAGAGCACAATTAATGACCTTTGCAATGCGTGCTTGCTAGAAATTGTTTCTTGTCCATGAAGATATTTTTTATCAGCTATAATATTACCTTTTCCTGGTGGTTCCTGCTGCTGCCACACTTTCTTTGTTCCCCTTCTATCTCTTGCTTCAGCATAAGGCAGTCCCCTCCTTTTTTATTTAATCCTGTTCAACTTCCCCTCCTTAATTCTCTGACCCACGATACTGTGCTGAGTGCTGTCCATGCAGAATGTTTTCCACCACAATGTAAATACTTAACTATTTCTTCACAGCCCTCCTTCTTCTACAAATAGAAGCAACATGTCGGTAGTCTTAACCAGTGGTGGAAAAAGTACTCAAAGGTTTTACTTAAGTAAAAGTATCAATACTGCAATGTAGAAATACTCTGTTACAAGTAAAAGTCCGGATTCAAAATTTACTTGAGTAAAAGTACAAAAGTATTAGTATCAAAATGTACTTAAAGTACCAAAAGTAGAAAGTACTTTACACTTTATAACATTTAGTGGATTAGACCCTTCCTCACCCAGGAGCAACGCCCAAAGTCATCTCAAGGCTTGTCTACTGTAACTTCCACCTTACTGGCCTCCCAGCATGCTCACTTAAGCCCCTCCAAATGGTCCATTGCCGAAGCGGGCCTGGTGCGGAAGCGGACCTGGTAATCAACCAGCCAAATTTCTCCCAAATGTCGTGTGTAATTCAACCCTACAACCTCTCCCACTCACTTAGACCAGGTAACACAGGAATGCTGCACGAGCCTTCCGTCAGAGCTCCCATTTCACAAGTTTTCAAATGTATAAAATGTATACAAATCCTTTGAAAATAGCAGATCTACAAGCTCACAATGCGTCGCATCTAACTAAAGTTTTCAAATAAATGTAGTGGAGTAAAAGTAGCCTACAATATTTGCATCTGAGATGTAATGGAGTAGAAGTAAAAGTATTGAAAATTGGAAATACTCCAGTAAAGTAAAAAATACCTCAACATTGTACTCAAGTACAGTATTTGAGTAAATGTACTTAGTTACTTTCCACCACTGCTCTTAACACAATAGCACCTGAGTGGTGCTCTTTCAAAGGGCCTGACCGTAACACGTATACAGCACATTCCAAAATGTAGTCTCTATGGATGACTATGCCGGGCATTGAACTCACCTCGCAGTCTCAGGTTGTACACTCTAACACTGAGCTGATATAAACAAGAATTCTGAGTACAGTAGTATCAAAAAGTGTGTTTTGAAGAAAACACAAAATGGCAGAAAATATAGTAGGGCACAAAATGAAGCCAAAGCCTATATGGGAAGTTGCTTCATGATTAAAAAAGAACGGTTTTGATTGTACAAGCCTATGGTTCAAGAGTTATAGGCCAAAATGTGATGCAGTCGGTTATAGCGCGACCATGAACCCGATTTGAAAGATTTGGGGCAGAGGTTCTTCCTTGGCCGACTGGGACTGTGCTTGCAAAGTTTCATGCTGGACGGACGGACGGACGGACGGACAGACGGAATGACGGAATGACGGAATGACAGACGGACGGACAGGAGCAAAAACATATATCTCTGGTCAGCCTGGTGGAGACAACGAAACGGTACTGTTTGTGTGTTTGTTTGTACTCCCTTGGACATTCAAGGAGTCAAGGACCAACACAAACAGTATAAAATAGATAAAGAATGCAAACAGAAAAGTAATATTGTCCTCTTCACACAAAGTCTTTGTATAATTATTCTATTCATATCATTGTCTGTAGAAAGAAAGAACGACAAAGTCTCAAAATCAAATCAGTCTTTTTAAATTCAGTACTGTGACATCTGCATCTGTTGTACTACAGTACTTGTTCCTGGAGAAACAGTGTGGGCTCGATCTCAAATGTGGATGACATTGTATCATACAGTACATGACAGGACATCATAGCCTACAATAAAGATTTAAAAAAGATTAATAGTTCAAGAAGGGAAAAACAAAATCTGAACGTCCCAGCTATTCCCAAAAGACAATATTTTAAAGAAAGCTTCTAATATAATAATAATAATAAACTTTATTTGTATAGCACCTTTCATGACATGACATGCAGCTCAAAGTGCTTTACAGAGCAAGAATACAAATAATTTAACAATAAAGCAAATAAGAAAAGCAGAAGCATATAACAAATAATAGCGGTTCTAGTGGTTCTCAGCATGTGGTTCGGGACCCCCAGGGGGATCCACACATGGTTTGGGGGGTCCCCAGATGACACTCAAGTGGCAATTTAAGGACTTTTAAGACCTTTTTAATAAAAATAAAGAAAAGACCATTACTGCATCAAAGGTAATCAACAAACTATGCTATAAAAACTAGTCAAACATTCGCCAAATTGTCAAATAATATAAGAGGCAAAAGTTTTGAAAATAGCAAATTCAAGCTCACAGCTATTCAAGCTCACAACGCCTCACCTCGCAATGCAAGGAGTTTTAAGCTTGTAAATCTGCTATTTCCACAATATTTATCAGTGGGAACTAAATGTAATGCTTCAACTCCTACATTCCAAGTGCTTGACAGGGTGGGGGGGTCCCCAGTTAAAATATGATTATTTTGGGGGGTCCCCAGTTCAAATGTGATTCTTTTGGGGGGTCCCCAGTTCAAATATGATCCTTTTGGGGGGTCGCGGCCAGAAAAGGTTGAGAACCACTGTTCTAGGTGAAGGTATGACAGAGCAAAAACTAGCCTAGTTCTTACGGTATGTCCAAATATGGAGATGAGGTGACGTATACACTGACGTGTCATTCACCAATAGGGATTAATCCTGTGCTTAAGTGAAAACCAATATAAACCAACGTGATGATTCAGAATCTCCACAACACCGAGTTACTACACAATGGATCTTGTGATGACCAGACATACCGGCCCGGTAAACCCGGCCATGTACCCTCACCTCACCGTGCTCCTGCTGGTGTTTGGAATGTTCTTCACCGCGTGGTTCTTTGTCTACGAGAAGACGGAACACGTCAGGAATATCTTCAAGGAGCTGCTGATCTCCCTCGTGGCCTCCGTCTTCATGGGCTCCGGTGTGCTGTTCCTGATGCTCTGGGTTGGCATCTACGTGTAGGCTTGTTCAGCGTTCCATTTGGGAAAAGAAAAGGGGGACATTTAAGCCACTTACATCCTATAAATACTTTGACCAACAAATAGCATAAATAGCTGATCTACAATCACGATGCATCGCAATACATCAGCTACTTTCGCTACTTTGGATAAAAAAAATACATATTTCGGCAAATGTGGACACATTTGCCCAAAGTAGGGACACCAGGGCTAATTTGGTTAACATACATTTCTGATTGCATTCTTAATTTGTGATATTATCAAACATATATCATAATAATAAATGTGTGTATTTAATTCAGTCTGAGAGAAGCAGGGATAAAACACATCTCCACCAGCGATTAAAAGAATGAACCAGAGAGAGGGATATCAAAAACAAGGGGATGGATTTCCCCCCAAACCCCCATCAAATTGAAACCATGGCCTGTTCACAAGTCCCCGAACGCCTCTTTTTTATTCTTTTTTTTTATTTTTACAATATACATTAGGCTACAATAAACAGAACTGACATTGAGTCCTGACCTATCTTCTTCTCCCTTCCTCTCAGGAAGAAGGCCCCCGCCCACTCAGATTTGGATGCTTTTCTTAAAGGTCGATGAACTCCGACTGGCCGGCGAGAAGATACTTGCATAATACATACTTTGACTGACTGAAATAGCTGATCTACAATCACAATGCATCGCAATATACATCAGCTACTTTCGCAACTTTGGATAAAAAAAAAGACATATTTCGACAAATGTGGGCACATTTGCCTAAAACAGGGACACCAGGGCTAATTTGGTTAACATAAATGTTGTATTAAATTCTTAATTTGTGATATTATCATAATAAATGTATGTATTTATTCAGTCTGAGAAGCAACGATAAAAAAAACAATCAGAGGGGGATATCCCCCAAACCACCAGCAAATTGAGCCCATGGCCTGTTCACAAGTCCCCGAACGGCTGTTATGAGAGCCGTTGATGTCTTTTTTCCCCCTTTTTATTTTTACATTGCTAAAAAAAAAACAGAACTGACATTGAGTCCTGACCCATCTTCTCCTCCCTTCCTCTCAGGCAGGCCACTCAGACTTGGATGTGTTTATTAAAGGACGGTGAGCTCCGACTGGCCGGCGAGAAGATCCAGAACAGGAAGAATCGGACGACGCTCGTGACAATCACGGGCACGTTCGGAACCACGATGTAGTAGTTACCGTCGCCACCGTCAGGGGGAAGGACAGACGCTCCAGGTTTCCGCTACGAACCATTCCCACCAGGTCGGCGAGAGGCGACACGTACATTCCGACAGCTGCAACACCTCCATTGAACAACGTAAGCTTTAGTAGATTTTAAATATATGTATATTAACTACACCTCCATTGAACAACTTAAGCTTTAGTAGATTTTAAATATATGTATATTTACACCTCCATAGAACACTGAATCTTTATCTGATTATTCATATTTATATGAACTAGAGTTCCGTCGACACCCTCTCTTTTTTCTTTAACCAAATATGGAGTTCCACCTGGCCTGGCGGAGATACCCATGAGCCACAGGGCTCCATTATTTTCCCCTTCATTACATTAATAATTGATGCATTTAGCAGACGCTCTTATCCAGAGTGACTTACAATAAACAAGGTAATTAATCACATTTAAGAATGCAGAGCGAACAGTGTTGTGCCTTAAGAAACTAGAATACCAGGTAAACAATTAACTTAACATCTGTCTAAACAGCATGCAATCTAAATAACATGTACATTAAAAATACAATATCAGCTAAATAATAATAAACCAGCATACTGTATGTCTACATACAATCTAAATCACATTCTTATAGTTGAGACAAACAGAAAAATAAGTAAATTGAAATGTATCTATTTATTTAAATGTATTGAAACATTTCTGGCACAGGAATATTACACATATTTTATTTTAAATTGTGATTTTTTTTCCCCCCCACAATTCACAACCTAGGCAACCCACCCACTCACTGACACCCCCCACCCCATACATACATCCGCAACCCACATACAATCCTTTACAATACATATAAAAAGACGTACATGAGAACGAGTCACCAAGATGTGGCTGTACTACGCAGACATATCTTACATGAGAACGAGTGACCACGAGTAAGATGTATCTACGTAGTATCCATGTCTTGGTCAGTCGGTAACATCAATCGACAGAGGTGGTGGCAAGAATGGGCTAGGGAGACTGAAGTGCTATAGGGGGTGAGGTGGAGTCTGAAGAAGTGAGTCTTCAGATTACGGCAGAAACTTGGGAGTGAGTCTGCAGCTCTGATGGAAGGCTCATGCCTCGTGCAGCATTCCTGTGTTACCTGGTCTGAGTGGGAGGGGTTGTAGGGTTGAATTACACACGACATTTGGGAGAAATTTGGCTGGTTGATGACCAGGTCCGCTTCGGCACCAGGCCCGCTTCGGCAATGGACCATTTGGAGGGTGAGCATGCTGGGAGGCCAGTAAGGTGGAAGTTACAGTAGACAAGCCTTGAGATGACTTTGGGCATGACTCCTGGGTGAGGAAGGGTCTAATCCACTAAATGTTATAAAGTGTAAATCTACAGGCGCAAGTGACCGCTGTGATGTCTGCCTTGGGAGGACAGCTAACTGTCCAGGACGCGTGATAGTTTTATACAACTAGATTCTGACAAGGTCCGGAAAAGACGCGCTGTGATTAGTAGTCACTTTGAGAGGCAGTTGGGGCGAACGCTCACCCCAAAAGATGATTTACGATTCAGTGCCTATTGGTACATAACTCGGATGGCGCTGAGTAGGCTCAAGCGAATTTCGCAACGTTTGGCATGGCAACTGGCTCGCTTAAGATGGTGAGATGTCAGCCAGGCATGCAGCGATGCCACTGTTCAACCTGTGGCATGGTGTCAGAATAGCAGTGATGGAGAGCTTTTGAATATACCTGTAGATGACAGAGCTAAGAGATTTAGTGTAGAGGGAGAAATGGAGAGGGCCCAGTACAGACCCCTGGGGGATCCTTTTAGGAGGGGGACGGGGGGATGAGAATCATGTAGGAGGAGAACCAATGTCAGCAATTTACTTTCATTTTCAAGTTTTAAATATTTAAATATAATAGTTAAATATTTCAAAGAGTTGCATAGAAGTATATGAAAGAAGCTGAATATTTGTCAAGTTTCTATTGAGTTTGTAGGTGAAAGTATGAAGGAGAAGAAATGGTCAAAAGTTTTGGGGAGAATAAATAAATGTAGTAAAGTTCAATATTTTCAGGTATTTTATGCACACCCACACCCCAGTTCAGATTGAGCTGAAACCTTGCATAGGGTTGTGTGCCCATGACCTTCCGAGGAAGATTATGGGCATATTTTAGAAATGTTTTATACTTTAATGTAACTTTTTAAAACAAAAATGTTACACTGGAAGTCAAGTGAGGCAAACATGGAGCCCAAATATATGGATGTCTGTCATAGACTGGCCTCCAACACATGGAACATTGACCATGTTGTCAATCTACCATCCCATTCAGTCTATGACATTGAATGAATGAATGACGTTATTGCAGACTCATGGACTCTGGTCCATAGAAAAACATACAATTACATACAATAAACATAAATAAAAGCAGTCCAAATGTTAGACAGGGCATTTGTGACAGTTATAAATACAGGCCTTTAAGCCAATTGTCTCCTAAGGCTAGAGGAGTATGTGGTGCAGCTCTTCACAGGGTTACTTAAACTACTACAATGATGCTATTCACAGACTCGTCCAACAAATGAATATATGTGTAGTAAGTAACTGGAGCTAATTGATATGCCCGACTACGCCACCTCCCGCTTGTGAGGGGGCAGGAGGAACCCCTAAACCTTAGAATGTTCAACACGGTGTAATATGACCAACTTCCCTTAAACAGGAACAATTTACCAGAAGCAGTTTGTGTAAAAATAGAACATACTTTATTAAACATCTTTGTAATACATAGGTTGTTAAAATATCAGGCAATAGTCAATAAGGCAAGAATATAAAGTGACAAGTTAGTTACTCTTCTAATAAGGAAGGGCGGGTCGGCCCGTACACACGGTATTACCAAGGTAACTATTGGGGAAGGCGAAAGGGGACAGGCCTGGCACCAAACTCATGCAATATAAAATATAATAGTCAATACAAAAACATGCAGTGTCAGGATTTTACATACACACCAATAAAAACCAAAGGTCCCACAGTGCAGTCCCAAGAGAGGAGAGGAAGTTGTGTGTAGCAGGGCGGACCCGGCCTTGAACACGGTTACACTGTAACATAAGGAGAAAAGAGAACCAATTAAAACACATCACTATGAATGCGAATCTAAAATCTATGCCCAACAACTACTATACCTCAAATGAACAAATCAAAATCAAACCAAAACTAGAAAAAGTGATCCTTGGAGCACAGGTCTCCGCCAGGTCAGGTACGTTATTGTGGCCTCCTGGTGGCGCTATAATAGGCCAATGTGAAAAGGGTGCCATTTATTCTTAGGTCGTTCACGGCAATCGGACACTGCATTCATGATTTGAGGCATTTTGTTCCAAAAATGTGTTTTGCTAAATTAGACCTGTTGGTGGCACTATAACAGGCCAATGTGAAAAAGGGTGGCATTTCTTCCTTGGCCCAGTGGGAATGTGTTTGTGAAATTTCACAGAAATCGCAAGCTGCATTCATGATTTGAGGCATTTTGTTCAAAACGGACCAATCCTTCACATTTTGGAAGCGAACCTTAGCCAATGAGGATGGAATATGGGAAATTGGACAGATCCGTGTTGATCACATGACTAGAGATACTGTGTACCGATTTGCATGACGTTTGGATAAAATCTGTAGGAGTAATGTAAAAAGAATGGGTTTTGCACAAATCGGCCTCCAGGTGGCGCTATAACAGGCTCATGTTAAGAATTTGACGCAGCGGTTCTGAATTGGCATCCAGGGAGTGTGTGCACAGTTTCGCAGCGACCGGGCCAACGTTGGCAGAGATTAGCTGGTACTCTCTCGCCATGCCTTTCGGCCTGACGGAGAACAGTGGAAAACAGTGGCTGGACTGGTCCCTTTAAGGAAACAGACAAAACACAGTTGCCAGCCCTAGTATGTCAACATAATGCAAACACTGTATTCAAATCATTAAAAAGAACAGCATGAACCTACTTTGCTTTGCAGTGAATGCACACAATGCAGTACAATGCAGGGACAAGGGCGGGGGACAATTCCATCACCACAGCTATAAGAAGAAGACAGTGATGTTACAAAACTAAAATATACATTAAAATACACAAAGAGGCAATGCATAGAATGTATACAGTTGTACCAGTATCTCCCGGAGTCTAGATACAGCACAGCAGTTCACAGCAGTTCACTGGAGGCAACATAATTTGTAGACTGAAATAAAATAAATACATTTGAATAAAATCGAATAAAACACAACAATGTTGATACAAAGTAAAGTGCTATAGGCATGGTTGCATCCATGTGCTCAAACAGTAGGCTACCAAACAAAGCAGTAGCATGTGCTCAAACAAACAATACGCTAGGAGTAGCATTAGCTGCAACAAACAAAAGGGTAGCCTTACAAATGGTTATGATGTGCTACACAAAGTTGAGCCTTTGGCCTACCATATGTTCTCCTTCACCCTTCATGAGAGGGGAAACACCATCCTCTGCAAGAGAGTCAAATGGCTCTCTACTGGGAGGAACTAGACTTTTATACTTCCTGGTCATGTGACTAGATCAGGTGCACTATACTTCCTGGTCATGTGACTAGGTCAGGTGCAGTGGGTGGAACATTCACCTATATTCCCACATATGCATTAAGTTACAAAGAACAGCTTGAAAAGTATTGACTCTTGCTGCAGCCACAAACATTTCACTCACACTGCACCATCAAGGCCTTTTGAGTAAAATTATCATGGCATCATTATAGGCTGCTTGAAGTTGTATTGAGATGACTGAGTGAAGAACGCACCAGGCATGTGAGATGAAAGATTGACATTGGAGATCCCTTTGCAGTGTGCAGATCCGGTCTAGAGGACATATGGTCTGTGTGTGTTTGCGTGCATGCATGCGTGCGTGCGTGCGTCTGTCTGTCTGTCTGTCTGTCTGTCTGTCTGTCTGCGTCCAGTCCACTGAGTTTAAGTCACCACAATGTGAACTTCTCTTAGGCTTATGTAAACCACAGACCTTCTTTTCATACACTGACACTATGTTAAAAAGCACGGGAAATATCTCTATAGGGACCCCTTTGCAAACTCACTTCTGAGTTCTGAGTTTTACAACTGTATAGCACTCTTTTCGACGTGTGATTACTGATCATAATTAAAATTAATGTCACAACAGAAAAGTCAACCAGTTAACAAATATGTTTACTCATAAAGGATACCTATCATATTCATCATTCATCATATCAACAAAAAAAACAGCCAGCCTACCAACCAACACATATGAAACACATATGAATTAATTAATTAAACCATTCCAAGGTGAATGCTCTCCATTTACATGCTTGACTGATTTCTCTCTCTCTCTCTCTCTCTCTCTCTCTCTCTCTCTCTCTCTCTCTCTCTCTCTCTCTCCCCTCTCTCTCCCCTCTCTCTCTCTCTCTCTCTCTCTCTCTCTCCCCTCTCTCTCTCTCTCTCTCTCTCTCTCTCTCTCTCTCTCTCTCTCTCTCTCTCTCTCTCTCTCTCTCTCTCTCTCGTATTCATGGCATGCACACATTAAACATAACTAAAAACTTAGTTAATTCAAAGTTATCAGTCACGGGCCAACAAGGAATTAATGATACATAAAAATAACGTTTCCTCAGCAAAAGATCAATGGAGTAATAATGAGACCCATATGCATATTTTATTCTCATTATCCATTGCTTCCCCTTTACATGCTCTGTCTGTGAGAAATATATCCCTTAACCATCTTTATGGCACACAGTTATAGAGACCGGTTTTAGCTACTGTACAGCACCTCATAAGAACCTCTGTCTAGAATCTAGACAGAGGTCATCTAGTCTATGTCATCTAGACTCAAGATGACATAAAATGCTCCCTTCCAACTAAAACTGAAGTGATCATTTCTGGCTATCGTAGCTCCGTCACTCGCTAAAACCCTGTCTGCAAATTTGGTCAGTGTGGTGACTGTGGTCATTCTCAGAAACGTATTTGAGTTTTAACAAGTCTGTAGTGTTGTGAAGAGACGTTTTCATCAGCTCATAACCATAGCCAAATTACAGATGTTTTCATCTCATAAGGACCTAGAAAACGGTTTTCCATACTTCAGTAACCTCTCAGCTGGATTACTGTAATCCATTTGGGTTTCTTGTTTTTCTTTCTTGTTTACAGATGGTTCAAAAATACTTTTAACTGGAACAAAGAAAATACAGCACATCCTCCCTGTTACGGCTCACTTGCATTATACCACTACTTGCCAGTGAAATACAGAATTGATTTAAAAAATGTATTTTCTTTTGTTCTTAACTTTTTAATCTTAGTACATTGCTTTAGATTTTTTGATTAAATTAAGATTAGTATATATTTTTTTCCATTTGAGTCTTGTGTTGATTATGCTTTTATTGTTGTAATCATGTTTAGTATTTTTTTTTTTGTACTGTACTGTTTTATTCTGTACAGTAGGCCTATAAATAAGGAGGAACTAAATTTACTTCGATCCAAATTACTTACTTTCCATCTCAGTCAGTTACAAGTCAGCAAAGACCCTTGCTGTTTTTTTGGCACTGAATAATGTTGGTTAATGTGAACAAATACATTTAACTTTAACCCTAGCATCCTCAGGCCTATTATGGGCATGTTATAGTAAGCAACAGTTTGTGAAAATAGGCGAACATACAGCAATAGAAATCGTGAGCTTGTAGATTGGCCATTTTCGGCAAAGAGATTTGGTGTGGAGGGAAAAAAAGGAGAGGTCAACACAGTATATAGGGTTTAAATGGTTTAACAAAAGGTTAACACTGTGAAACTATACTGTATACATATAGTTTATACTGTATGTATATATAAACTATACACTCTAGAAGAAATGATAGGAAACTGTTGAAAAATCGTCATGAACATTATGAAAAAATAAAAAATGAAATGGTAGCTTAGGACAGTATAAAAGTGAAGGGAAGGAGGGAGCAACACAGTGAAATGGTTAATCTAACTCTATATCCAACTCTAACTTTGACAAGCTTCCAAACTCTTTCAATGGATCCAATTATCCACTCCTGTATGCTATACACGCTGTTGCATAATATCTAACTTTGATTAATTCCTTACTCGCCACGAAATACACTTCTCACATGAGTTTTCAAAAAATTTCCAACCTGAAAACTCAGGCCGAAGTGGTTTCAGTGGATGAAAATACAGCAGTAAAAAACACAAATAAAATAAATAAAAAAGATGGGTCGTTGCTGTCACGATCCTGATACATAAAGAAAATGATGAGTCTGTCAGTAGGACGGTCGAGGGGAGAGGAAAAAAAAGATAAACTGACAATTGCCTCAGCATTTCCTCACCCCCATGTCTGTTCTCTCCATGGATTATTATGCTAATAAAGGTGCCAGTGTGTGTGGAGTGGCACGGGCGGCAGTATAGAGTATGATACAAGGTGTAATAAAACCCTGTGTGGGTTCTCCCTGACACTTGCAGTTTGATATGACTCTCCTGTGGAGGACGGGGAAAAAAAGAATATACACATCACCATAAAACCAACTGTTCCTCTACCAGCCAAACCTATGCAAAAAAAAAACACACACACACAAGTTAGACACACCAAAGGCACAAAACAAAACTGCTCAGCCGAAGGTCCCAAAGTCAGAGCCAAAGTTTGGTTTGCTGGAGTGGATGGGGTGGAAGGTGGCGGGGGGGGGGGTCCATGCTTTTGACATTGTTACAGCTCCCAGCCTATGGGAGCCACCGAGGATGTGGATTTGGAACCACACTCTCTTGAATTCCCCAAAAACGCACATAGCAACCATGTGGTGTAGAGGGAAATAAGGAGAGGACCAAGTATGGACCCCTGATTTTCTATTATTACTCTATTTTAATGTGATGTTTTTGTTTTATTTATTGTACAGCACCTTGTGACATTTGTTTTATAAATAAATGTACCGTACCTTAATTACCTAATGTGCAGTGTTAAACCCTATAGCATCCCAATTTTGGGCATGTCTTCACAGGGGAATGCAATTTGCAGAAAATAACAGATCTAAAACGTTGCAAGCTTGTAGATCTGCTATTTTCGACAAAAGACATTTGGTGTAGGGGGGAAAAAAGAAGCGGACCAAGTATAGACCCCTGTGAGAGTTAGACAAAGTATAATAGGCCTTTAGTGGTTAAGGGTTCTTTCTAGAACCAAACCTTGGTCTGAAAGGTTCTTTCTGGAACCAAAAATGGTTCATCATCTATTGCTGTGGCAACACTCTGAACCAGTGATTCTCAAACTTTTTCATGTCAAGGACCCCCAAAATGATATGTATTTAGCCACGGACCCCCACCTCAAAATATTTTGCAGATAGCAGATCTACCACTACAAAAATAGCAGATCTACAAGCTCATAGCGTGGGACTCGGTGCCGTGCTATGAGCTTGTATATCTTGCTATTTTTGAATAGCCAAAGTATAAAATATGGATAAAGGGGTTAAAATGATTGTGACGCTCTATTAACACATTGTGCTGGGGACCCCCTGGTACCTCCCTAAGCACCCCAGGGGGTCCCCGGACCCCACTTTTAGAACCAATGCTCTGAATAACCAGTTTCGGTTCCAGTTGGCACCTTTGTTTTTCTGTATGCAGACGGGGTGGTGCTTGCTGCTTGGGCGATGGTGTCAGGTAGGTGGCGGGTGACCTGACCTGAACAGAGGAGCACAAGTGAGACAAGCGGAGGAGTGCATTTTAAAGGAGCGCAGTCAATGAGCTCGACTCCTCTGACTGGAGTAGAGCCAGTGGGTTAATAAGGTGAGGAATGTGGGGAATGCTCGGTCTCTCAGTTGAACTTTCATTAAGAACTCCCATTCAAATCTCTATTGAGGCCTACAGTATATGGCGTCTAGGGGCTAAGGAGTAACACATATAGCCTGGTAAACCCTCCCTCCGGAAATCTCATTTCCATTTGATTTCAGAAAGGAGTCTGGTCTGAAACGCCTTTCTCCAATAATCGCTCTGCTCGCCGAGCCGACGAGCCTATCAGCGTCGTCGCTCATTGTTCTGTGATTGACAGCGACAGTTGGCCAATCAGGTGGCGAGTTCGAGTGAGCCCGAATGAACCCGAGTGCAGCCTGAGAGCCGCCGACAAAAGACGAACGGCAGCCATTGTTGTTTGTGCGAGTGCCTTCACTTCTTACTTTCAGTTTTATAACGCTTTCAAACTTCTTTTTTGAGGCACGGAATTTACTTATAAGATATCGTTTGGATAGAATTTAGTTGTTTAACTTCATATATGTGGTCAATTAATCATGACAGAGCCTATTTAAAAATATAAATTTAGAGAACCGGCAGGGGCGGGGAGTGACACGCATGTATCCCAATAAGGCAACCTATTTTCGGCATGGCCGTCCCAAAAGTCCCGTTGCGTCACATAGTCTGGAGCTCGTCAAAATGAACTGCTCATTGGCTCAATTTGGCTGAAGGGGAAAAACGATCATTGGTTGAAGGGGTTGTCAGTCAACGGTATTACTCCCGCCCAACTCCAGCCCACAGCGATTATTGCAGAAAGGCGTTTCAGACCAGACTCCTTTCTGAAATCAAATGGAAATGAGATTTCCGGAGGGAGGGTTTACCAGGCTATAACACATACACAGGTAACGAAAAAAGGTGTACATTTATTAACAATCAAAGTTGAGGTTACAGGAATTGAATAGAAGCATAAGACGTCAGGGTGGCCAAGGCCAAAATAACAAACAAAAGATCACACTAAATAATAAAGAAAAACACTCATCTGCACCAAGTCAAATTACAATTCTAATCTCCCTGACCAATAGAAAAACAGGAGAAAAAGGTGAATCAAAATAAAGGGTAGCACACCCCTACCAGAAGCATGGCTGTACTTAAGCACACAGCATTAAGCTACTTAAACACACAGCATAAAGCTACTTTAAGCACTCAGCATAAAGCTAAGCACTCAGAATTAAAATATGGCACAGACCACACAGCCTATAGGTATGGCAGTGCCACATAGCGTGAAGAATGGCAAAGGACTGAAATGAGCTTTAAGCATCTCCCAGGGTTTTATACTGGCTGCTCGCTGATTGGCGATGACGACCAGGTGCTGTCACTCTGTCAGCCTCCAATCACCTTGGCACAGCAGGGAAAAAAGGAAAGAATTCAAGACACCCACACAACCTGCGGCAGCAATTTCTATAGGGCCAAATGTGGACTGACTGTTAACCTAATCCAGTGGTTCTCAGACATTTTCATGTCAAGCACCCCCCAAATTGATATGATATTTCAGTTGGATAGTAATTCCATTTGTTAATAGTAGTTAGTGTTGTATGTTGTAGTTATTTGTAGTCTGTTTAAATGTTATGTCTTAGTGTATTCGCCTTTGTGTTAGAAGTGGACTGATCACCCACTATATACTGTATGTTCCCTGTATGTCTTATTTTCGGTTAAGTCAGTCAGTCATATTGTGAGGTTGAGTTCTGTTCAGTTCCTTTACCTTGACCTCATTTATTTTTGGGCCCAAAATGTATTGTTTGTAATATGTTTGTTGGAGAAATAAAAAGACACAAAAATAATACATTATTTTTTTGTCTCACTGTGTCTCTCTAACCAACCAACTCGGACCCTGACAGAAACCAATAGGTGATGTTACCATCCCTTCTTCTTATGGTGAGACTGTTAGAATAATTAGCATACTTTGTAGAAGTACTGAGTGAAGTACTTTTGACTTTGTTCCAGGATAACTTTTAAGTTCTTAACAGCTATCGTAAAAAAATAAATGAAATGAAAATAAAATATTCTCTCTCTCTCCCGAGAGAATAAAGGAGGTTGGATACCGAGGGCAACGGCACGCACAGGGTGATAATTTCTTTATCACACATTGCCTATAATACAGTAAAGAGTAAATAATATTTACACAATTTTGACAGATCAATTCCTTCTTCAAGGCTAGACAATGTTTTTATATTCAAATGTTCAGCTCCATTTGCCTGCATCTCACCAACAAAGCCGTGTTTCTCCTTTTGTTTTATGAATGCAAAATCCAGCGTTCTACCTTGTTGTCATTTAGCATATTTCTTATTTATTCACATAATTTTCATGACATTCCCCATGTCTAGACTAGATTCCAATCTTTTTCTTTTTATTTTGACATGCCCCGAACACCTTCCTAGCTACCTGCTTCTTTGTTATGTTTCCCATGGATATATAGTAGTGAATGACCATGCAGACTATGCTTAAGGCTAAAATGAAATTTAGATTGCGTGTCATTTAGACAGATGCAAGGTTCATTGTTTACCTGGTATCCTACAGTTTCAATGAACAGATTATTATTTTAATAGTATATAGTTTTTAGACTGATGCTACTGTATGTTAGCCTGGGTGCCAGCCTGCTTCGCTACGTTCGGCGGATTTTTTTTTCTCTCTGCGCTTCTCAGTCTGGAATGCCTCCTATCTCCAGGAGGCGGGACACAGCAGCCAAGGTTCGAAACCTACCGTGGCTTCTGATTGGTCTGTGGTGCGGGGCGGGACAAAAAAAACGGTGTGATCGTTTTGATTCGTCATTCGTTTGAACAACATCCAATCAGCAACGACGTTGCCTAACGTAACATATGTAGTTCCAGTGTAGTTCTACAAGACGATTCAATCGGGGGCATTCCAGACTGAGAAGCGCAGAGAGAAAAAAAAATCCGCTGAACGTAGCGAAGCAGGCTGGCACCCAGGCTAACTGTTTTGATTTGATTGAAATTTTTATTAGGCAAAAAGAATGTAAAACAACACAGTTACATTTATAATACTTTTGTCTAAAAGGTCCGGCCAAAAAAGTCCTTGCGGGCTTGTTTCCATTGGGGTCCTTGAACTGTATGTGCTTTGTTTACCTGTGATCCACTGCAAACGACACGTTGCAATGGATCACAGCCTGTAAACAAAGCACACAGCATCAGTCTAAAAGCAATAGATAATATTCTATTGTCTTTAGCAGACGCTCTTATCCAGAGCGTCTTACAATAAGCAAGGTAAACATACGTACATCAAATGCAGAGAGACTCTGAAAAAATAAAATGAAAATATTGTACTGAAGTGAGAGGGTTCCACGCTTTCAATTGGAATTGAAGTGGTCTTGAGTGGTCATGGCCGCTCTTCTTGAATTACTGGTACACTATATCTGCTCTATATAGGCCACCACTTAACCACGTAAGCCCTATATACTACTTAGTTGACTGGGGTCCCCCTGGGGTCTATACTACTAGTGCTGTTCCTTTTTCCCCCTCTAAATCAAATATTTGTTTGGCCAAAGATAGCTGATCTACAAAATCACAACAGGTCACGTTGCAATGCGTCGTGAGCTTGTAGATCTATGTTCGCCGAATGTTCTCCTCAGCTAGGGTTTGTATGTTTAACCACTTAAACCCCAGCGTCCGTATCGTGGGGAAAGCTTTCACTGAAAGCAGCAGATCAACAAGCTCACAATGCGTCGCAGCGCGACGCGTTGTGAGCTTGTCGATCTGCTGCTTTCAGCTAATGCTTTTTCCACAATTACAGAAAACAGAAGAGACACCAGTATAGAGCCCTGAGGGACTCCGCTCAACCATATGGGGTTTAAGTGGTCAAGCCTGATTTACAGCATGATTAGTCCTACGATGGTGTTGCAACGGTGTCTACGTTCAGCTTGTAGATCAGCTACAGTATTTCCAGTGTGCGACACTCGTACGATGGACCATTTTACAGTGCACGCTTGAGCATGGTAATCTGTGCATGTGTGCATGGCATGCATGTACAGTAAATGCACAATAATTTGCAATAATTGTGTCCTTTCCAAGTAGGTGCGTGTGTGTGTGTGTGTGTGTGTGTGTGTGTGTGTGTGTGTGTGTGTGTGTGTGTGCGTGCGTGCGTGCGTGCGTGCGTGCGTGCGTGCGTGCGTGCGTGCGTGCGTGTGGGAAAAACACAATAAATAATGAAGTATTCCAGGCCAGGCAGTATATAGCGTCTCTTGGCTCTACTCATGAGCCCTCTTTCTCTCCCTGTGGCATGTGGCGTTATTCTGCGTTAAGCTAATTGATGGTGCTGGCAGGAGGACCATCCCACTGGGGCTTTTGGGTAGCGGTCGGGGGGGATCCAATATTCCCCCTGACAGACACAGGCAGAGTTAACCTGCAGCCTGCTTATTACTGGTGACAACCGCACAAATATGGAACAGCGGCTAATAACCAAGGAGCCCCCCACGGGAGCCTGTAATGGAGGCATGTTGGGAAGGGTTTTTATTAGAATGACACAAAGGGCTTTCAGTACTGCTTTGGGACATACGGTAAGAGCTGAAGTGAACGGGCACAGATTAGGGGAATTGAATATTGGAGATGTTCAGGGACTCCGCCGTCCTTTTACCGTAGTGTTTTTTTTCTTTGGGACATTTGGTGGGCTGACTGTAAGACTGAATAACCTCAACCTTTGTAAGGCAGCTGGTTATCAAACATTTTCATTCTCAAGGACCTCCAAATTTATGTAAAATGTATTTGGCCCAAGACCCCATTTGAAAAGAGTTTGTGCCAGGGAACCCCATATGATGAGATTTCAGTTTTTTCGTATTGTTTTTTAGCTTTTCTGCCTTTATTCAGATTCAGTAGAGTAGAGTGTGACAGGAAACAGGGAAAGAGAGACAGGGAGTGACACACAGCAAGGCCATCAGGCTCGGGAATCGAACCCACAACCTGCATTAGAGCCTATATGGTATGGTGGTATGCACCTTAACGCATATTCCATATTTCAAATTTCAGTTTCAATATATTAAAAACAATCTACAAGCTTATAACGTGTTGCATCATAACGTGCACGCGCGCGCACACACACACACACACACACACACACACACACACACACACACACACACACACACACACACACACACACACACACACACACACACACGCACGCATACACATGCGCGCGGGCGCACACACACACACACACACACACACACACACACACTGCCAGAGAAAACGCCAGCAGAGACTGGCACAATGTTGCACAGTTAGGACTTTGATTTAATTTAATGCATAGCAAGCAGCAGACCAGGGCTGGGCTACATGTAGCCTACAGTATACAGACGTGCATCATTATGTAGTGTGTGTGGTCAATCAAGCACAGCTTTAAATACAAAATGGTCTCATCAATTGTGTCAGCAACAATGGACGGCGACTTTTATACAGTTAGGCTATACGTGGCCGTTCTCATGCATTCTCATTTCAGAGGGCTGGTACTGTATATCGATCTGAAACTGATTGAAGCTGATGTTAAACTTTCCCCAAATTTATATTAGCATTTTTGCCACAGGCTATGGGATCTGGAGCAGTTGCGGTCTCAAGTCTGCATTATAGATGGAGTGCACGCATTCCCCGGGTATGGACTAGAATTTCCATTAATAAGCAAGTTGTGGCACACAGTCACGTGACATACAGTAAATGGCAGCTGTGGTCGGCAGGACATCTAACA
This sequence comes from Gymnoscopelus microlampas, assembly GCF_963454915.1. Classification (NCBI taxonomy): domain Eukaryota; kingdom Metazoa; phylum Chordata; class Actinopteri; order Myctophiformes; family Myctophidae; genus Gymnoscopelus; species Gymnoscopelus microlampas. The sequence goes on from NC_139958.1 coordinate 11,765,170, forward strand.
GGCAGACTCTCTGTGGTCGACCCTGGCAGCTTGCGTTTTCTGTAAACTATGTTAAGCCTACCTCTGTGTATCATTTGCGATCATCGATAACATTTTCTCCCATACAGTTCCATTTGGTTACATTATGTACACCGTCAGAGTTAGATTATACCACTGAGGATTTCTGGACGCTAATTACACCAAAAGTGGTGGACCTACTTATACTAAAGTCCGTGAATCCAGTGCTCGCTGTTTGGCAAATGTCAGCCACCATCAGGAGCAGAAATCCCAGCCAGATGGTTCATCATGTGAACAGGTTGGGTTCAATTTTATGGGTATACTGTATCAGATTAATTTTGATGCCAATTATATAACAGCAACCCGCCGGAGTCACAGATTTCAATAGGTCACCAATGTTAGTGACAGATGTGCGGTTCACTGCTGTATGGCTTTCCAACACGCTGGGGACTTTTAATTTGCATTTATGTGATACACTGACTGAGGAGCTGAGTCCTCCAGTCCTTTATATATCTTCCCCGTATTGCCCTGTGCCATCAGTGGTGGAAAGTAACTGTTACGACCCGGTCTAGGGGTGACCAGGTGTAACACAAACACATGGACGCCCTCTTTTTCCGTCCCCAAACACAGCCAGTCAACGCTAGTTTAAAATCGAAAGACAGTGGTTTGTTGGCAAATTTGAGAAGACATGGGTAAATTACCTTAAGGTGGGTCCCTGAACATAAAATACGAATCAAGAAAGAAAATCCATCAATGCTGGAAAGCCATTTTAGATTTTTTTTTGTTATAGGATTTAGAAGGCATTTGTAGAATAGGCCTCAGGTCTAAATGGGCTGACAAACTGAAAAGTACATAAAGCTTACCTATACTCTAATTACCATACTTCTACTCCACTACATCTCAGAGGCAAATGTACTGTAGTACGTTTCACTCCACTACAATTAGTGTTACTATTACATGTCACATCACAACGCATTGTGAGCTTGTAGGCTATTTTTACTTTGGTAATGTTAAGTATATTTTGATGCCTACATTATTTAATTATTTTACTTTTACTCAAGTAAAGTACACACACACACACACACACACACACACACACACACACACACACACACACACACACACACACACAATAAAAGGCCTATACACAGCATTACAAGGAGGGAGAGGGCCTGCCGAGCCATGTGGCCCACGTATGAAAGGTTCTGCATGGAACTACTGCGTTATGAAAAATGTAAGGAAATCAAGGTCAAAAGCAAGTCAGTTGGCCTACCACAAATCAACCACCACAATGCACACGCATTTGAAGACGAAGCATCCAACAGCCGCCCATTACTAGCTTCACTGCGAGGTCGCATCGTTGTGATGACAAGCGTGCAGGTGACACCACGGCCCTAATCACAAAGATGGAAGGACATGCTGCCGGCTCTAAGCACAGCAGCCATGCATATTGGAAAGAAATTGGGCCTCTTCCTTACTTCCTTCACAGGAGTAACCAATGATACTAAAGAAGGCTCGGTTCCATTTAGTGTATGTGGTTCTCAAACCTTTTGATTTCAAGGACCCCCATAACTCTGACAGTGTACAAATGGAAATGGATCATTTGTACACTCAAAGGAGGCATTTGGAACCCCCTGAAGGAACCATTATGAGGGTCCCTGGACCCCAATTTGAGACCCACGCTGGTGTAGCATAATTCTTCCAGTGAGCCAAACATGCACAATATCAGCACCCTGACTCTGTTTGACCAGAATGGAACAGAGCCTTCATTAGTATCATTGGTAACACCCATGAAGGAATTTCTTTCCAATTAATATGGCTGCTGTGCATAGAGCCTATTACTAGTTGAAACTCCTCACTGCGTCAGGTGAAAAGAAATAAGATTACGTATCGAAGGAGACACATGGTTCTCAGACTTGGAATACAGATTGTTACTTAGATAGCATAATGTTTTGACAGATGCTAGGATTGTTGTTTACCTGTTGTTTCTTGAGGCACTACACTGTTCTCTCTGTACTCTATTTATGTGATTAATTACCTTGTTTGTTGTAAGTCGCTCTGGATAAGAGCGTCAGCTTAAATGCCCAAATAAGTGCTAAATTCTCTACATCAGCGGTGTAGAGGAGGCAAAGTTCCCCAGCTAAATTATTGATACTGTAGTTAGGAACCCTTATACCGTATGTCTGCGAGTACACTCTCTGAGTTACGGCGTCAGTGGCCTAATATATTTCAAACTGGGGGTCCTTCAAATTTAGAAGGTTGAGAATCACTGCTCTACTGTGTACTGTACCAGACCAAAACCAAGACCAAGACCAAACAGTAGTTCATTCTTTGCATTTGCAACTTTAATAAAATTATTCAATTCGTATGAGATGCTCCAGTGCCTTCATTCTTTATTAACAGTAGGGGTCAGCAGTGACAGGGACACATCAATTGAGAGAGAAAAATAATACAGATGAAAAAGAAGAAAATCACAGTGTGAAAGTGATGGTTCAAACCAGTGTGGTTTGACATTTTTTTCTCCTCAATCGTGTGTATTTTCTCAAATTCAGAACTAGTACTGATAGTCCATACGGTACAGTATCTACAGTAGGCATTCAGGTAGCTTGATCTTAAAGCACTGACATATTGTAGCTGGGCTGGGATGCCATAAAAAAAAGGTACAAGGCAAGTGCTGAGAAGTCACCACGAGATAATTTGACCAAGTTTACAAGCCTCACAAACATTTCAGTTGGACACATATACAATCTGTGTACTAGCATACCGTACCTCTGCACCCCTTTTCCTGCCGTTCCACTAAACGCCGTTACAAGATTACTAGCAGTCCCAACCATAGTAAAAGATGGTGGGGCCCCTTGTAAAGTATGGGCAATTTCTGTATGTGTCTTAATCTGTTTCATGAGATACCTGCAGAAGAACACCAATTCCATGTGTGCATGGCCCCGCCCTGTTCTTTACCCTATATAATGTGTTTACCGGGGTCCTCAAGGGGTCTGTATTTCCTTCCCTAGTCTGTAACCAAAAACAGCTGACCTACAAGCTCATAACACGTTGTGTGGCGACGCGTTGTGAGCTTGCAGATCAGCTATTTTTTGCTGAACGTTCCTCGCTTTCTCTCTCACACACATACAGTAATAAAATGCAAATATCCCACACACAGGTGTGGATGTGATCAAAGCACGGGATTGTAGCTCGTCATTTTAAAATGTAATCAAGCATATAGTTTACACTGCAGGGGACCACTGAATAATAAGCGTACAAGTATACTGCTAGTGAGGGTTATAATGCTATGCCATATTGTATTTTATGCTAGGGGAATCAATTAGAATCAGGTTCTCTATTCTTCTTCCCTTTCCAGAAAACCACAAATGATGGAAGCTTGTATACAGAAAACAATTTCACAGACTTCTTACACGTGTAAACCTGTGATGTGACAATAAAGCTGAAGTTCAATTCTACTAGACATTTCTTTCCATTTTCAGTCAAATTGAATCTGTCAATGTTGTCTAAATACTGAGGTTTCCACTAATTACACTTGAGAAGGATGGCATGCTAAAAACAATAGAGGAGGGAGACCACTGATGCAAAGATTGTTGTAATGCCTTCAAACAGCTAACAACTTCTTGTTCAGGCAAAGAAACAAAGAAATGGCTTAAAAGCGTACAGACTACTCAGAAACGTGTTTCAAGTATAATAACTCTCCCTCAGGCAACAATGGTAAGTGTGGGAAACCATGTCAAATATATGAGGAAGGGTCACGATCACTTGAGTACAGGCAGGTGTGGGAAGGGTGTGGGAAGTACACATTACCATTAAGCCAACCACTGGTCAATAGTCTATATATATATATACATCAAGATGTACTGTACACATGCACACACATACATGCATATACAGTACATACATATACACATACAGTACCTGCAGTGGCAATACTTTTGTACTTTTACTCAAGTAAATGTATAATTCCGGACTTTTACTTTACTTTCTACATTGCAGTATTGATACTTTTACTGAAGTAAAACATTGTAGTCCTTTTTCCACCACTGCATACCTGCATAAATGCACAGCATACAAGCATATACACAAAGAAGATGAAGAAGAATTCCTTTATACATAGCACAGTCAAGGCATCAATACAAGGGTAAGCTGGTAATTTTTTTGTGTGGCACTATAATCAGTTGCTAAAAGGATGCACACTTGATTGACCCAATCTTATTGTAATTCAATAAATGAAAATTTCACCAGAGCAGTTTTATTCCCCTGGGGGGTGCCATGGTAACTTGCATGTCTGTGCTATCGCTTCAATCACCCACTGTTTAGTGTGTGAAATATGTCTCTGTTATATAATTATGTAAACATAAAAGATGAATTAAAGATGTAGCATGGTAGATTAGTCTCGCGCCTAATTGATTATGAGTAACATTTTTAATATGTTATTACTCATAACAAATGGAATATTAATGGTCCCTACTTTGCCGTACTGATGTACTCATTCTCTCTTTATGGTCTTCACCAGGCTGTCAGGCCAGGAGGTGAAGACAAGGGTGTTTTCCCCCTTGTCTGTGTGTGTGTGTTCGTCCATCTGTGTGTGTGTGTGTGTGTGTGTGTGCGTGTGTGTGTGTGTGTGTGTGTGTGTGTGTGTGTGTGTGTGTGTGTGTGTGTGTGTGTGTGTGTGTGTGTGTGTGTGTGTGTGTGTGTGTGTGTGTGTGTGTGTGTGCGTGCACACACTCAAATAACAGGTCTACAAGCTCACTTGATTGTAGAACGGCTTGCAGACCAGCTTGCCGATCGGCTATTTTACATGAGAACTGAGAGGGAGACAGAGAAGTGAACCAATAGACTGAATAGAGCAGTGGTTCTCAAAGTAGGGTCCGGCGACCCTCAGGGGTCCTTGAGGGGGTCCCCTGCAAAAGTAGTTTCACTCTAGCCACTTTAACCCTATTTTATGCTTAGGCTATTCTGAAATAGCCGATCTACAAGCCAATCTACATTGCATTGCTTTTCAAAACATTTAGACACATTTGGAATAGTTCTGAAAAGGTTTAACACACAAATCTTCTCTCATGCAGTCCGTACAAAACCTTTTCAGATGGGGGCCAGATAAATATAAATGTACAGGTTCTTGACGGGTTAGGGTTAGGGTTTGAAAACCACTGGAATAAGGATGTATCTTAACCATCAAAAACAACCCAGACATCCTGTTTCAACATGAGTTGTTCCATCTTTACTGGCTGCCAGGTTGACCTCCCCAGGCAAGCCAGTGACAGTGAAACAGTGTGTATTCCATAGATCATGACGCTGTAAGAAAACAAGAGGTAAATGTGTAACATAGTTTGAAGTACCACGTTAGTAACATGTAAATGTAATAATAATAAGGGTAATAATAGTAATAATAATAATGGGCAAGAACAGTTTAATAAACATTCATTATTTGTCATTATTTGTTGTAACTACAGGTTCTGTAGGTTCTGCGAATAAATTAGATAGATCATACAAGACAGACAGACAGACAGACAGACAGACAGACAGACAGACAGACAGACAGAAGATATATTTACCTTCTTCTCATCTTTTCTGCGAACACAATCGACCCAAGGAGTAGCATTTGTGTCATGACAAACTAAACATCGAACCTCGAGCTGAAAGACAGGAAAAAAACACAGACAGATTGGACCTTATTGATGCAGAAATACTGAAACCACTTCTTTCAACTTTAAACATTGCTTGTTTAATCTGCACATCTTTTTAGGTGCACATTTTAAGGGTAATTCCAAAAACTATATACTGTCATTTGTTTAGGAAGTTAATGGGAGATTAAAGCTTGAATTAGCCTTGCAATTATGTCATCAGGAGTATACTAAAAACTATGATCTAAATAAAACCACAATGAAGAACTTAGTACATGAGAACATATACTGCAAAGTGCTGCTGGTTTTCACTTGTCTAAACAAGAAGTCATTTAAATCTGGGACACCAGATGGATGCAATTCATTTACTGGCTGATAGACTAGCAAACTGGCAGTACTATTTGAGAACCACTGAGTCATTCCGATACTACAGAATCAAAGACCAGAGAGCTGATCATGGCCTCGACATAATTTAGGGTGCCGCTGCAGTGGGGTGGGTCAGTTACTTCAAAGTCCTTGGCGTCCACATCACTGAGAAACTCACCTGGAACCATAGACTGTATAAAAGAGATGGACAAAGTGACGCCCCCAGACTCTACAGACGGTAAATGAAGCCTATTGAAGGTGGGGTCCGCATGTAGCAGTAGCCAGTGGTGTAAAGTAACTAAGTACATTTACTCTAACTAAGTACTGTACTTACAGTACAATGTTGAGCAACTTTTACTTTACTGGAGTATTTCCAATTGTCTATACTTTTACTTTTACTCCACTACATATCAGAGGCAAGTATTGTACTTTTACTCCACTACAATTATTTGAATCAGATATTTTCAAACATTTTAGTACTTCAACTTTTGATACTTTAAGTATATTTTGACCATATATATATTTTCACCAATACTTGAGTACTTTTACCCAAGTACATTTTTAATTCTGGACTTTTACTTAACAAAGTACTTCTACATTGCAGTATTGATACTTTTACTAAAGTAAAACATTTGAGTAATTTTTCCACCACTGGCAGTAGCCTGCTAAAAATAGATAAATAGATAATCAGGCATTTGAACGATCAGACCATAAAGAAACTAAACAAATGCCAGAAATGTTAGCCCAACCTATTTTATTTTGTATTTGTTATTTTTCTTATTAACTATTTTTGCTATTCACCCTGTTGTTGTATATGTTTACACAGACTATTACTATTATTTTTGCTACAACGTGAGAAACCAGAAGAAAATAATTACGGTATACCCTTAGGTAGCCGTGTAGACAAGATGTAACCATAAAGAAACCTTGAACCTTGAGGTACGAAATTTAATAACATGCCATTCTGTTACTGGGTGTTAAATTGACCCAGATATGAAATGCACATGTCATTCTGTTTTGGCAGAGCTCCATACTGAATGGACTGTATTTCACACACCAGTTTGAATGGACACTCAGGGCGATGTCTATGTTCACTTGCACTGGGAGCCTTTCTGCAGGTTGTTGCCTTTAGACGTACATCAATTCTCACCCGGGATGAGACCTACAAGAGAACAAGAAATGACATAAACCACAAATTTATCTTTGCTTTTAATTTGTTTCTCTCTTCCTATTCTCTCTGATCTCAAACTGCTGTTTATAACTACCTTTCTCTCCCTTTACGGATTATCCTTACCCATGCTCTAATTAGTCCGTGCTCTGACAAACTGGATGTGTGTTAACTAAAATAGATCCAAGTAGGAAATCCAACAAATCACCCAAGGTGAACAACAGATATTCCTAATACTCTCAGAGAGCAGATGTGAGAGCAACCGCTTCCCCACTGTACAAATGAACAGCCACAAAGTAAACAAAAAAAGCAATAGTGCTCTAAGCCCGCAAATTACATTTAAATGACCATACTGTACCACCAAAGTATCGTTACACTGTGAGATGGAACATGATAGAAATGCCATGATGACAGTGGTACATACAAGTATATGGATGTGCAAATATGAACCACATTTATCAACTACTGTATTAGACCATCACCCCTACACTATAAGGGCGGTCCACACAAAACATACTACAAAGTACATAGTTTTTTTTATTTACCTGAGGGAATCCCCTTCTAAGTCCACCATACATCATACTGCATGCAAACGTTGTATTTCTTGAAGTATTTACCATTTCTGATCTATCTGAACCATTCCACAGCCTTAAGGGAGTAGTTCACCCAAAACATTACTTATTTTCTATCAATTACACACCCCATGAAGCATTGTATTCACAGAGATTTTTTTGTTTTTGTCGCATTCCTGAGCCAGTAATTCTATTTCCGGCAGAAAGATGATAATGTATCCGGTAGGAGACTGAAAGGAGTCTCTTTGAGTCTCCTATCGGAAATACACCCGGTCATCAAATTATTGGCTTAGGATTGTGTCAAAAAATAAAAAATAAAAAAAATAAAAAAACCCAAAAAAGTTTTTTTTTGGGTGAACTGTTTCTTTAAGTTACCAGCAGTTACAGTACATTATAACTGATCATTGTTATATAGCTACATTCCTGAAAACAACACACCATGCATGAATAATGATTGAAAACTTGAATAAAATGTTAAAGATACAATAGCATTACCTGTGGCATTTGATGAATTCTATGGAAATTCAGATGACCAAAAGAATATTGTCGATTTGCTTCAAGAATTGCCTGGTCAACAGACGTCTTCACGTCAGAAGCCAGCTGGTTGTAATCCTGTGCCGGTCCTGTCGTCTGGCAGACAGCAGCAGTCAGGAACAACATGGACACAATAAGATTCATCATCTTCTCCGACACTCCAAGACCTACAGAGGAGAATATATTGTCGTTGTGAAGTTGATCTAACCTTGGTCCATGGGACAAAGAGCAGATATTTGTGTGATTAGTCTGTTTGTTGTTTTTGGCAGAAAGTTCAATGACCACCTGGAGTTCTCCAGAAGCACAGTTCAAACTCTGGTGGATGGTTTATCATCACTGATACACACATAACTGAAATATCACCTAAAATGATATCACTTATCATCACTATCGCCTTTGATATTGATACTGTAGATGCTAGTACATTTATGCAAATACATATTACACAGATCGAAAAATAAGGTTATTTAAAGATGATCTGAGTGGACTTGTCTGACTTCTAACCACCCCACACCCTGGAAACATGCCTGTTTACCCCCTAAATGTACCTCACCGTGACCTGTATTCAGTGGTGGAAGAAGTACTCACATTCTGTACTTAAGTAAAAGTATTAATACCACAATGTAGAAACTCTCTGTTACAAGTAGAGGTCCCGTATTCAAAATGTACTTGAGTAAAAGTACTAAAGTATTGGCATCAAAATAATACTTAAAGTACCAAAGGTAAAAGTACCTCTTTGTGCAGAATATCCCATTTCACAAGTTCAAAATGTATAGAAGATCTTTTGAAAATAGCAACGCATTGTGATCTTGCAGATCTGCTATTTTCAGATGGCCAAAATATATACGGCTGAAGTGGTTTTGTTATCATAATCAAAATATACAAAGTAACTAGTAAGTAAAGCTTTCATATAATTTTAGTGTAAAACTACAATTATGAGTAAAAGTAGAAAAAAAATCCACTGAGATGTACAGTAGTGGAGCAGAAGTAAAAGTACCTCAAAACTGTACTTACAGTACCTGAGTAAGTGTATATAGTTACACTATTTTTTTTTGGCCCAGATACCCCCTGGAGGGGAGACATCTTTGCAGGTATACCCCTCATCCTCGCAACACCAATAAATATATATACTATATTACTTACAACCACATGTACAGTACATCTAGATTTCATTGGAACTATTTGTATTTAAAACGTTTCAATCAAAATCATTCAGACACAAACATTGTCAATCTACAACAGCTTGTAGATTGGCTATTTCCAAAAGATCTTCTATACATTTTGATCTGGTGAAATGGGATATTCTGCACAACGAGTACAAAGTACAACTAGAAAATCTGCTCCTCGGAGCACAGGTCTCCGCCAGTACTGTTCCTGATTAATCCTGTCTTACCTATTTATATTACTTATTGTCACGTGTCACTTGACCAATGTTAGCTTGGCTGATGGAAGGTCACTTCAAAAAATATAAATGATTTTTTGAAGTGACACACCTATTTATAGTCATGCGTATCGCTAGCCAATCAAAGCATTGGTGACAACGTGACACGTGTCATGTGAACTTGACCAATGTTAGCTTGGCTGAGACGGACGGACACACGGAAGGACAAGAACGAAAACATACTCTCCACCTCTGGCGGAGACAAAAACACAACGAGTACTTTTACTTATGGTACTTTAAGTATATTGTGATGCCGATACTTTTGTACTTTTACTCAAGTACATTTTGAATACGGGACTTCTACTTGTAACAGAGAGTTTCTACATTGTGGTATGAATTATTGTCTCCGCCAGAGGTGGAGAGTATGTTTTCGTCTCCGTCCTTCCGTGTGTCCGCCAAGCTATTGGTCAAGCTTCACGTGACACGTGACAATATGTTGAAAGGGTGTGCTTTGATTGGCTAGCGAGACGCATGGCGAAATAGAGCCCTTAAAATAGGTGTGTCACTTCAAAAAAATCATTTATATTTTTTTAAGTGAGCTTCCATCAGCCAAGCTAACATTGGTCAAGTGACAAGTGACAATATGTAATATTGACAGGATTAATGGAGAGTATCTTTTCCTCTCCGTCCGTCTCTGTATGTGTCCGTCTGAGAACACCCAGCATTGGTCAAGCTTCACGTGACATCACAATATGTAATATAAATAGGTAAGACAGGATCAATCAGGAACAGTACTTTCCAGTACAAATTACCCGTCCGTGCGTGTGTGTCTGTCTGAGAACACCTAACATTGGTCAAGTTTCACGTGACATCACAATATGTAATATAAATAGCTTAGACAGGATCAATCAGGAACAGTACTTTCCAGTACAAACTGAGATCACAGCTGAGATCGCACAATGCAACTAACTCCCATTACGCGAACTAAAGAAACAGCAAATCATCGTCTGAAACCTGATGAAGAAGCAAAGGCGCAACGCCGACAGCAGGAGGCCCAAGCTAAGAAACAGAAAAGAACACTTGAATCCCTAAATGACAAAAAACGAAGACGAGCCACAAACGCTGACAACATGACACAGCAAAGATTGCTACAATCTCATACAAGAGGCATCCTTGCTTAAGGCATGCTATGAAACCAATAATAAAGTCCTGGACATAGAGAATTTAACTCAAGCCTCGTCTGATGTGATTTTCAACTGGCGAACGTTGAAGGAAATGAAAACTCCACAAGAAGGGAATATAAAATGGAGTAATTATTACAGAGTGGTGGGTATAATTCTCGACATTCAACCGGATGGCTGTTTTTATAAATCGTGTCCGAATTGTAAAACAAAAGTTACCGAAAAGGCCGGAAGATTTTTACTGTAAAAAGTGCAAAGAGGTTAGAAACTATACTTACCGATTTGTATTGAAGGTCCTAATATCAGATTCTACAGACGTACAGTGGGTAATATGTTTCGATGACACCGCTGAAATCCTATTGGGTTACAACGAGGATTCTATGGCAGAAATAAAAGGAAGAAATCTGTCTTCGTTCAAAGAGATATTTCGAAACCTAACGTCCACATTTTTTTTAATAAAGTCGGACTACACTCGTACAATGATGAAACGACACTACAGACTACTGTAATGAAAATATTACCAGAAAGCCATTTGAAAGATGAGTCATAGTATACATTTTTGTAATACAGTAATAAGTTTCTGACAATTAATATTTTTGTCTGTTCTTTTTTAAGGAATACATAAATAACCTTCTATGTATATATGTATTTTTTTTGTTCTCTTTTTTTCATCTTATTTTTTTTTCAACAGTGCAAGACGGTATATTATTTTTAGAATACATTTTTGACAATAAATATTTCTTTATGTTCCTCTTTTCGGGGGTACATAAATAACTTTAACATTCACCTTTTAACAAAAAACTTTTTGTTTAACTAAAAGATATATCTTTTACCCTACCTTTAAGTTTTAGAAATCATTTGTAGACTCAGCCTCAGATCTAAATGCGTAGTAACAATGGCTGTTTGATGGTTGATTTGATTGTGGTTGCTTACCACCTCTGTATCTCATTAGTTATTGTTATAATAATATAATTGCTATGATATAGTAACATGTTCTATTTTTAGTAAGAATTAGAACATTTCTAGACAACTATGGTTAAAGATAGGGTAAGTGATTTCCTTTGGTTAAAATAGCACGGGTCTGCTTGTGCTCCGAGGAGCACATTTTCTAGTTTTTTTAATTTTTTAATCTGAATTACATCGTGGACCCCCTGGCTAAGCGCCCACTTTGAGAACCGTGCCTTAGCAGGTGATAGTTCATATCATGAGAGTCCATGGCTTGCTCTCAATGGGTTGCTCTCAATGGGTTTCCCTGAATAAATAAAGGAAAAAGAAAGAAGAAAGAAAGAAAGATTTAAAAACTGAATTTAATTCTCATCATACGTATGATCTGTACCATAATTTGGAGGAAACCAGAGAAATCGATCAGTCGTACTACAATTCCCTGTCAGTCACCTTGGTGGCTCTACTTTTACTAGTTCATTCATTTCAGAAGTGCTGTTATAGCTGATTAAAGAGAGAGTTTGTATCAAATAGGAAACAAGGTTCCTCGCTAGAAGCTTCAGAGCAGCAGGTGATCTTGGGGAGGATTGTGGTCAAACTCTTAGAATGATGGGTCTTCATGGCATCCAGGTGCAGGCATCTCTTCTCTTGTCAGTTCTTCTTTTCAGTCTATGCAGTCTTGACTTGACCAACAGTATTGCTGTTGCAACATATCATGTTTTTTTTGTGTGAAAAAGTACTCACATTTTTTGCTTAAGTAAAAGTATCAATACTGCAAGTAAAAGTCCGGAATTCAAAATGTACGAGTAAAAGTACAAAAGTATTGGTATCAAAATGTACTTAAAGTACCAAAAGTAGAAAATACTCATTATGCAGAATGTCCCATTTCACAAGTTTTTAAATGTATTCAAATCTTTTGAAAATAGCAGATCTACAAGCTCACAATGCGTCGCATCGCCGCTCACAATGCGTCGCATAGCCGATCGTGTAGATCGGCTATTTTCGAATGGCTGAAATGTAGGGCTGAAGTGGGCAATGTATGTTTGTACTAATAATTAAGTAGTAACTAAGTTTTCAAATAATTGTTGTGGAGTAAAAGTATATTTGTTTAATGGTAATACTCCATTAAAGTAAAAATACCTCAAAATTGTACTTAAGTACAGTACTTGAGTATGCACTTAGTTACTGTACACCACTGTATATAGTGTATAGTTATCTTTATTTTCTGTTGTAGCTTGTGTTTTATTCTTTAATAACATGGAAAGCAGAAGCAGTGGACCACCTCATGTGTAGCCTACCTAATATTGACCACTTAAACTCTATATATTTAATCATAAGTTGGCCCCCTCCTTTCCCTCAACACCAAATCTCCTCACTGTAAATAGCCGATCTACAAGCTCATAATGCGTTGTGGGCTCGCGCCGCATTATGAGCTTGCCGATGGGCTATTTTCCCAGAAATAGCGCAGATTAAGACATGAATAGGAACACCAGGGTTCATGTTAAGCGTAATACTTTAATAAGGCATAGACACAAATTATACTTATTATAATTAGTAAACGTAATACTTAAGATAAAGACAAATACATACATACATATGTAATTTATATTTCTTTACAATATTATTGAACATCAGATCAAAACGTACAGTATGACTTATTAATACTTAAAGCTCTATAATGTAATTGTTGTGTGTGAATAACATTTTATTTTGTCCAATTGTATAGTAGAGTATGTTAATGTTATGAGTAATGTTTTTAGCGGTGCCAACCGCTCTAAGCTTGACTTTGTCCGTATGTCCGTCCGTCCGTCCGTCCGTATCAGCACGGGATGATGAGCACGGGATTTTACACAGCTATAACTCCAGATTGCAGCATGCCACCAAGTCCAAATATGGTATGTGGACTTAGACCACCAATAGGGACGAGCATGACTTGCTGAAGTTAGCAAAGAGGGGTCCAGGGACCCCCCGCGTATGTTATGTCCGTCCGCCCGTTTAGGGCACGGGATTTTAAACAGCTATAACTCCAGTTTGAAGCCTGCCACCAAGTCCAAATTTGGTATGTGGACTTACACCACCAATAGGGACGAGCATGAATTGCTGAAGTTATCAAAGCGGGGTCCAGGGACCCCCCGCGTATGCTATGTCAGTCCGCCCGTTTAGGGCACGGGATTTTAAACAGCTATAACTCCAGTTTGAAGCCTGCCGCCAAGTCCAAATTTGGTATGTGGACTTACACCACCAATAGGGACGAGCATGAATCGCTGAAGTTATCAAAGCGGGGTCCAGGGACCCCCCGCGTATGCTATGTCAGTCCGCCCGTTTAGGGCACGGGATTTTAAACAGCTATAACTCCAGTTTGAAGCCTGCCACCAAGTCCAAATTTGGTATGTGGACTTACACCACCAATAGCGAGGCGCATGACTTGCTGACGTTATCAAAGAGGGGTCCAGGGACCCCCAGCGCCCGTATGAGCACGGGATGAGCACAGGATTTTAAACAGCTATAACTCCAGTTTGCAGCATGCCACCAAGTCCACATTTGGTATGTGGACTTAGACCACCAATAGGGACCAGCATGAATTGCTGAAGCCCCGCCCCCTCTGTCTTCCCATTGGCTGGCCTTCAAACAGCCATAACTCAAGTTCGCAGCATGCTACGGAGTACAAATTTTGTACATGGACTAAAACCAGCAATAGGGACGAACTGTAATTACTTAAGCCCCGCCCCCTCTGTCTGCCCATTGGCTGGGCTTTAAACAGCCATCATTCCAGTTTGCAGCATGCTACCAAGTACAAATTTGGTAAGTCGACTCAAACCACCAATAGGGACGAACTGAAATGAGTTAAGCCCCGCCCCAAAGGCACCGCTTCCTTCACACAGGGTGTGATTTTTCTTTAAAGGTCAGCACTTCCGCAGGACGCCAGGGCTCAAAACCGAGGTAAACAGTGAAGTTACATAGTGCAGCTTTAAGTACTTTTAAAAGCATATACTATACTTTAACTCAAGTACAAGTTTGACTGAGTAACTTTCACTTGTGGTAATATTTAACAAGGTCTATACTTTGACTCAATTAAGTGCTGTGGTCAGAGGTGGACAGAGTACTCGACCCCAGGACTTGAGTAAGAGTACAGATACTCCCTGGTTAAATTTACTCCACTACACGTAAAAGTAGCTCAGTCAAAATGTTACTCAAGTAAGAGTAAAAAAGTACTTGCTTTTAAATATACTTAAGTAAGGAGGAACATTCTTCCGACGGGAAACAGGGTCAGCCTTCCAACTCGGACCAGCTGTTAACAGAAAAAAGAAAATAATAATGCTGGGAAGTCACATTGTCCAGTCTGGTCTCTCATCAAGCATGCATAGAGCTAAGTGTACTTTGTATGTTTGTGTCCAGGGGATCTGTTTAGGGCCCACTTCCCAGCATTATTATTTTATTTTTTTCTGTTAACAGCTGGTCCGAGTTCAGCTGGTCCGAGTTGGAAGGCTGACCCTGTTCCTCCCGCTGTTCCTGGCCCTAACCCTGAGGTGTTTTTTGCCCCAGATGCTGTTGGTGTGTATTTTATGAGGCACAAAGCAATTTGTTCAGCAAAACTCAATTATTTTTTTGCCAAAATAATGGGTATCAACACATTAGTTCACGTTGTAGACTTTTTTTTTTGAGGGGCCAGCGAACCTAAAAGTAACCTTAAGGTTTGTGGAACCAGCGAACGTAAAAGTAACTTGTACTTTTTAACCTTCCTAGAAATGTACTTGAGTAAAAGTAAAATATTTGTCTTGGATATTTACTCGAGTAAGAGTAATAAGTATCAAAGAAATCTAATACTCAAGTAAAGTACAGATCCTCAGAATATGTACTTAAGTACAGTACTCAAGTACATTTACTCAGTTACTGTCCACCTTTGGCTGTGGTTGAGTACTGTGTCTGCCACTGATCATCACTGTATATTCTATATGAGACAGACTGAGAGGGAAACAGAGAAGTGAACCACTAGAGTAGTGGTTCTTGAAGGGGTTCTAGGGGGTCCCCAGCCAAACTAGTTAATATATCATCAAAATCACTTTAACCTTACTTTATGCTTAGCTTGTAGATCTTACTATTTTCAATTAACATTTAAAAATCTTGAAAGTTTTTTAAAAATGTGGAATAATTTTGAAAACGCTTAACACACAAAATCTTCTCTCATGGGGTTGTTACACCTTTTCAGATGGGGACCAAATACATATCACTTAACAGATCGTTAACTTAATGTTTGAGAACCACTGGAATAGTGGATGTAGTTTCACCATCAAAACAACCCAGACATCCGGTTTCAAGCGGATAGAGTGTCCGTACCCAAGCTAGTGAAACAGTGTTTCATCCATGTAGCATAATGCTGAAAGAAACAAGAGGTAAATGTATTAGCATGTGTTTGAAGTACAACATGTAGTAGTAGTAATAATAATAATAATAATAATATTAATAATAACAATAACATTAATATTAATATTACTATTAATATTATATAATGTAATATAATGAACAGTTTAATAAACAAAGTTAGTTTATGCAGGTTCTGTAGATAAATTAGATAGATTGTAAGTAACGAGACAGACAGACAGACAAACAGACAGAAGCGATATTTACCGTCTTCTCATCTTTTGTGCGAGCACAATCGATGAAAGGAGTAGCATTTCTTTCATGGCAGACTAAACATCGAACCTCGAGCTGAAAGACAGACAGGAAAACAACACAGACTGATTGGGATCATGATTTGTTTCTTTGCAGACTAAACATCGAACCTCGAGCTGACAGACAGACAGACAGACAGACAGACAGACAGACAGACCACCCTTTTTTCTTTTGCTATTCACAATGTTGCTGTATATTATGTTTACAAGGACTATTACACTTATTTTAGCTAAAATGTGAGGAACCTGAAGAAAATAATTCTACCCTGATGTAGCCGTGTAGACAAAATGTAACAATAAAGAAACCGTGAATCTTGAGGGACGAACTTAATAACATGCCATTCTGTTACTGGGTGTTAGATCTAGTCTAAATGAACTTCATATAGCAGAGCTCCATACTGAATGGACTGTATTTCACACACCTGTTTGAATGGACACTCAGGGCGATGTCTGTGTTCATTTGCACCGGCGACCTTTCTGCAGGTTGTTGCCTTTAGACGTACATCAATTCTCACCCGGGATGCGACCTACAAGAGGACAAGAAATGACATAAACAACATACAGTATTGATCAGTGGTTTTTATTTGCTTCTTTCTTCCTATTCTCTCTCATCTTCCACATTTCTGTTATAACCACCTTTCTCTCCCTTCCCGGATCATCGTTAACTGTTCTTCAATATAAAAGAAAGAAGCAGCCAGTGCAGTAATTTGTTAACAAAAATAGATCCAAGTGGGAAATCCAACAAGTGATCAACCAAGGTTCTACTGTGTATCACCCAAGGTGAATAACAGACATTCCTAATACTCTCAGAAAGCAGATTTGAGCACAGCCGCTTCACCATAGACAAAAGAACAGAAATAATCCACACCCACATTGTAAACAAAAAAAGCAATCCTCCCATTACCTGCGAGCCAACCAATAACAATTACCGTACAACCAAAGTATAGTTACACTGTGAGATGGTACATGATAGAAATGCCATGACAGTGATACATACAAGTATGGATGTGCAAATATGAAGGACATTTATTAACTGTAAGGCGATCACCTCTACACTGTAAGGCCAATCCACACAAAACATACTACACATACAGCACATGATACAGTACGTATGTATCTTTCCCATTTCTGATCTATCACATCTGAGCAATTCCACAGCCTTAAAGGGATAGTTCACCCCAAAAACTACTTTTTTTCTCTATCGATTAGTCACCCCATGGAGACTTGAATTCATGGATATTTTTTTGTTTTTGTTGCATTCCTAAGCCAATAATCTGATGACCAGTGGACCGGCAGGAGACACAAAGGAGACTCTTTGTGTCTCGGAACCGCTGCCGGTCATGAAATTATTGGCTTAGGAATGCGACAAAAACACAATAATATCCATGAATGCAAGTCTCCATGGGATGACTAATCGATAGAAAAAAATTGCAATGCATTTTGGGGGTGAACTATCCCTTTAAGTTTACCAACAGTTATAGTAACTGATCACTGGAAAACATAAAGCTACATTCCTGAAAACAATACACCATGCATGAATAATAATTTCAAACTTGAATAAAATTATAAAGATGAAATAGCATTACCTGTGGCACTTGATTGCCGATTCTGTAGAAATTCAGATGGCCAAAGGCATTTTCTTGATTTGCTTTCAGAATTGCCTGGTCAACAGACGTCTTCACGTCAGGAGCCAGCTGGTTGTAGTCCTGTGCCGGTTCTGTTGCCTGGCAGACAACAGCAGTCAGGAACAACATGGACACAATAAGATTCTTCATCTTCTCCAACACTCCAAGACCTACAGAGGAGAATATATTGTCGTGTAGTTGATCTAACCTTGGTTCAGGGGACAAAGAACAAATGTTTGTGTGATTTCTCTGTTTGTTGTTTTTGGCTTCAGTCAGAAAGTTCAATGACCACCTGAGTTCTCCAGAAGCACAGTTCAAACTCTGGTGGTTGATTTATCATCACTGATACACAAATTAAACACAAATTAAAATTATATCACTTCTCATCACCTTTGATATTGATAAAACTAGAAGCTCGCCCCCGCTACGCGGGGGCTCGCGTCTAGCCCGCGGCCACGCCCACGTAGCGCCCGCGGCCACTTGGCAACTCATATAAGTGGCGTAGCGTCATGAGGGTCAGTGGGGCCGTGGCTCGGTCAGTGAAGACCCTGTAGTGCGGATGATATGTGGCATAGAGGGGCAGATTGTAAATCCCCAGAGGAAACATCCGTGGGCTACCATTGGTTCAGCGATGTGTGCGGTCGCCCTGCGGCCCCTCCTCCTCCACCAATGTGCAGTATTGAGAGCCCTGACGTCACAACAATTGGAGCGATGGGCACTGCACTGTGGTTGGTTAGGGTACACCTAGGGCCCAGGTAGAACCCAGTTAAAGCCTGCATGGGCAAACCCAGGTAGGACCCGCCTTGGTCCCACATAAACATGGGTAGTTGGGGCCCACCTAAGGGCCAGGTAGAAGCTACTTATAGCCTGCATGGGCATCGCAGTTGGGACTGAAGTGGATGCCGCTGACATTGCTGACATGGGGTCCATATGGTTTAGCCCACCTTGAAACCATATGGGAACTACGCTGGCATGCTGGCTGTAATGCAAACGCTGCATCATACCTGCAGTGTGTAGTTTGATGTTGTGTGTGTAGCAGATATACCTGCAGTGTGTAGATCAATGTCCATATGAAAGTCAATGCCCAGCAGTGTTTTTTTTCCCCAGCAGAGTTTCTAGTGTCTCTGTCTCTCTCTGGAAGAGGTTGCACATGAACTCTGCAGCCGCACTGAGGCGCTCCAACACAAACACTCTGACATTAAGCTGCTTCACACAACAAACATCAGCACGACACTGCTGTTGGTCCAAAAGACACAATATCTCCTCTCCCACCGACGTCATGTGTTCATTTATCGACAGCCGTACAGACTCCTTTTGACACATTTTACCTCGTTTATCCAGCTCTCACTGACTCATCGGGCTGTTATTTTGCTGCGATCAAGTCAACGATGTGAGAGATTAGCTATCACAGACGGACGGACAGGGGGTGAAACATAGTCTTGCGCCATGCCTTTCGGCCTGGCGGAGACAATAAAAAAAGGAAAGTAAAGGAAATGAGCATTTCTGCAACAAAAGTAGTCAACAAACTATACTATGAAAACATGGGCCACATTGTCAAAGAATGTAAGAAAGAGGCAGTCATGTAGAAAATAGCCGATCTACAAGCTTACAAAGCCTCTCAACGTGAGGCGTTTTGAGCTTGTAGATCGGCTATTTTCACAATATGTACTGTACCTGTGGAACGGAGTCAAACAGAATGGGGGGGTCCCCAGATCAAGTACGTTTATTTGGGGGGGGGGGGGGCGGCGGCGTGAAAGGGTTGATAAGCACTGCTGTAATCGGAGCGAAATTATCTGAAATTACTACATGACCATAATGCAGCCTAACATGCGTTGCACGGGGCGGTCCTGCCATTACGTTAGTTACTGTAGTTGCTGTGGAATAGTTCTCCAGAAGACACACACAAACATACACCATCTACAATGGACTAACTGAGCAGCAATATTGACATTCACCACACGAACGTGCATTGTTGACAAAGTGATTGCACAGCCGCTGCAGGCATGACAACCACGTTAGCGTTAGCGACATGGCAGCTATCACAGCGCCCTGTCCGTCGTCGCTGGGACTAACTGTGATGGCTACAGCAGTAACAGCAAGCTGTCTGCGATGCCATTGTCTGGAGACTGCTCTTAGCGTGACACGACCAATGAGAGTGAGCGCTGTAGTTGTTGCTAAGATACGGTGGCGTCTCTGCCCCATAGCTTGTAGATCTCTCACGCATGATTGGCGTAGGCTGCGTTGCCAGGTCTGACTGTTTGTATAAGCGATTTTGGGCTTATTTGGGTGCACTTTTGGGCTCGTTTCCATAGACCACGGCAGCGCTTATTTCTTTCCCGTGACCGATGTGGCAAAAAAAGTGCAAAACGAACCATCCGGAAGTAAATTGCGAGATGAAATATATAGCACTTTTTGATTATTGGAGAAGGAGACACATGTGAAGGTTGCAAATGAAAGGTAGGAGATTATATAGTTTTTCATGAGGGATTTTTGTAGCAAGTTGTGAGAGAATTGGGCCACTCCTGTGGGCGGGGGGCTGATTAGAACCATTGGGGTTTGAAAGGAGACGCTCTCTGTTTGAGTGATAAGATATATGTAAATATATGCAGATACATATTACTCAGATAAAAAAATAAGGTCATTTAAAGATGATCTGAATGGACTTGTCTGACTTCTAACCACCCACACCCTGGAAACATGCCTGTTTACCCCCTAAATGTACCTCACTGTGACCTGTATTCAGTGGTGGAAGAAGTACGCACATTCTGTACTTAAGTAACAGTATAGAGCAGGGGTATTCAACTAGATTAGGCAGGGGGCCACAGCTGTAAAATAATTTGGAGTTGGGGGCCACACAGTTTGCGTGCGTGCGCAAAGCGCACGCGCGCACAATTTTTCGGGTCTAATTCGGGTCTAATTCGGTCTAATTCGGGTCTAATTCGGGTCTAATTCGGTTCTATTTGACCAATATAAATCAACCTTTTTTCGGGTCTAATTCGGTTCTATTTAAGGTTCTAAGTTAAGTTCCAATGAAAGATGGCCTTTCAAGAACTAATGAAGGATAAATAATGTGTACTGTTTTAACTTTGATAACATAAAAACGAACATATATTTACATGAATAATAATTATGAAAATTAAAAAAAAATAAAAAAAAATTTTTTTTTTTTTTTTCTGGGAATATGGCCAGGGGCCACAAGGAAGCTCCTCGCGGGCCGCATGTGGCCCGCGGGCCGCCAGTTGAATATCTATGGTATAGAGGATATGCGTATGACATCATCATCAAACCCGGAAGTTATGCAGGAATGTCTACTGAGTGTCAAAAAAATACTTTTTGGCCTTGACAGCCCATGCATCCAAACAGAAAAGTCATATCTGATTAAACAACATTAAACAATGTTAAACTCACTTTGCATGTTGCTTTGCCACTCGATTTGCCACTCGATGTGCCATTCACTTTAAGCATGCGCATATCCTCTATTAATACCATTATGTAGAAACACTCTGTTACAAGTAGAAGTGTGAGGTGTCAAGCAATGTATGGATGTGTGACAGATGTAGTGTGGGGTGTTGGAGCGTGCGTAAACTCAATCATAACAGACACAAACAAAAGGGTGCTGCCATCTGGAGAGGGACTCATGGAATGGCTGGCAGCCTGGCACCCACTCTTTTATAGGGCTCCAGGGAGCATTGACCAGGTGCTCCCAATGCACCTAATTGGGGTGCACCCAAGTTGGCCGATGCCTATAGGCTCTGTGGGAGAAACACACACAGGGGAGGGGAGTATACTATACACAGACACAGGCCAAGTCAAAGGGCTGTGACAAAAGTAAAAGTACCAAAGTAATCACAAGGTATCATATATGTATAAAATGTATTAAAACCTTTTTGACGTGTTGTGATCGTGTAGATTTGCTATTTTCAAATAGCCAAAGTTTGAATAGGGCTGAAGTGGTTAACGTATGTTTTGTAATAATAATCGAAATCTACAAAGTAACTAGTAACTAATGTTTTCAAATAATTGTAGTGGAGTAAAAGGACAATATTTTTCTCTGAGATGTAGTGGAGTAAAAGTAAAAGTACTGGCAATTGGAATTGGAACCCTACTCCAGTAAGGTAAAAAATACCTTAACTAAGTACATGTACTTGAGTACATGTACTTAGTTACTTTCCACCACTGAATTTTTATATAAGATTATACTGTAGATATGCTTTTATTGCAGGCAGTATGGCTTAGTAGGTAATAGATCATATCATGAGAGTCCATAGCATTTGAACGAAAGATTTAAAAACTGAAAATAATTCTCAGCAAAGTTATATGATCTGTTATCATAATTTGAATGAAACCAGAGAAGTAGATCAGTCGTGCTACAATTCCCTGTCAGTCACCATTTGTGTCTCTATTGTTCTAGTTCATTCATTTCAGAAGTGCTATTATAACTGTTTCAAGAGAGATTTTGTATCAAAGAGGAAACAAGGTTCCTTGCTAGAAGCTTCAGAGCAGCAGGTGATCTTGGGGAGGATTGTGATCAAAATCTTGGTATAATGATGCATGGGTCTTCATGGCATCCAGGTGCAGGCATCTCCTAAAAAGAAAAAGTCTCTTCTTTTCAGTCTATAGCAGTCGAGACATGACCGACAGTATTGCTATTGCAACATATCATGTTTGGGGGAAAATAAATATATATATTTTTATTTAAGGGTAGGGTAAGTGATATTTTTTGATTAAAACAAAAAGATTTTAAAGGTTAAAGCTCTGTATTCTGAGTAATCATTGCTAGAGTGTTTGTTCAGTAACAGGCGTCTTTCTGTCTCTCCAGCTCTTTGATAAACAGAAAATACTTTTTCAGGTACATGTATCTGTATCCTGTCTGAGTTCTCTATCCTGATTGGATAAAATTGGTATTCTGACCTGAACATGCATTTTATGTTTAATAAAGAGCTGGAGAGACATGGAGACTCCTGTTACTGAACAAACACTCGATAGCAATGAGTACTATCAGAATATAGAGCTATTTAACACTTATTTTCACTGAAGAAAATCACTTACCCTACCTTTAAATAACACTTATTGAATGATATATAGTGTATATTTATCTTTATTTTCTGTAGTGGCGTGTTTTATTCTTTAATAACATGGAAAGCAGAAGCAGTAGACCACCTCAAGTGTACCTAATATTGACCACTTAAACCAGTCCAATTGTATGGTAGAGTAGAGTAATGTTAATGTTATGAGTACATTTTTTATGTCAGCAGGTAAGCACTTCCGCAGGACACCAGGGCTCAAAACCGAGGTAAACAGGGAAGTTCCATAGTGCGGCTTTAAGTATTTTTAAAAGCATGTACTATATTTAACTTTACAAAGTACAAATTTGACTCAGTAACTTTCACTTGTAGTGATAACAAGGTGTATACTTGACTCAAGTACTGTGGTTGAGTACTGTGTCTGCCACTGATTATCACTGTAGTGTAAATAGATAGATATAGATCATTTTATTATTGTGTCCTGCACACAAAGTGCCCAACCCTCATGGGTTTATAAGACACCATTTTACGCTTACAACATGTTTTACAATATATTCACGTAATACATTCAATTACATCTCAGAATTATACAGAGTGTTCTGTCTTCTCTCTCAAGCTTGACAAATAAAATATGCCACAACAAAAGCTCCTTTAACAAAACATATCTCAAGTTTTTCATAGTCATCTAACTCAAGGAAATTTCCACAAATAGAAGACATCTTACTAGCAAATACCTCTCTTATATCATCATATTTTGAGCAATAAAACAAAAAGTGTACCTCATTTTCAATTTCACCGAGTTCACAAAACAGACAGTATCTCTCTTCCTCTGGAGTGCCATTAAACCTGCCATTCTCCAGAGCTAATGGTAATGTTCCTGAGCGTATTTGTGCACAGAGAGATCGTTGCCTTTTGCTTAAATTATACTTCACATACGGTTCTACAGTGTACCTGTCCTTTATGAGACAATAAGTTCTTGGGTTTATACCATATATCACTACACAATTTTTCTTTATATCTGGAAAACATTGTACTTCTAATTTTGTGAACGTCACATAGTAACTTATTTTGAAAAATAAAAAAAACAAATCATTAGAATAAAATAAAGATCTCAATTATTTTGTCCAGGAGTGACCAAATCTAAAATCCCAGTTAAAAAACGTTTTTTTGAGTCTCTGGTCAGACATCTTCACAAGCCTATTCCATAGCCGAACCATTTCACATTTGTGTCTGATGCTTGGAGGTTCCCATCCCATATCCCTGTTAATTTCCAACACTGGAGTCAATTTATGGACTCCCAAAAAGGATCTAATAGCTCTATGATGCACAGTATTACAACTTGTATGTTCCCGGAAACCCCAGACACCAGAAGCATAGTTAGACACCGGACATACCCCTGATTCGTAGAGTTGTGTATAGGTGTTGAAACCTAAATTACCACAGTGTTTAACTTTGTTCATGGCAGGGCACTGGCCGCGGACTGAGCTAGGACACCAACAGCATCATTAAAGGTCATGTGCTCATCCAATGTCAATCCAAGATACTTATACTGGTCAGTGTATGACAACCTTGTAGTGTATATTCCATTATGTAATATAGCATCAAAATAACTTTAACCACTTTAACCTTACTTTATGCTTAGGCTATTCTAAAATAGTCAATGTACAAGCGATTTTCAAAGAAAATTAAAAAATCTTGAAAACGTTTAAAACTTTTGGAATCATTTTGAAAACGCTTAACACACAAAATCTTCTCTTATGGGGTCGTTACAACACCTTTTCAGATGGGGACCAAGTACATATCACTTTACAGGTCCTTAACATAAAAATGTTTGAGAGCCCCTGGAATAGTGGATGTAGTTTAACCATCAAAAACAACCCAGACATCCTTCACTGGGAGTTGATCCATCTGTACTGAATAGGGTGTGCTGCCCATGCAAGTCAGTGATACAGTGTGTTTTCCATAGATGATGACGCTGTAAGAAAACAAGAGGTAGGCCTAAATGTGTTACACAGTTTGAAGTGTAACACATAATGTAATAATAATAATAATAATAATAATAATAATAATAAGGGTAATAATAGTAATAATAATGGGCAAGAACAGTTTAATAAACATTCATTATTTGTCATTATTTGTTGTAAATACAGGTTCTGTAGGTTCTGCGAATACATTAGATAGATCATACAAGACAGACAGACAGACAGACAGACAGACAGACAGACAGACAGACAGACATACAGAAGATATATTTACCTCCTTCTCATCTTTTCTGCGAACACAGTCGACCCAAGGAGTAGCATTTGTTTCATGACAGACTAAACATCGAACCTCGAGCTGAAAGACAGGAAAAAAACACAGACAGATTGGACCTTATTGATGCAGAAATACTGAAACCACTTCTTTCAACTTTAAACATTGCTTGTTTAGTCTGCACATTTAGGTGCACATTTTAAAGGTAATTCCAAAAACTATATACTGTCATTTGTTTAGGAAGTTAATGGGAGATAAAATATTGAATTGGCCTTGCAATTATGTCATCAGGAGTATACTAAAAACTATGATCTAAATAAAACCACGATGAAGAACTTAGTACATGAGAACATACTGTATAGGTTTAGTGTGCGTGTGCGGTGCGTGTGCGTGCGTGTGTGTGTGTGTGTGTGTGCAGGGACCGATTGGGCCAATCATCTTTGGGCAGTGGACAGTTGGGTGGGCATGCAAAAGTGTGAAGAAACAGAGTGCTGCTGGTTTTCACTTGTCTAAACGAGAAGTAATACAAATCTGGGACACCAGATGGATGCAATTCATTTACTGGCTGATAGACTAGCAAACTGGCAGTACTCTATTGTGGACTACAGAAAGTCAGGAAGAGAGCACTCCCCCGTGGACATAGATGGCGCTGCAGTGGAGTGGGTCAGTTCCTTCAAAGTCCTTGGTGTCCACATCACTGAGAAACTCACCTGGGAGCACACGCAGAACAAGTGGTGGGCACCAAAAGGCCTGTACTTTCTCACAATTTCGGTATGGGTACCAAGGTGCTACGGGCTTTCTACAGAGGTACCACTGAGAGCATCCTGACTGACTGTATCACTGCCTGGTATGGGAACAGTTCTGACCTCAACCTCAAAGCAATGCAACGCAGAGGGTTATTAATCCTTTTTTTTTTGCTTTTCACAATGTGAGAAACCATAAGAAAAATAATTGTACCCCTATAGCCGTGTAGACAAAATGTAACAATAAAGACACCTTGAATCTTGAGGTACGAACTTGTCTTAATAACATGCCATTCTGTGTTAGATTTAGTCTTACTGAACTTCATACTTCAAATTCACACACCTTTTTGAATGGACACTCAGTCTCAGGGCGATGTCTGTGTTCATTTGCTCTGGGAGCCTTTCTGCAGGTTGTTGCCTTTAGACGCACATCAATTCTCACCCGGGATGCGACCTACAAGAGAACAAGAAATGACATAAACAACATACAGTAATTTATCTGTGTTTTTTATTTGCTTCTCTCTTACTATTCTCTCTCATCTTAAACTTCTGTTATAACCACCTTTCCCTCCCTTCCCGGATCATCATTAACTGTTCTTCAATATAAAAGAAAGAAGCAGTCAGTGCAGTCTGAAGAACTGGCTATTTGTTTATAACAAAAATAGATCCAAGTAGGTGATCAACCAAGGTTCTACCGTGTATCACCCAAGGTGAATAACAGACATTCCTAATACTCTCAGAAATCAGATTTGAGCACAGCCGCTTCACCATAGACAAAAGAACAGAAATCCACACCCATATTGAATACAAAAAGGCAATCCTCCCATTACCTGCGAGCCAACCAATAACAATTACCGTACAACCAAAGTATAGTTACACTGTGAGATGTTACATGATAGAAATGCCATGACAGTGATACATACAAGTATGGATGTGCAAATATGAAGGACATTTATTAACTGTAAGGCGATCACCTCTACACTGTAAGGCCAATCCACACAAAACATACTACACATACAGCACATGATACAGTACGTATGTATCTTTACCATTTCTGATCTATCACATCTGAGCAATTCCACAGCCTTAAAGGGATAGTTCACCCCAAAAACTACTTTTTTTCTCTATCGATTAGTCACCCCATGGAGACTTGAATTCATGGATATGTTTTTGTTTTTGTTGCATTCCTAAGCCAATAATCTGATGACCAGTGGACCGGTAGGAGACACAAAGGAGACTCTTTGTATCTGCTATCGGAACCGCTGCCGGTCATGAAATTATTGGCTTAGGAATTCGGCAAAAACACAATAATATCCATGAATGCAAGTGTCCATGGGGTGACTAATCGATAGAAAAAAATTGCAATGCATTTTGCGGGTGAACTATCCCTTTAAGTTTACCAGCAGTTACATTAACTGATCATTGTTGTAACATAAAGCTACATTCCTGAAAACACTACACCATGCATGAATAATAATTTAAAACTTGAATACAATTATAAAGATGAAATAGCATTACCTGTGGCACTTGATTGCCAATTCTGTAGAAATTCAGATGGCCAAAAGAATTTTCTTGATTTGCTTTCAGAATTGCCTGGTCAACAGACGTCTTCACGTCAGAAGCCAGCTGGTTGTAGTCCTGTGCCTGTTCTGTTGCCTGGCAGACAACAGCAGTCAGGAACAACATGGACACAATAAGATTCTTCATCTTCTCCAACACTCCAAGACCTACAGAGGAGAATATATTGTCGTGTAGTTGGTCTAATCCTTGGTCCAGGGGACAAAGAGCAGATGTTTGTGTGATTTCTCTGTTTGTGGTTTTTGGCAGAAAGTTCAATGACCACCTGGAGTTCTCCAGAAGCACAGTTCAAACTCTGGTGGATGATTTATCATCACTGATGCACACATAACTGAAATATCAGCTAAAATGATATCACTTCTCATCACCTTTGATTTTGATAAAATATATGTAAATATATGCAGATACATATTACTTAGATCAAAAAATAAGGTTATTTAAAGATGATCTGAGTCTGACTTCTAGCCACCCACACCCTGGAAATATGCCTGTTTACCCCCTAAATGTACCTCACTGTGACCTGTATTCAGTGGTGGAAGAAGTACGCACATTCTGTACTTAAGTAAAAGTATTAATACCACAATGTAGAAAAACTAGTAGTCCCGTATTCAAAATGTACTTGAGTAAAGGTACAAAAGTATCGTCATCAAAATGTACTTAAAGTGCCAAAGGTAAAAGTAGTCTTTGTGCAGAATCCCATTTCACAAGTTCAAAATGGATAAGAAATATTTAGAAAATAGCCGAAATATAGGGCTGAAGTGGTTTTGTAATAATAATCAAAATCTACAAAGTAACTAGTAACTAAAGTTTTCATATAATTGTAGTGGAGTAAAAGTACAATATTTTCCTCAGAGGTGTAGTGGAGTAGAAGTAAAAGTAATTGTACAGTAATTTAAGTACAGTACCTGAGTAAATGTACTTAGTTACTTTACATCCCACTACCTGTATTAAGGATTCAGTGTGGAATCATATCAGTTAACGGTGACTCGAATCTTAACTTGAGTCAGAAAGCTGCAGCTCGTCTGGTGTTCAACCGCCCCAAGTTCTCCCACACAACTATCCTTCTCCGTTCTCTACACTGGCTCCCCGTAGCAGCTCGGATCCAGTTTAAAACCCTGGTGCTAGCCTATAGGGCAGTGAAAGGAACAGCTCCTTCCTACCTCCGGGCTATGGTTGATGCCTACACCCCTGCCCGACCACTTCGGTCTGCCACCTCGGGGCGACTGATTGCCTCGTCACTCAAGGGTCCTTCTGGTCGATCGACACGGTCACGACTTTTTTCTGTTCTGGCCCCACAGTGGTGGAATGAACTTCCCACTGATGTCAGGACAGCAGAGTCACTGCCCATCTTTCGCCGCAGGCTGAAAACCCACCTCTTCAGGAAACACTACCCTTCCTCTTTGTCTGGCTTACTTGTTGTTAACTAGTTGTACGAACTCTTGTTTTATTGTTGTACTGTTTTATTGGATCTTGTTTAGTCGATACACTTTTTGTATTAGCTTGTGCTCATTTGATTTTGCTATTTTGTCTCATCTGTTTAAGAAAGTAGGTAGCTGATATATAGCACTTTTACCTTAGCGCTAGGTATACTCTTGGTTGCTTGTTTTTGCAGGAAATGCACTTAAGACTTCTGGTGATTAGTATTTTCGTTCCCTACCTATGTTGAATGCACTTATTGTAAGTCGCTTTGGATAAAAGTGTCTGCTAAATGACCGTAATGTAATGTAATGTAATGAGTCTGTCAGGTATAGGTATAGTTGTCAGGTAATATTTAGGGGACCGGGAACATAGGGATGACCCCATATTTAGCAGTACGTACACTCAGTGGCGCGGGAAGGGGGGGGCTGCAGCCCCCCTGGTGGTGGGAAGCAAAAAAAACTGTTTTAAATATTATTTTTTGTAAATTAAAAAATACATATACTTTTTAAAGTCTATACACACACATATATATATGTGTGGCCGACCCTGAACATATTTTTTTGCTAAGTTTGGGACGGATCAGAGCAATGGTGTGTTTTGACAGTGTGTGGCCCCTGGGGGTCCCTGGCAGCGGTAAGCTGGATTGTACAACGTGTGGCCCTCAGGGGCCTCTGGCAGCAGTATAACGCTGGGTTGTACAGCTTGCCCCCTGGTGTAACTATTGTCATTGCAGACTGCCCTGAAAAGTGTTTGTGCCACGTTGGGTGTGGATCGGAGCAATGGTGCACCTCTGAAGTCGGAGCAACATATGGTGGACACCATACGAATCCACCGTCGACCCACCCTCATGGGCAATTTTAACATTGATTTTTTTTTTAAAGGGCGACTTCACCGATTTTCAACCTATCTTCATACAATTGGTCCTCAATAATACTCATGATAAAATGGTACAATTTTTTTCTACTCGGTCTGTGTCTCAGAGGAGGGCTGTGGACAGTCCAGAAACCCGTCTACCAGTGACCCGTCTAATCATCGTTAGGCATGATTTTTTTTTTCAACAAGATTTCACATTTCTTATTTCGATTTTTATTAACACGAGAACAATGGCTTATTTTATTGCATTGCAACTTTCCAGGGATAGAAAGCCTGCAGTTTCTATTAGCTTGGATTCCCCATTGATGATGTCACTGGTAGACGGGACTCTGAACTGTCCACAGCCCTCCTCTGAGACACAGGCCGAGTGGATTTTTTTTTTACCATTTTATCATGAGTATTAGTGAGGACCAATTATATGAAGATAGGTTGAAAATCAGTGAAGTCGTCCTTTAAGTCTTAAGTAAAAGTATCAATACTGCAATGTGGAAAGTCGAAACACACTGTTACAAAGTAAAAGTCCGGTAATCAAAAGTGTCACAACCCGGCCCGTAGGGCCATGATAAATTGAGGAGGACACGGTGGTAGTGCAAAAAGTAACAATAATGTATTCATTAACAAATAACTTAAATAATGTTTACAATAAGGTGTGAGATGTGTAATTCAGTAATGTCAGCATTGTATGGATGTGTGACAGATGTAGTGTGGGGTGTTGGCGAGTGTGTAAACTCAATCATAACAGCGTAAACTCATTCCATGTGTCCTTCTCCAGATGACAGCACCCTTTAGTTTGCGTAAACAAAAGGGTGCTGTCATCTGGAGAAGGACACATGGAATGGCTGGCACCCACTCTTTTATAGGGCTCCAGGGAGCATTGACCAGGTGCTCCCAATGCACCTAATTGGGGTGCACCCAAGTTGGCCGACGCCTTTCCACAAGTTTCCTAGGGCATTGCAAGGAAATTAGAAAAGAAGGAATGGACGGCCTAGGGGGCGGTTAGACGCCATTGCTTGCATGGCAGACGCCATTGATGAGCATGGGAGCCAAAACTGGAACAGGAAGTTTGGTGAAATACAATGAAGTCTATGGCAGCCAGCTGGACCAGCTTGTGAACAAACACTATTTCTGAACGATTGTGTCCTTTCTCAGATAATCGGTTCAGGAATATAAAAGAAGACATATCACAGGGTTTTATCCAATCAATTCAGATTTTTTAGCACACTGTATAATTTTATTGAGGCATCTAAACAGCGGCATGTATCGTCCATAGACTGTATAAAAATGGCAGTGTTGCCAGATTGTGTGAGAGAAATAAGCAACTAGGTCTAGGAAAACAAGCCCAAAAGAAGCAGAACGTTTTCCCAAACGTTCTGCGTACTGGGAGATGGAGCAGGGACCCCCTACCCTACCTCGACCCCTACCTCGTGGTAGGGTGGGGGTGGGGGGGGGGGGGAGGGGGCAACATATATTGTATAGTTATGTATACAATTGTGTTTCATAAACATACATGTTATTGTGCATCAATACTAAGCTATTAAAAATAATAGACAGATTAATATATTCATGCTTTTATTTTAAACATACATGTACAGGGTACAGTGAGTAGGGTGGCCGCACTACCATTTATAAACATACCTTATTAATTGAGAACAACAATCTGTCAATTGCACAATAATCATGTATACAAGCTATTCAAAATGGACAGAATCATTTATAGATATCATCATTTATTTAATACATAAATGTGGAAAATGTTTTAAAAATATATGAAGACAAATGGACATTTAAAAAAAGATGTATATAATCATGTACTTGAGTACATGTACTTAGTTACTTTCCACTACTGAATTTTAATATAGGATTATACTGTAGATATGCTTTTATTGCGGGCAGTATGGCTTAGTAGGTAATATATCATATCATGAGAGTCCATAGCATTTGAACAAAATATTTAAAAACTGACACTAATTCTCAGCAAAGTTATATGATCTGTTACCATAATTTGAATGAAAGCAGAGAGTCGGTGCCCCACTATGAGCTTATTATGTACTTTTTGTGGGCGAATAAAATGTTATTTTGTCCAATTGTATGGTAGAGTAATGTTAAAGTTATGAGTAAGCAATAGTACAAATTTGACTGAGTAACTTTCACTTGCTGTAATATTTAACAAGGTCTACTTTGACTCATGTACTGTGGTTGAGCACTGTGTCTGCCACTGATTATCACTGTATATTACATTATGTAATATAGCGTCAACATCACTTTAACCACTTTAACCTTACTTTATGCTTAGGCTAAAATAGCCAATGTACAGTACAAGCAATTTTTCAAAGAAAATGTAAAAAATCTTGAAAACGTTTAAAACATTTGGAATAATTTTGAAACCGCTTAACACACAAAATCTTCTCTTATGGGGTCGTTACAACACCTTTTCAGATGGGGACCGAATACATATTACTTTACAGGTCCTTAACATTAAAATGTTTGAGATTGAGAGCCCCTAGAATAGTGGATGTAGTTTCACCATCAAACACAACCCAGACATCCTTCATTGGGAGTTGCTGGGGATCGATCGTCCCTGAATAGGGTGGTCTCCCCAGCCAAGCCAGTGACACAGTGTCTAGTCCATAGATCATGACGCTGTAAAAAAAAAACAAGAGGTAAATGTGTTACATAGTTTGAAGTACCATGTTAGTAACATGTAATAATAATAATACAGTTTAAGAACAGTTTAAAAAACATTGTCATTATTTGTTGAAAATGCAAGTTCTGTAGGTTCTGCAGATAAATTAGATCAGACAGACAGACAGACAGACAGACAGACAGACAGTCAGACAGTCAGACAGACAGACAGACAGACAGACAGACAGACAGACAGACAGACAGACAGACAGACACACAGACAGACAGACAGACACACAGACAGACAGACAGACAGACAGACAGACAGACAGACAGACAGACAGACAGACAGACAGACAGACAGACACAGACAGAAGAGATATTTACCGTCTTCTCATCTTTTTTGCGAACACAATCGATGAAAGGAGTAGCATTTCTTTCATGACAGACTAAACATCGAACCTCGAGCTGAAAGACAGACAGGAAAAAACAGACAGATTGGGATCATGATTTTTCTTTGCAGACTAAACATCGAACCTCGAGCTGACAGACAGACAGACAGACAGACAAACAGACAGACAGACAGTATTGATACACTGAGAGTATCCTGACTGGCTGTATCACTGCCTGGTATGGGAACAATTCTGGCCTCAACCGCAAAGCAATGCGCAGAGGGTTGTGCGGACGACCGAGATCGTCATTGGATGTGATCTTGCTTCCATCCAAGACATTATTAATCCCAACCACGGACATACCACCCTTCTTTTTTTTTTGGCTATTCACAATGTTGCTGTATATTATGTTTACAAGTACTATTACACTTATTTTAGCTACAATGTGAGAAACCTGAAGAAAATAATTCTACCCTTATGTAGCCGTGTAGACAAAATGTAACAATAAAGAAACCGTGAATCTTGAGGTACGAACTTAATAACATGCCATTCTGTTACTGGGTGTTAGTCCTAGTCTTAATGAACTTCATATAGCAGAGCTCCATACTGAATGGACTGTATTTCACACACCTGTTTGAATGGACACTCAGGGCGATGTCTGTGTTCATTTGCACCGGCGACCTTTCTGCAGGTTGTTGCCTTTAGACGCACATCAATTCTCACCCGGGATGCGACCTACAAGAGAACAAGAAATGACATAAACAACATACAGTATTGATCAGTGGTTTTTATTTGCTTCTTTCTTCCTATTCTCTCTCATCTTCGACATTTGTGAGCAGGTCTGGTGTTTAGGGCATCATGTCGCCCATTGACAAAGACTAGAAAATAGCTTTTAAACTTTTTTTTTTTTTTTTGTCATTTTCGTTTTTTTTCATATTAACACAGTTCGAATGTTGAAGAAAGTTTATAGTCCAAAAGATAGGCGTTTTAGAATCATTAAGTGGTTTAAATTACATTACAAAAACAGGAGTGTTTCTGTGTGTTTCTGTCGGTCTTTTGGGGGCGGAGAGTGGTTTTAACTTGCAGGGACAACATTAGCATGTGAGTGGTTTTGGTTGGTTGTTGGCCCATTGTTCTCCGGTTACAAGCCTAATCCCCGCCCATCAGTATCACTCCTCTCTGTGGTGGTGTAACGTAACTTAAGTACATTTACTCAAGTATTGTACTTAAGTACAATTTTGAGGTATTTTTTACTTTACTGGAGTAATAGCCACTGGGTGAATATTCAACCTGAGGCTGAAACTAACTTCACCACGGTGGGAAGCGCCGAAACGGCCAGTATTGCGTTAGTCTTTTTCGGGACAGAATGTAGTTCTATTATCAATAACATTCACATTTCACATTTCTGTTATAACCACCTTTCTCTCCCTTCCCGTTCTTCTATTTAAAAGACAGAAGCAGTCAGTGCAGTCTGAAGAAATGGTTATAGACATAAACATACTACATAATAGACAAAACATACTACACATACAGTACATAGGTATGTATCTTTGCTCTAAATATTTACCTGAGGGACCCCCCCTTCAAGTCCACCATACATCATACTACAAGTCTTTACCATTTCTAATCTATCTGAACAGTTCCACAGCCTTAAAGGGATAGTTCACCCAAAAAACATATTTTTTTTTATCGATTAGTTTTTGTCGCATTCCTAAGCCAATCATTTTATGACCGGTGGACCGGTAGGCAGCGGTTCCGGTAGGAGATACAAAGGAGACTCTTTGTGTCTCCTACCGGGACCGCTGCCGGTCATGAAATTATTGACTTGCGACAAAAACAAAAGAATATCCATGAAGTCAAGTCCATAATCCATAGAAAAAAAGGCATTTTGGGGGTGAACTATCCCTTTAAGTATACCAGCAGTTACATTAACTGATCATTGTTGTAACATAAAGCTACATTCCTGAAAAAAATACACCATGCATGAATAATAATTTAAAACTTGAATAAAATTATAAAGATACAATAGCATTACCTGTGGCACTTGATTGCCGATTCTGTAGAAATTCAGATGGCCAAAAGCATTTTCTCGATTTGCTTTCAGAATTGCCTGGTCAACAGACGTCTTCACGTCAGAAGCCAACTTGTTGTAGTCCTGTGCCGTTTCTGTTGCCTGGCAGACAACAGCAGTCAGGAACAACATGGACACAATAAGATTTTTCATCTTCTCAAACACTCCAAGACCTACAGAGGAGAATATATTGTCTTGTAGTTGATCAATACTTGGTCCAGGGGACAAAGAGCAGATAATGCTGGTGATGTTGTTTGATCTATATTTTTGTTGTTTTTGGCTTAAGTCAGAAAGTTCAATGACCCCCTAAGTTCTCCAGAAGCACAGTTCAAAGTCTGGTGGATGATTTATCATCACTGATAGATAATAAATTACAGAAACACCAGCTAAAATGATGTGTAAATTACCCACTCACCATTAACAGGGCAACAGCAATGATTTCAGAGACACTCAAGTTCCTTAGAACCATCTCCAAGAACCTTAAATGCTACTCCATAGTCAAAAAGACACAACCTGTCCTTCGAGCTGAAGAAATTCCACCAGCAACACTCTATTATTATGGAAAATATTAATATCCAGTCAGGGTGAAGTGTTGACAATTTATTGAGGAAAGATTCAGGCAAAAAAACAGCATTTACAACAGCACAGAAGCCCCACCAATCTCAGACGGTTCTAATGAGTGTCCACTCTAACAGAGATGCTATCTTTGAATGGTCATATCTTATGTACAGGCATGTTACACACGTATAGACAAAAAAAAACAATGGTATTGCTGAACCAGCTTGAAAGAGAATAGTGTGGAAATAGACCTTGCAACAGGAGCTGTGAAAAGAGCCCTGCTGTGAAGTTAAACCTCTATATGCTTCAAATACAATTAGATAGAACTCCATTTTTCCGCTTTTGCATTTTGTTCCATAAGTCAGTGTTATTGAACACCCTTTACGTCTACGTTGATTAAACAAATATTTAACCAATGAAAAGTATTAAAAAGTGCTTCTGACAAAACCAGGTAACTCCACTAAAGGGGGGTGGAGTTAGCTGGTTTTGCTGACTCCAGGCTCCAGCCCCTTTTGACCTCCAACCTCATTGTGGGCTTGGAGGTCCATTTATCTGTACTTATCAATGATGAACAAAACCTCCACTTTTTGAGCGGTGTAGCCGCTCCTATAAGTGGGTTTCGGACCCATCCGTGGCGAAAGTTTTTCTTTCTGTCGTGAAAATGTGTCTTTTGCTGTACTGTGATTGGCTGATTGGTATTCAGACCCTTTGCTCAGTACTGTGATTGGCTAGCGAGACGCATGATGAAATGAATAACTCATAAATATCACCGCTCACTTAAAAAAAAATACTTTTTCTTTAAGTGAGCTTCCATCACTGTGATGACCACTGTTGTTTTTAAATAGCACCACTCACTTCACACTGGGTGTGCTTTTTGTTTTGTTTTAGTCATTTCCTGAAAAATGTACATTTTGGAGGTGGTTGCTGCCGGACAGCAGAGATATATACTATGATGATGGTCCAGTTGTAAAGAGTTGTCTCAGAGTCTGTCCTCACGTTCTCCATTTGGTTCAACTCAGATCATTAGGTCAAAGCTGAGATAACCAAGATAAGACAGACAGACAGACAGACAGACAGACAGCTTCTTTCCATGTGTTGTTTGTTGACCTACTAAACAGCTAAAATGCTATTATCAACACTGGATTAAAGGTCACTAGAAATTGTCTGTGAGCGCTGGCATCCTCCACCTCACACCCTCCTCTCTCCTTGTATCACTTCCTGTTATCTACAGTATGTGTGGGTGCGTTCCCAGATTACACGGAGAAACCACACGGGACAGACATCTTGGTTAAGTTCTATAATTGAACAACACACTGCAGCGGGTTTTGACCCAACCGACAAACCAGCTTACCTCCCAGAGCTACTGTATATGTTTCAGTTATTTAAACATGATGCAATGGGAAAGCATCTGCGTAAACCACTTTAACCATTATGTTATACTTTGGCTATTCAAAAATAGCAGATATACTGTACAAGCTCATAGCATGTCACTTTGTGCCGCGCTATGAGCTTGTAGGTCTGCAATTTTTTGAAAAATCTTGAAAATCTGTGCACATCTTTGAATAATGTATGCTTTTTAAAGTGAACATTTTTAACTCAAATATTTGCTTCTGGGGGTCCCTGGAACAGAATATTTTGAGATGGGGGTCTGCGGCTAAATACATATCATTTTGGGGGTCCTTGACATGAAAACGTTTATGCACCACTGATATAGCAACGTAAGTCAGGATTTAGGAGACATTTGTAGAATCAGCCTTAGGTCTTAAAGGTTCAATGACATTCATTTTCACTTTTTAAAATGTGTGTGTTTTTTGGGGGGTTTTATGACCTCAATTAGACCCCAAAAAACTGAACTTTGAACATTCAGTGGATTTTCTGTGGTCAGAATCAGAATCAGAATCAGTTTTATTGTCACATCACAGGTTTACAAGGTAAAAAAGTGGGTGAAATTCGTTTTTGTACATCACTCCCATCGCAACGTTAAATTCCGTAGAAAGAAGAGTGGGGAGAGAGAAGAAGAAGAAGAGGGGTAGGGGGCAAGTGGGAAGGAGATCGAACAAGAGAACAATAGAAGGCCAAAAACAAGTTATCTACATATTTACAAAGTACCTGAGATAAGAAACAAACTAAGGTGCCTGAGCATAGCAGCAATGTATGTATACTGTGCATGATATACTTATAGACGCTAAGGTGCTTAGAGAGAAAAAAAAGCGCAAAAACAAAAACAAAGTTTGTGCATTATACATGGGATTAAGGTGCAGAAGGTCAGTGCGTGTTCACCTAAGGGTGGACTGACCCTGGTATAATCCGCAGGTAGCTCCATGAGGGAGAGCAACAAAAAAAAAAGTAATCTGTACCTGGTGTGGTCTACAGGTATGTCCGAGGGGGGAGCTTTCCATCTTAATGTTTAATCTTCAAGTGTTTCTTCAGATTAACATTTTGACTAAAGCTTTTGCCACAAAACGTACAATTGAAGCCCTTTCTCCTGTGTGTATCAACATGTGTTTCTTAAGATTAGCATTTTGACTGGGGTTTTCTGAATAATTGGGCCGAAAAGTAATCTGTGATTGGCCCCTTGACTTTGATGTCACAGTCGAAGTTTGAAGAACGATAATAAATCATTTTAATTTGTATTTATAACAGACGTCTTCACGTCAGAAGCCAGCTGGTTGTAGTCCTGTGCCGGTTCTGTTGCCTGGCAGACAACAGCAGTCAGGAACAACATGGACACAAAGATTCTTCATCTTCTCCAACACTCCAAGACCTACAGAGGAGAATATATTGTCGTGTAGTTGATCTAACCTTGGTTCAGGGGACAAAGAGCAGATGTTTGTGTGATTTCTCTGTTTGTTGTTTTTGGCTTCAGTCAGAAAGTTCAATGACCACCTGGAGTTCTCCAGAAGCACAGTTCAAACTCTGGTGGTTGATTTATCATCACTGATACACAAATAACTGAAATATATCAGCTAAATATCAGCTATATTTCAAATAATTGTAGTGGAGTAAAAGTACAATATTTGTCTCTGAGATGTAGTGGAGTAGAAGTACTGGCAATTGGAATTGGAAATACTCCAGTAAAGTGAAAATACCTTAACTAAGTACATGTACTTGAGTACATGTACTTAGTTACTTTCCACCACTGAATTTTAATATAGGATTATATTGTAGATAGGCTTTTATTGCGGGCGGTATGGCTTAGTAGGTAATAGATCATATCATGAGAGTCCATAGCATTTGAACAAAATATTTAAAAACTGAAAATAATTCTCAGCAAAGTTATATGATCTGTTACCATAATTTGAATGAAGCCAGAGAATCGGTGCTGCACTATGAGCTTATAGATCTGCTATTTTTGAATAGCCAAATAAATCTAAAAATTACACACAGATGTTCCCCGATCTTAATGGGTTAAGACATGCCCAGAATAGGAACACTAGGGTTCATGTGTTAAAATAATTAAACATAATACTTTAATAATAATAATAAGGGTAATAATAATAGTAATAATAATAATAATAATAATAATACACTTTATTTGTATAGCACCTTTCATGACATGAAATGCAGCTCAAATCACTTTACAGAGCAAGAATACAATTACAGTTACAACTAATTTAACAATAAAGCAAAAAGGATAAGAAAAAGCATAAAACAACATTAAAATAATAGCAAGAGGCAGTGAATCAGGCAATACAGTGAGGACATGGATAACAACACAGAGATTTAAAAATCAACCAAAAAATCAGATAAAAGCAAGAGTGAAGAAGTAGGTCTTGAGCTGTGTTTTAAAGCTATCGACAGAGGCTGCCTGTCTTAGGTGTAATGGGAGTAATAAGGCATAGACACAAATTATACTTATTATAATCAGTAAACGTAATACTTAAAGATAAATACATACATGTTATATGTAATATATATTTCTTTACAATGTTATTGAACAGAAACTATACTTATTAATACTTAAAGCTCTATTATGTACTTTTTGTGGGCGAATAAAATGTTATTTTGTCCAATTGTATGGTAGAGTAATGTTAATGTTATGAGTAAAATGTGTAAATGTCAGCAATAGTACAAATTTGACTGAGTAACTTTCACTTGCAGTAATATGTACTGTTGTTGAGCACTGTGTCTGCCACTGATTATCACTGTATATTACATTATGTAATATAGCGTCAACATCACTTTAACCACTTTAACCTTACTTTATGCTTAGGCTATTCTAAAATAGCCAATGTACAGTACAAGCAATTTACAAGAAAATTAAAAAAAAAAAAACATTTGGAATAATTTTGAAACCACTTAACACACAAAATCTTCTCTTATGGGGTCGTAACAACACCTTTTCAGATGGGGACCAAATACATATCACTTTACAAGTCCTTAACATTAAAAAGTTTGAGATTGAGAGCCCCTAGAATAGTGGATGTAGTTTCACCATCAAACACAACCCAGACATCCTTCACTGGGAGTTGCTGGGGATCGATCGTCCCTGAATAGTCAAGTCAAGTCAATTTTATTTATAAAGCACATTTAAAAACAACCAAAGGCCGACTAAAGTGCTGTAGGCCTACAACAGGGTTAAAATACACACAAAAAAGCATCAAATATAAACACAAGCAACTGCAAGCAAAAAATACACAAGACAAAATCAAAACAGGGTTTTTTGATTTGATTTGAAAATTTATTGGAGGATAAATCCCTTGAGATGTATCATCTCGTCTTCCAGGGGGTCCTCAGGCACAACATACAAACAATGACAAAAAACAATCACAAAACATTCACTAACAACAAAACATACACATGAGACATACACATAAGGGCTCGCACACCATCCCAGACCGTACTACATCAACAACACATGTCATCTAAAAACTGAAAGTAAATAATGAGAAAATAAAAGTAAAAAGTGATCTAAATACAATCAAAAACAAAAATCAGAAGCAAGAACAGTTCGTTTTAAGTGAATCAAGTAAGGACATTTTGAAAACAGGACATGAAATAATTGATCTAATTGCAATTGGTAAATTGTTCCAGTCAGTAGGAGCTTTAAACTTAAAAGAACGTCTCCCAATTTCTTTTTGTATACCAGGTGTATCAAAATAAGGTTGTTGAGTGTGTCTTGATGGATAAATTGAACTGTGTGGATGTAAAAGCTCTTTTAAATAAGATGGATAATTAAAGTAAATACATTTGAAAACAAAAAGCAGCCAATGAAAATGTCTCCTATCACGAGGCAATAGCCAATTTAGCGTATCATACAGTACACAATGATGTGTACTGTAGGGACACCCAAGTACAAATCTACAGATATTATTGTGGACTACATTTAATGCATGAAGATGGGTCTCTGAGGTGTTCTGATAGATGATGTCACAATAATCAATGATAGGGAGTAAAAGCTGCTGAACAATGTATTTTCTTATTTGAATAGTAAAACAATTTCTTGATCTATACATTAATCTGACACTATTATTTACTTTACTCCTAACAGAA
This sequence comes from Gymnoscopelus microlampas, assembly GCF_963454915.1. Lineage (NCBI taxonomy): Eukaryota > Metazoa > Chordata > Actinopteri > Myctophiformes > Myctophidae > Gymnoscopelus > Gymnoscopelus microlampas. Next base: position 11,806,262 of record NC_139958.1, read on the forward strand.
TCAATATGATGTTTAAAGGATAATTCAGAGTCTAACCAAAGGCCTAAGTATTTGAATGTCTCCACTGTCTTGAGTGGTGATCCATCTGCAAAATAAATAGTAAATTCCGAGGATTAGGGTAGTAGGGTTAGGCTGGTCTCCCCAGCCAAGCCAGTGAAACAGTGTCTAGTCCATAGATCACGACGCTGTAAGAAAACAAGAGGTAAATGTGTTACATAGTTTGAAGTACCATGTTAGTAACATGTAATAATAATAATACAGTTTAAGAACAGTTTAAAATTATCATTATTTGTTGAAAATGCAGGTTCTGTAGGTTCTGCGGATAAATTAGATCAGACAGACAGACAGACAGACAGACAGACAGACAGACAGACAGAAGAGATATTTACCGTCTTCTCATCTTTTATGCGAACACAATCGATGAAAGGAGTAGCATCTCTTTCATGACAGACTAAACATCGAACCTCGAGCTGAAAGACAGACAGGAAAAAAACAGACAGATTGGGATCATGATTTTTCTTTGCAGACTAAACATCCAAGCTCGAGCTGACAGACAGACAGACAGACAGACAGACAGACAGACAGACAGACAGACAGACAGACAGCAAAAAATACAGACAGATTGGACCTTATTAATGAAGAAATACTGAAACAGCTTCTTTCAATTTAAAAAATTGCTGGTTTAATCTGCATATAATTTTGTATATAATTCCATAATATGTTGTCATTAAAATATTGAATTAGTCCTCCTAATGATGTCATCAGGAGGATAATAAAAACGAGTATGATCTAAAACCACAAAGTTATATGATCTGTTACCATAATTTGAATGAAACCAGAGAAGTTGATCAGTCGTACCACAATTCCCTGTCAGTCACCATTGGTGTCTCTATTTTTTTTGTTTGTTAATTTGAGAAGTGCTATTATAACCGTTTCAATAGAGATTTTGTATCAAAGAGGAATCAAGGTTTTAATTTGTCTAAACGAGAAGTAATTTAATTTACTGGCTGATAGACTAGCAAACTGGCAGTACTCTATGTCGACTACAGGAAGTCAGGAAGAGAGCACACCCCCGTCGACATAATTTAGATGCGACGCTGCAGTGGAGTGGGTCAGTTACTTCAAAGTCCTTGGCGTCCACATCACTGAGAAACGCCTGTACTTTCTCAGAAGTTCGGTATGGGCATCAAGGTCCTCCGGGCAGTGGTGTACAGTAGCATTAGTAAATTTACTCTAGTACTGCACTTAAGTACACTTTTGAGGATTTTTTACTTTACTGGAGTATTTCCCATTTCCAATACTTTTACTTCTACTCCACTACATCTCAGAGAAAAATATTGTACTTAACTCCACTACAATTATTTGACCATTATATTATCACAAAACATTACCCACTTCACCCTTATATACATTTCGGCCATTTGAAAATAGCAGATCGACAAGCTCATTTTCTTTTCTTTTTTTTCTATAATTTTTATCCCACGATTTTGTAACCCACATTTTTTCACCCAGTGCCAATTGCCTATGTAATCCTGGGCACTACCTACCCTCTGCCAGCCTAGGGAGAGCCCAAGCTGAAGCTCATGCCTCCTTCAATGCATGAGGAGCAAGCAGGCCGCTTCTTATCACCCGACAGGGGGGAGTTTCCCTGGTTGGACATAGCGCGTGGAAGGAACACGTTATTCCAACCAGTTCCCTTCTCCTCCATCAGGCGCCCCGGCTGACCAGGGGGAGGCAGTATAGTGACCAGGATTACTACATGTTTTTGTGAGGGTATTAACTACCCTGGGAGACACGGGGAGAACATGCAAACTCCACACAGAGTAGGCCCTTTCGCCAACCCCACCTAGGGTATGGGCGCTGATGACGCGGAGGAGAGGACACGCCCCCAGCGCCCACAGCGTCCCCGGCGGGAATCGAATCGTTTGAAAATGAGACAAGCTCATTTTCAAACGATTTTTTTTATACACTTTGAACTTGTGAAATGGGACATTCTGCACAATGAGTAATTTTACTTTTGGTACTTTAAGTATATTTTGATGCCAATACTTTTGTACTTTTACTCAAGTAAATTGTGATTACCGGACTTTTACTTCTAACAGAGTATTTCTACACTGCAGTATTGATACTTGTACCTCTGTACCACTGAGAGTATCCTGGCTGGCTGTATCACTGCCTGGTATGGGAACAGTTCTGGCCTCAACTGCAAAGCAATGCAACGCAGAGGGTTGTGCGGACGACCGAGATCGTCATTGGATGTGATCTTGCTTCCATTATTAATCCCAACCACGGACATACCACCCTTCTTTTTTTTTGGCTATTCACAATGTTGCTGTATATTATGTTTACAAGGACTATTACACTTATTTTAGCTACAATGTGAGAAACCTGAAGAAAATAATTCTACCCTTATGTAGCCGTGTAGACAAAATGTAACAATAAAGAAACCGTGAATCTTGAGGTACGAACTTAATAAAATGCCATTCTGTTACTGGGTGTTAGATCTAGTCATAATGAACTTCATATAGCAGAGCATACTGAATGGACTGTATTTCACACACCTGTTTGAATGGACACTCAGGGCGATGTCTGTGTGCATTTGCACCGGGAGCCTTTCTGCAGGTTGTTGCCTTTAGACGCACATCAATTCTCACCCGGGATGCGACCTACAAGAGAACAAGAAATGACATAAACAACATACAGTATTGATCAGTGGTTTTTATTTGCTTCTTTCTTCCTATTCTCTCTCATCTTCGACATTTCTGTTATAACCACCTTTCTCTCCCTTCCCGTTCTTCTATTTAAAAGAAACAAGCAGTCAGTGCAGTCTGAAGAATTGGTTATTTGTTAATAAAAATAGATCCAAGTAGGAAATCCAACAAGTGATCAACCAAGGTTCTACTGCATACATGAGCAACTGGCGGCCCGGGACCACATGCGCCCCCCACCTTCACTTTATGCGGCACGCAGATTAATATCGGAATACTGATATTGACCCATGGTGAATAACAGACATTCCTAATACTCTCAGAGAGCAGATTTGAGTGCAGCCGCCTGCGAGCCCACCAATAACAATTACCGTACAACCAAAGTCTAGTTACACTGTGAGATGGTACAGAAAGATAGAAATGCCATTACAGTGATACATACAAGTATGGATGTGCAAATATGAACCACATAAATTAACTATAAGATGATCATCCCTACACTGTAAGGGCAGTCCACACAAAACATACTAAACATACGTACATACATAAGTATGTATCTTTGCTCTAAATATTTACCAGAGGGACCCCCCAAGTCCACCATACATCATACTCCAAGTCTTTACCATTTCTGTCCTATCACATCTGAACAATTCCACAGCCTTAAAGGGATAGTTCACCCCAATAATTACTTTTTTTTTTATCGATTAGTCATCCAATGGAAACTTGAATTCATGGACATATTTTTTTTTTGTCGCATTCCTAAGCCAATAATTGAATGACCAGTGGACCGGTAGGCAGCGGTTCCGGTAGGATACACAAAGGAGACTCTTTGTGTCTCCTACCGGGACCTCTGCCGGTCATGAAATTATTGGCTTAGGAATGCGACAAAAACAAAACAATATCCATGAATGCAAGTCTCCATGGGATGACTAATCGATAGAAAAAAAGGCCTTTTGGGGGTGACCTATCTCTTAACGTTTACCAGCAGTTAAATTAACTGATCATTGTTGTAATATAAAGCTATATTCCTGAAAACACTACACCATGCATGAATGATAATTGAAAACTTGAATAGAATTATAAAGATACAATAGCATTACCTGTGGCACTTGATTGCCGATTCTGTAGAAATTCAGATGGCCAAAAGCATTCTCTCGATTTGCTTTCAGAATTGCCTGGTCAACAGACGTCTTCACGTCAGAAGCCAGCTGGTTATAGTCCTGTGCCTGTTCTGTTGCCTGGCAGACAACAGCAGTCACGAACAACATGGACACAATAAGATTCTTCATCTTCTCCAACACTCCAAGACCTACAGAGGAGAATATATTGTCTTGTAGTTGATCAATACTTGGTCCAGGGGACAAAGAGCAGATGATGCTGGTGATGTTGTTTGTTCTATGTTTGTTGTTTTTAGCTTCAGTCAGAAAGAGACCCCCAAAGTTCTCCAGAAGCACAGTTCAAAGTCTGGTGGATGATTTATCATCACTGATAGATCAATAAATCACAGAAACACCAGCTAAAATGATGTGTAAATTACCCACTCACCATTAACAGGGCAACAGCAATGATTTCAGAGACACTCAAGTTAGAACCATCTCCAAGAACCTTAAATGCTACTCCACAGTCAAAAAGACACAACCTGTCCTTCGAGCTGAAGAAATTCCACCAGCTACACTCTATTATTATGGAAAATATTAATATCCAGTCAGGGTGAAGTGTTGACAATTTATTGAGGAAGATTCAGGCAGAAAAACAGCATTTACAACAGCACAGAAGCCCCTCAGCACCAATCTCAGACAGTTCTGATAGTGTCCACTCTAACAGAGATGCTATCTTTGAATGGTCATATCTTATGTACAGGCATGTTACACACGTATAGACAAAAAAAACAATGGTATTGCTGAACCAGCTAGAAAGAGAATAGTGTGGAAATAGACCTTGGAACAGGTATTGCCTAATGACAGCAACAGGAGCTGTGAAAAGACCCCTGCTGTGAAGTTAAACCTCTATATGCTTCAAATACAATTAGATAGAACTCCATGTTTCCGCTTTTGCATTTTGTTCCATAAGTCAGTGCTATTGAACACCCTTTACGTCTACGTTGATTAAAAAAATATTTAACCAATGAAAAGTATTAAAAAGTGCTTCTGACAAAACCAGCTAACTCCACTAAAGGGGGGCGGAGTTAGCTGGTTTTGCTGACTCCAGGCTCCACCCCCTTTTGACCTCCAACCTCATTGTGGGCTTGGAGGTCCATTTATCTGTACTTATCAATGATGAACAAAACCTCCACTTTTTGAGCGGTGTACCCGCTCCTATAAGTGGGTTTCGGACCCATCCGTGGCGAAGGTTTTTCTTTCCGTCGTGAAAATGTGTCTTTCGCTGTACTGTGATTGGCTGATTGGTATTCAGACTCTTTGCTCAGTACTGTGATTGGCTAGCGAGACGCATGATGAAATGAATAATAACTCATAAATATCACCACTCACTTAAAAAGAAAAACTTTTTTTTAAGTGAGCTTCCATCACTGTGATGACCACTGTTGTTTTTAAATAGCACCGCTCACTTAACACTGGGTGTGATTTTTGTTTTGTTTTAGTCATTTTCCTGAAAAATGTACATTTTGGAGGTGGTTGCTGCCGGACAGCAGAGATATATACTATGATGATGGTCCAGTTGTAAAGAGTTGTCTCAGAGTCTGTCCTCACCTTCTCCATTTGGTTCAACTCAGATCATTAGGTCACAGCTGAGATAACCAAGATAAGACAGACAGACAGACAGACAGACAGACAGACAGACAGACAGACAGACAGCTTCTTTCCATGTGTTGTTTGTTGACCTACTAAACAGCTAAAATGCTATTATCAACACTGGATTAAAGGTCACTAGAAATTGTCTGTGAGCGCTGGCATCCTCTACCTCACACCCTCCTCTCTCCTTGTATCACTTCCTGTTATCTACAGTATGTGTGGGTGCGTTCCCAGATTACACGGAGAAACCACACGGGACAGACATCTTGGTTAAGTTCTATAATTGAACAACACACTGCAGCGGGTTTTGACCCAACCGACAAACCAGCTTACCTCCCAGAGCTACTGTATATGTTTCAGTTATTTAAACATGATGCAATGGGAAAGCATCTGCGTAAACCACTTTAACCATTATGTTATACTTTGGCTATTCAAAAATAGCAGATATACTGTACAAGCTCATAGCATGTCACTTTGTGCCGCGCTATGAGCTTGTAGGTCTGCAATTTTTTGAAAAATCTTGAAAATCTGTGCACATCTTTGAATAATATATGCTTTTTAAAGTGAACATTTTTAACTCAAATATTTGCTTCTGGGGGTCCCTGGAACAGAATATTTTGAGATGGGGGTCTGCGGCTAAATACATATCATTTTGGGGGTCCTTGATATGAAAACGTTTATGCACCACTGATATAGCAACGTAAGTCAGGATTTAGACATTTGTAGAATCAGCCTCAGGTCTTAAAGGTTCAATGACATTCATTTTCACTTTTCAAAATGTGTATGTTTTTTGGGGGGTTTTATGACCTCAATTAGACCCAAAAAAACGGAACTTTGCACATTCAGTGGATTTTCTGTGGTCTGGGGTTTTCTGAATAATTGGGCCGAAAAGGAATCTGTGATTGGCCCCTTGACTTTGATGTCACAGTCGATTAATCCCGCCCCCTCTCCTCCCCGCCCCTCCCCTATCCAGGGGGGGGGGGGGGGGGGGGACAGAGGCGATGATTGACAGTCCAAATCCAAAGATTTTTTTTCCATTGCAGTTGAAAAGGCTTTAGAAATCAGAGAGAAAAAAATCCTGCCATGGACCATGGAGTGGATTTTTCAGTTAAAACTTTTAATAAACGTTTGAAGAACGATAATGAATACTTTTAATTTGTTGTAAAACTGAATGTCATGAAACCTTTAATGGTTTAACAAGTGTATTCATTGTCATTAATATGACGTATCTCCAATGTCATAGCCACCATCTTCATAATCATTGTATTCATAATCAGAAATATTCATTCTCATCACATTCTCCTGATCAGCGGTCACATTGAAACTCATCACATTCTCCTGAGCAGCGGTCACATTGAAACTCGTTCCTGTTGCGTTGTCGCTCTCCACCTCGCCGCTCCCCGGATTCATCCCACGCGATGTGACTATGCTGTCCTCCCCTGGGAGTCGCCGTGCCATACAGTTTGCATCCCATATGTCATAATGCTGAAAGAAAACAAGAGGTAAATGTATTATATAGTTTCAGTGGTGTAAAGTAACTAAGTACATTTACTCAAGTACTGTACTTACGTACAATGTTGAGGTACTTTTACTTTACTGGAGTATTTCCAATTACCAGTACTACTTTTACTTCTACTCCACTACATCTCAGAGGCAAATTTTGTACTTTTACTCCATAATTTAATTTAATACACCTTAGAACTGTTGTGTGTAAATAAGAAAAAGGTCCTATATGTCCTCTATCTACGTCTTCTATGTTGCCTAGAACTGGAGAATTGATTGAAGTCATGTGATCAGTGACATACACGCACTTTTGGCTGAGGGGGCCGAGCCAAAAGTACACCCAAGTGATCACATGACCTCAATCCATTATCAAGTTCTAGGCAACATAAAGGGGGGGGGGACTTTTTTCTTATTTCCACACAACAGCTCTAAGGTGTATTAAAGACATAGTTCAATGTTGAAAATGAGTGGTATTCGCCTTTAATACTTAAAAGAAAAAGACTCAAATCGAATATGATTATTTTGGGGGCTCATGGCCTGAAAAGGTTGAGAACCACTAGATGAAGTACATATAGATTGGTAAGTAAAGACATAACAACACGACATATTTTAGAAATGTGAAGAGATGATTACAGTTTTTGCGTCTTTTCTGCGAACACAATCGATGAAAGGATCGCTGGTGTTGGGATCCGGGCTACAGACCATACACCAAACCTCGAGCTGACAGGGAAGACAGGGAGAAAACACAGAGAAATTGGACCTTATTAATGTAGAGTCTGTGCCATTTTCAGTACTTTTACTTCTAGTCCACTACTTCTCAGAGGCAAATATGTACTTTTACTCCACTACAATTATTTGAAAACTTTAGTTACTAGTTACTTTTCAGAAAAAAGTTATGATATTATGAAACATACATTAACCACTTTAGCCCTGTTTTATACATAGGCTATTTGAAAATAGCCGATCTACAAGCTCACAAGGCGTCGCATCGCGACGGCTTGTGAGCTTGTAGATCTGCTATTTTCAAACATTTTAGCACTTTTACTTGTTTTACTTAAATACATTTATATGCCAATACGTTTGTACTTTTTGTCATTCTGTTTTGGCACAGCTTTAGTCATACTGAACCTCCTTTATCAGAGCGCCATACTCAATGTACGGTACAGTATATCACACACCTGTTTGAATGCACAGTCGGGGCGATGTCTGTGTTCTTTTGCACCGGTGGCCTTTCTGCACTTTGTGTTCTTCAAATGCATGTGAATTCTTACCCGAGATGAGACCTACATGAGAACGGGAAATGATCAAATGTAAACAACACACATTTATCAGTGTGTGTGTGTGTGTGTGTGTGTGCGTGTGCGTGTGCGTGTGCGTGCGTGCGTGCGTGCGTGCGTGCGTGCGTGCGTGTGTGTGTGTCCTCTCTCTCTCTCTCTCTCTTTTCTCTTCTCTCTCTTCTTATTCTGTCCTATCTCAAACTGCTGTGAGATGGAACATACAGTATTACTTACACAAGACATGACACAGTGGTACATGTGCATATATATGCCTCCCAAGAAATACAAACCGCATTTTTAAATATATAAGACCATCACCCATACACTGCAGTCATATGTATCTCTGCTCTACAAATATTTGATATTAATAATATGGTGGACCCCCCTACTTCCAAGTCCACCATATTACATTTATTAATTCTGATCTATCACATCTGAAACATTCCACAGCTGTAAGTTACCAGCAGTTAAAATTATAATTAATATTTATAACAGCTTTGTTTCAGAAGAGAACACACTCACTGTTTTAACATAAAGCAATACAACAATACAACATGCAAATGATTCAAAATACTAAATAAAATAACAGATTATGTGCTACAAAGTTACCTCTTTTACTTAATTTCCATTGGGAGTCTTTCCAATTTCATAAAAATGTTCATTCGGATGGCCATAATATATAAGTTGTTGCATTCATAAATAATGATTTAAAACAATTGAATAAAATGACCAAGCATACATGTAACAAAGTTACCTGATTGTAATCCTTTCCAATGGCATAGAAATTCAGATGGCCAAAAGACAGTTGTTGATTTGCTTTGATGATAGCCAGATCAACAAACTTCTTCACACGGACGTCCAGTTGGTTGTAGCTGTTCTGTTGAGACACATCTAGTGTTACCTGTGCCTGTCCTGTCGTCTGGCAGACAACAGCACTCAGGAACAACACGGACACGATAGGATTCATCATCTTCTCCAACGCCTGGACCTTGAGGAGAATATATCGTTCATGTACAGCTGGTCAAACCTTATTGGTCCAGGGGACAGAGAGCAGATTCGTGTGACTTCTCTGTTTGTTGTTTTTGGCTTCAGCCCAGGCGGTTCGATGACGACCTGAGTTAAATCCAGAAGCACGGTTCAAACTCTGGTGGTTGATAATTACTGATCAAAATTAATAAATGACAGAACATCAGCTAAAATGAACAGCAATGACTCCAGAGACATCACATTTCCTTGGAACCATTTCTCAGAACCTTACATGAGAAGCTAACATGGACTCCACAGTCAAAAAGCCTCAACAGAGGATGATGTCCTTCAAGCTGAATAAATTCAACCTGCCATATCTGAGGCTTCCTCATCTTCTCCATCATCAATCCATCACGAGCCTCATTCACACATTCTGCACTTATAGGAGTCATGTTGTTGGGGCTGTAATGCAAATATCTGACATTAAGAATTAAGAATATTATTCAGATAGCGTGTCCTTTAGACAGAAGCTATAGGCTTGATGTTTACCTCCTATCATAGTTTATTTGAAGCACTACATTGTTATGTGAGCATTTAACCCTGTCATTTGTTGACTGTAATTTACTCAGATCTTGCACTTTGTAAGTCAATCTGGATTTCATCTACAATTTACAAGCACTAGATTGTAGATTGTAAATTGGTATCCAGTGCTGAAAACATCACTCCATGCTCTTGTTATTTGCACTCATGCATAATGTGCAATGTCTAATATTTACAATGCCTGTGCAATACTTTGTTTTATTTTTAGTTTCTGGTTCTCAACCTGTTCAGGCCACGATCCCCCAAAATAATATTAGCACTGGGGACCCCCGAAAATAATCATATTTGAACTGGCAACCCCCCCACCCTGACAAGCACTTGGAATTGTAGGAGTTGAGGCATTACATTTAGTTTGACTCGGTTCCACAGATAGACACTGTGAAAATATATACAAGCTCACAACGCCACGCAGCGCAAGGCGTTGTGAGCTTGTAGATCAGCTATTTTCACAATGTGTGCCTCTTTTTCATATTGTTTGACAATTTGGCCAATGTTTGATTTTTTTATAGTAGTTTGTTGATTACTTTTGATGCAGTAATGGTCTTTTTTAAGTCATTTTTTAGGTATTAAATAAAAAATGTCTTAAAAGTCCTTAAATTGACACTTGACTGTCATCTGGGGAACCCCCCCAACAAAAAACAAAGTATGAATGATGTGAGTGGACTTGTCTGACTTCTAACCTCCCACATCCTGATGGTTTCCTGTTTACCTCCTAAATGTAGCGAACCGTGACCCATAAAGATACAGCTTAGCATCACAACAGTTAACGGTGTCTCGACACTTACTGGTTTGTAGTTGTATGGTAATATACAGCATTTACAAGTATTTTACAACAAGGACATGTTTATTTAAATTGCTAGAACAAACCTCAGAAGCATGCAGGCCCTACTGTACTGTAAAATGTTACTGTTCAAAAAGAGAAGTAACATTCATCCAACACTGAGAAAAGATACTCCCTGATGAGATGAGAATAGAGACAAAGTCAATAATTTAGTAATTATTGTTTACTTAAGATATGTTTTTATTGCAGACAGTTTAGCTTAGCAGTTGATTAATCATGGATCATATTGTAGAATAAATGTTGAAAAAAATATATATATAAAAAAAAAATAATAATAATAATTTTCAGCATAGATTAGATCATTTGGATGAAACCAGAGCAGTTATCAGTCCTACTACAATTACCTGTCAGTGACCTTGGTGGCTCTAATGATCTTACTTTGTTCATTTCAGAAGTGTTATATTACTGCAGCTGATTCAAGAGAGATTTTTTGGGGAAGGGGAGTTGTGATCAAAATATGGGTCTTCTGTCAGGTGACAAGAAGGTCAGTTGGATGTCATGCATTGAAGGAGGCATGAGCTCGGCCCTGGCCTCCCTAGGTTGGCAGAGGGAAGGTAGTGCCCAGGATTACATAGCCAATTGGCACTGGGTGTAAAAAATAGGGGTTACAAAATCATGGGATAAAAAGAAAAAAAAAGAAGATATGGGTCTTCATGGCATCCAGGTGCAGGCATCTCTGCGTCTCTTATTGTCAGTCCTTCTCCCCACCCTAGCAGTCTAGACTTGACCAACAGTATTACTGTTGCAACACATCATACTCTGGTTCCACCAATAAAAACGTATAGTTCCAACTCCAAATTAATACACTTTAAAATACTCCCTGATTAATAATGCCCTCCTGAAATTGATTTCATAACTAGTTTCTCACCCTCTGAGTTTAGGTACTTTTCTATAATATGGTATAGTTGCATGTTTATGTTTAACAGCCCTGTTTACATGTACACACACATCATAGTTATGCAAGACAATACAAATTCATCACCCTGTTACTTGACTATTGAAAATCAGTGATCACACAGTGGAAGTATTTTCATCTTAGCATTCAAGCAGTTTACTCCTTAATTTTTCTATCTGTAACTTTAACAAGTGTATTCATGTTCAATAATATGCATCATCTCCACCGTCATAGCTAGGATCATCAGGAGCATAAGTAATGTATTCATAATCATAATCAGAGGCATTCATTTGCATCACATTTTCCTGATCAGTGGTCACATTTAAACTTGTTACTGTTGTGTTGTCATTCTCTGCCACGTCGCTCCCTGGATTCCAGGTCGATGTAAGAGGGTTGTCCTCGCCTGCTAGCCGTCGACCCCCTGGCCCCGAGTGAGCGGGACAGTGTTTATTCCATGCTTCATGGTGCTGAAGTAGATAGTGATATAGTTGAAGTTCAACTTGTTATGCCATTAACAACTAGTTAATGCCATTAATTAACTAGTTAATGCCATTAACAACTAGTTAATGAATAGTTTAATTAAGAAAGTCAGTTTTTGTTGTAGATGTACCAGAGATAAATTACGTAGATTGGTAAATCACAACATAGACAGGCATGGACGTTTACCTTTTTCGTCACGCCCTTTTTGCGAACACAATCGATGTAAGGATCGCTGGTGTTTGGATCCTTGCTACAAACCATACACTGAACCTCGAGCTGACAGACAGACAGACAGACAGACAGAGAGAAAACACAGACAGATTGGACCTTATTGTTGTAGAAATACTGAAACAGCCTGGTTTAACTTAAAACAGTGCTTGCTTAATCTGCTCATCATTTTACCAGTGGTGGACAAAGTATACTCAACTCCAGAACTTGAGTAAAATAAATACTCCTGGTCAAATATTACGCAAGTTGCTCAGTCAAATTTGTACAAAGTAACAGAGCCAACCAGTGAGTTAAACTACTTGCTTTTAAAAATACGTCTTTACGTACAAATTAAAAAGGCAATTTTATTTTTTCTCAATATGCAGTTAGTATACTGTATAGGTTATAATGACCAAAATGGTACTTAATAAGCAGTAAGAAGGTTTATTTACACAGCAATGCCTGTGTTGGTTCAGTAGTAAACAGGTTTAAATTTGTGCAGTGACTTGGGCCCACCAGGTATGAAATGCATAGCATGTCATTCTTGGCACAGCTTTTGTCTTACGCAACTTCATATGTAGCAGCTACTGAATGTAATGTACTGTATTTCACACACCTGTTTGAATGCACACTCTGGGCGATGTCTGTGTTCATTTGCACGGGGAGCCTTTCTGCAGGTTGTTCTCCTTAACCACACTTCAATTTTCACCTGGGATGACACCTTCAAGAGAACAAGAAATGGACATATTTATCTGTGGTTTTAATTTTCCTTGGTGGCCGTCGCTTAGGGAGTAGAGAGGCTGTCTGTCACCGGTTCACCACCCTGGTCTATGTGATGTAGTGTCCTTCAGCAAGACACTTAACCCCTAAATGTTCTTCCCCGAGTGCTTATCAAAACCATCTGAGCAGCCATCAGCTGGGTGAAGCTGACAACACTGAATTTCCCCATCATCTGAACCATTCTACAGCCATAAGCCATAAGCAGTTACAAAATAACGGCTATCATCTGTGTTTCAGAAGAGAACACGCTCTTCAGGAAATGAATACAACATAAATAAATAATAATTTAAAACACTTGATTAAAATGACAAATGAGACATGCAACAAAGTTACCTCGTTGTGTTCCTTTCCAATGGCATAGAAATTCAGATGGCCATAATTAAGTTGTTGATTTGCTTTAACAATAGCCAGATCAACAAACTTCTTCACACGTAGCTCCAGCTGGTTGTAGTTCTGTTGCTGTCTTGTTGCCTGGCAGACAACGGCAGTCAGGAACAACATGGTCACAATACGATTCATCATCTTCTCCAACACCTCCTAGACCTTCAGGAGAGGATCTTCTCCAACACCTATTAGACCTTCAGGAGAGGAGAATATGTGGTCGTGCAGTTGGTCAAACCTTGGTCCAGGGCACAAAGAGCAGACGTTTGTGTGATTTGATTTCTCAGTTTGTTGTTTTTGGCTTCAGTCAGAAAGTTCAATGACCATGCACCATTGAGTTCTACCGAAGCACCTTACAGTTCAAACTCTGGTGGTTGATTCATGATTACTACTGATATCAGTGTGTTATATGAGGACAAATCCCCATGTCGGAAACCCCTGCAGTTTGCATACCGTGAAAATAGCTGATAATGCAGTCGACCAAGGTCAGAACTTTTCTACATTCTCCAGCAGTTGTTCTTTGTAGCTTTTGCCTGTCTTGTCTCTCCAGCCTGTGATTATTGTTCATCATGTTCAGTGACCTGTTAGTCTCTGCCAATCCTGTGTTAATTGTCCAGGTGTTCACCTGTGTCAGCTTATCCTTGTGTTTATACACTTATCTTTATACACTCATCTATGTCAGTAGTTCTCAAACTTTTTTGTGCCAAGGAGGACCCCCAAATTGATATATATATTTGGCCGCGGGCCCCCATCTGAAAATGTTTTGTGCCAGGGACCCCCAGAACAGAAGATTTTTGTAAAGAAATTCAAAAGTGTTTCAAACATTTTCAACATTTTTCAAAAATAATTCAAGAGCTTGTATATCTGCTATTTATGAATATTCAACGAATACAATATGGATCAAGGGGTTTAAATCATTGTGATGCTGTATTAACACATTTTGCTGGGGACCCCCTGGAACCCCCTCAAGGACCCCTGGGGGTCCCCGGACCCCACTTTGAAAACCACCGATCTATGTGGTTAGGTTACTGTACATGTGTTATGTTTTGGCTCTTGTATTCCGTTCTTCACTGTATAATCTCCTTGTGATCACTTAGGGTCTATGTCCCCTGTGCTCCCAGTGCATTCCCTGTGGTATTTACTCCTAGTGTTCCTCATGTGTCCTTCAAGAAACTGTTTGCTCTGCCTTTCATGCTGCATTTGGGTACCTAACCACGATGGCCGGGGAGCAGGGGCAATTCTAGGATCAGAAATTTAGGGCGGCTCGGCCCTTAATCCACTGGATAATGAATGAATACATTACAACATGAATTCCTTCAACATCATATTAATAGCCTACATACAGTACCTCCTGAGCCACTGCTTCTCCATTAAGGAAAGTTAGAAAACGAAAGAGTGTCAAAATTAAACTTTAGGGATGTTATGACATTTTTCATTGCAGATAACGAGGAGAGCAAATGAAAGGGATTTCTATTGGGAGTATCAAAACAAAACTACTGTTGGGAAATATATTTACAGAGGGCAGCTGACCCTGCCCGTAACACACATCAGATATTTAGTTACAAAACCCAGACAGAAAACAACATATTTGGACATACCAAACTGTTGACATTGGTCAGAATGAAAATGAAAGCATCAACCCCAAAGAGTGAAAGCAGAAGAAAAAAGAGAAACAAACGTGGGTCGTGGGATAGAAACAGGTCAAATAAACAAATAAAGATACATTTACAGATAGCGTATGTGATGGCAGGTATGTACATGCTCATCAGCATTATATGTAGATACATGTTCTTTTAAAAAGATTAGCATAATATGCAGGTGTGTAGCTAACTAGCTGCTATCGGCGGGATGAAAAGAGTTCAAAGGAACTGTTGTAGAAGAGCCTGAGGATGCAGGGGTGTGCCTCAACCAAACTTCTTCAGGCGGCGGCTCCAGCACAGCCACTGTTGAGCATTTTTCACCACGTGGGTGGTGTGTGTGTCCCACTTGAGGTCAGCATACTTGATGATGACATTGGAGCTGTGAGTGGCTGTTTGTAGTCAGGGACTAATTGAATGGAACAATGATCGGAGTTCCCAAATCGTGGCCGGGGTAGGGCCACGTAGCCTTTTCGGAAGGGCGTATAACAATGGTCTAGATCAGTGGTTCTCAAACCTTTAAATTTCAAGGACCCCCATAACGGTGGTCTAGATGCATATTTGGGGAATACGTCCTTAGGTTCGAACGGTTGAAGTTTCCTATGTCTATGTCCTATGTGTTGAAGTCTCCGGTTGAAGTACACCACAGCGCCAGTCCGTCTCCCCGTGTCCTGGCCTTCTCTGCCCTCTCCTTGTTTTCGCCCTTGGCAGCCACAACCCGCAGACATTGTCCGAGGACACAGCCCGGTGGAATATTTTCCTCAAAATATTTGGGAATTATGTGTATAATCTCCATTCTGGTGTCCAGAAGTGATCTGATTGTACCACTGACAGCGTAGGTAAAGTATTTTTCTTTGTTAGGGTTTTATTTGTCCTTTTTTTCTCCTTCTTTTAAAATAAATGTTCACATAATTTATAATGACATGCCCAAAGAAGAGGGGCACCATGTTTAAAGTGTCAAATTCATTCTCTCTCTCTCTCTCTCTCTCTCTCTCTCTCTCTTGCTGCCCATGTCATGTGCACTCCTGCATACGTAATTCCGCCCTTGGTGCCCCCCCTGGCAGAATGCCCAAACACCTGTCTGTGCCCCACTCTGTCCCAGCACATCCCCAATAATCCAAAATGCATGAAGCCCTTTTGAAGCCCAGAGATGTCAGTCAGATCCTATTACACCCGGGCTCTTCCTGCCGTCACTCACCGAACCCAAGCTCTCCCCAAAGAGCATAGTGGAAGAAGAACTCTGATTTATTTTTTAGTTAAGTAAAGGTTGTAACTCCACAATCTAAAAATACTGTGTTAGTGTGGTACAGGTAAAAGGCCTGTATAAAAGTGCATAAGTATTTGGCATCAAAATACAGTACCAAAGTAAAAGTACTAAAATTTCAAAATGTGTTATCTTCTTTCGAAAATTGACGATCTACAAACTCAAAAAGTGTCGCAATGTGAGCTTGCAGATCATCGATTGCCGAACAGCCGATAGAATAGGGCTTAAGTGGTTAATGTACAGGAGTGTTTTGTAATAGAAATATAAATAATATGCAAAGTCACTAGTAACTACATCTGTCAAATAATTGTAGCGGAGTAAAAAGCACCATATTTACCTCTGAGATGTAGTGGAGTAGAATTATAAAGTATCAAGTATCAAGTAAAAGTACCTTGAAATTGCACTTAAGTGCAATTCTTGAGTAAATCAACATAGTTACTTTACATCACTGCCAACGAGAGGGGAGATTACTCAAAGTAAAACACAGATGAAAAGCAAGGGAATTAAGAGGGAGGTTTGCCTGACCTCACAGCCTCAACACCACAGGAGTCGAGGAGTTGATTTCTCGTTTAATCAGCATACAAACACAATAAAGGGGGAAGCAGAGAGATCAATGGGGTGGTTTAACCTTCCCTCCCTCTCTTTACTGCACTATAAGTGTTTCATCCATTGCTGTTTGATCCCTCCATAACAATGTGAATTTTCATTATCCATCTCATTTCATCTGGCCTCTAACTAAGTGATATGGAACACTGCTCTATATGTACAGTTATGTTTGTGGGTGGGGTGGTTTAAAAATGGTAAATGGTGTATTTATATATATAGCGCCTCTATCCAAATTGCTTTACAATGCGCATTAAATTCACACACACACACACACACACACACACACACAGCGACAGCAGAGGAAACCATGCAAGGCACCAACCAGCTCTTTGGGAGCCAGTAGGGGTTCAGTGTCTTGCTCAAGGACACTTCAACACTAACCAAGGGGGAGTTTGGGATCGAACCGGGAATCAACGCATGTTTTTTGTAAAACAAAATGAGTTTTCATCATGCTACTGAAAAATAGGAACTTTAAAGTGATAGTTCACACCCAAAATGACTTATTTTCAATCAATTAGCCTACACACCCCGTGGAGACTTGAATTCATGGAGATTTCTTTGTTTTTGTCACATTCCTAAGCCAATAATGTGATGACCAGCGGATCAGTAGGCAGCGGTTCCGGTAGGAGACACAAAGGAGACTCTTTATTTGATGCCGGTCATCACATTATTGGCTTAGGAATGCGACAAAAACAAAAACAATATCCACGAATTCAAGTCTCCATGGGGTGACACATTGATAGAAAACAAGGCATTTTGGGGTGAACTTTCCCTTTAATGTTGTTTGTACAGTATGGCAGGGAAGCTGATCTTGCGAGAAATGATCTCAATTGAAGGACTGTGTGACCAGGGAAGCGTGCAGGAAACATCTCGTTACAAAAACACTTTCTGCTCCAAATGCCATTTCTTTTGCTCAATAACCCACAAAAGACAATAAGACCTTGAGCACCTATCGCGGTGTGTTATTTATTACAAGGCTGCACATACAAATATATCAGCTCCTGTGCAATATCTGAACTATTACCGATTGAGAATTTAAGCAATAATACACGAGAGAAAGTCCTACAGTATATCACAGAATATTGGCACCGGTGTGCCGCAGCACAAGGCCAAGTGCCATAGATCAACCCACCGGTGCCAATATTGCACTGTATATCACTCCCTCTTATGTACTGCTTATTATCAGCGATGGGAGGAAGTACTCAGATGTTTTACTCGAGTGAAAGTATAGCAACACCACTCTATAAAAAAATACTCTGTTTACAAGGCTATTTTTGAATAGCCAAAGTATAAAATAGGGCTTAAGATAATCTTAATCTGTAATGTAACTTGTAGCTAATAGTATTGTAGTGGAGTAAAAAGTAGCATTGCCTCTGCGATGTAGTGGGGTACAAGTATAAAGTATTTTACGGTCGAGGCAGAAGGCCCACCCTGACGTTTCTTCCTGTTAAGGGGGAGCTTTTTGTTGCCACTGTCGCAAAATTGCTTGCTCAGGGTGGGACTGTCGGGTCTCTGCTCTACATGTAAAGTGTGTTGAGACAACTTGTTGTGATTTGACACTATAATGAAAATTGAATTGAATGACATGCAGCTCTGAGCACAAAC
This sequence comes from Gymnoscopelus microlampas, assembly GCF_963454915.1. Classification (NCBI taxonomy): domain Eukaryota; kingdom Metazoa; phylum Chordata; class Actinopteri; order Myctophiformes; family Myctophidae; genus Gymnoscopelus; species Gymnoscopelus microlampas. Next base: position 11,824,762 of record NC_139958.1, read on the forward strand.
GCATGGCTAATCTCTCAGGACATACCAAAAGGTAGTAAGAGCTGGTTGAAGGTGCACAGGTGTATTTATCACAGGTGATGGGAGATGATTGGTGAACTGATGACTAGGGAACCAATCGGATTGCGGGCGGAGTTGATGGTTGATGGAATAGGCTCTATGCACAGCAGCCATATTAACACTTCCTTCACAGGTGTTACCAATGATACTAATGAAGGCTCTGTTCCATTTAGTCTAGCACAGTGGTTTCCACGACCCCCATAACTCTGAGAGTGTACAATCTCGGAGTTACACACCTGTAAGGGGCCATTTGGAAGACCATGAGGGTCCCTGGACCCCAACTGTAGACCCACTGGTGTAGCAGAGTGTTTCCAGTGAGCCAACATGCACAATATCAGCACCCTGACTCTGTTTGACCAGAATGGAACAGAGCCTTCATTTAGTATCATTGGTAACACCTGTGAATGTCTTCATAATATGGCTGCTGTGAATAGAGCCTATTGGAATCCTGCAAATTAAAAAAAAAAGTTTTGGACATGATGTTTCCACCCGACAGAGAGGATATGGAATACTAAATGAGGGCAAAGATAGAGCAAAGATAGAGGTACTGTGAAGCTCTTTTAGGGATGTTTGTTGGGGAGGAGAAAAATACATTTATGGACCAAAGATGATTCCTCTGAAGATTGAACCACTTTCAACCCTGCATGCGTCCCAATTCTGGGCATGTTATTACAGATGCACACACACACACACACACACACACACGCGCACACACGCACACACGCACACATGCACACACGCGCACACGCGCACACACACACACACACACACACACACACACACACACACACACACACACACACACACACACACACACAGGCCCAAGCTTGATACCACAATTCCAGTGGTGAAGAAATATGCCAGCTCTCTACATGCGGGTTGCTGGCAGCATCAGCGTCATCGCTGTATGAGTTTTCCGGCAATGAATGAATGATGGGGCTCAACACATTGATGAGAACAAAGCGTGGACAGTATTTCCCACTCTGATCCAGCACACAGCCCAATAACTCAATACCTTTGTTCTCATTTCTTTCTCTCTTGTTGCTGGGTCAGTGTGACCAATAAGGAGCTAGACTCTGATTGGTTACCATGGTGCTGCCTCTGTCGTGGTTTTGTCCACTGGGGGTGACTGATGTGGACTTTGTGGTTTTATTATGCGTATAATCTCGACCTCATCACCGGAGCTCTGCAACGCACCCCGTCCTGCATTCATGCCGTGCTTGTGTGAGTCATGACCGCGCACACAGTGACCTTCTAAATCAGTGTGGTTCCCAAACTCTTTTAGCTCAAGACCCAAAAGAGAAATTTGATGTCTCACCACATATGCCCTATCTAAAGGGATAGTTCACCCACAAAATGTATTTTTTTTTTCTCGATCGATTAGTCATCCCATGGAGACTTTAGATTTCATGGATGTTTTTGTGTTTGTGTCGCATTCCTAATATAAGCCAATAATTTGATGACTGGCAGCGGTTCCGGTAGGAGACTCAAAAAGTCTCCTTTGTATCTCCTACCGGATCCGCTGCCTTACCGGTCAGCTGGTCATCAAATTATTGGCTTAGGAATGCGACAAAAACTAAAAAACATCCATGAATTCAAGTTTCCATGTGGTGACTAATCAATATTTGTTTTAGCGTGAACTATCCCTTTAATATGGTGAAAATAGCTTGCAACGATCCAACGATCCAACGTGTTGGGAGCTTGTAAAGTAGATCTGATATTTTCAATATTTATTAAAAAATATGTTTTGCTTAACACATCGGGTGCCAGAGGTTTATTAAAATATTATACGTTCAGTGCCTGCTATTCTTCCATCCACTACGTTGATACGTTTCTGTGCTGTAGAAGCCCCGACGCGGAAGTGCATGTAAACAAAGCGTGCGAGACGGCGGAGGGTCCCAACCTACGCCTGGAACAATAATATTTCCAACGCGATCCTCCATTGCGGAGTGATCGCCAATCGAAAACGGCTCACTTCCACCACGTTAAAAAGAAATGGAGATATTAAGCTTTTAGTCAAGGAGTTAACAAAGGAGAGGCCGACCGGAAGGATAAAAATAAAATTGGGTCAAAAACGGTCCGGACCGTTTTCGGCACTCCTCGTTTGGATTATGAAAAACGGTCCGGACCGTTTTTGGCACACAATGTGTTAATATGGAATTCTTTTTTTTATAATTACATGTAAAAAAAAAAAAAAATTTACTCCGTGACCCATAATAACGGGTCCATGACCCAAAAATGGGTCCAGAACCCACTGTTTGGGAAACACTGTTATAAACCATAAACTTCCCTTCTGTCGTGTGCCCTTGACCTTCAGCTCTGCTGCGGCAAGCCAGTCCAGTGTGTCATCTAGTCCAGTGTGTCATCGTCTCTGGGTCAATTAAGCCACGATGGGGGAGAGGAAGACAGCCTCCACGTGGCCTCTGCCGCAAGTAGCTTAAGAGTAGTTGCAAGGTTGCATGTGCCCTTTAAGGGAAACAAATGTCTTCACAACGTCCACCGACCACACTGACCACGTGGTCAAAGCTCAAAGTGCTTTACAGGGCAAGAATAAAGCACAGAAAAAGTACAAATAGTTTAACAATAAAGCAAAAAAGAAAAGCAAAAGTATAAAACAACATTAAAAAAATGTAAACGTCAAAAAAGGCAGTGAATCAGGCAAAACAGTGAGGACATGAATAACAACACAGAGATTTAAAAATCAACTAAAGCAAGAGTGAAGAAATAGGTATTTTAGGCTTTAAAGCTATCCACAGAGGCTGCCTGTCTTAGGTGTATGATGATTAGAAAAGGAATTAATCTGTAATATAACAGTGGGCCAGCATTCAATGACAGTTCCTTCGTAGACTGTTAACCATAAGTATGAGGTCTTGTAGACTATAGCACTGGTTCTCAGCGTCCGGGGTCCAGGGACCGCCAGGGGGTCCAAATTGGACCATTACGGGTCTGTATAACTCCGGGGAAATGGTACACCATTTGTACACGCTCAGAGTTAAATGAACTCGATCTACAGTGTAGATCAGGGTTTTTTCCAGAGATACAAACTGTATGAAATGAGGGCCTAATATGCATTTCAAACTGGGGGTCCTTGAAATGAAATGTCATCACTGACCTTAGAGAAACCGTCTGTCTATTAGTCGAAAGTCGATGTGTGCGTGTGCATGTGTGTGTGTGTGTGTGTGTGTGTGTGTGTGTGTGTGTGTGTGTGTGTGTGTGTGTGTGCGTGTGCGTGGTGCGTGTGCGTGTGTGTGTGTGTGTGCGGTGTGCGTAGCATAGCATGAGTGTGAGAGATGATGAAGATCAGACGGGACACGGTGAGTGTGTGTGTGTGTGTGTGTGTGTGTGTGTGTGTGTGTGTGTGTGTGTGTGTGTGTGTGTGTGTGTATTCATGCTAAACACATTGTGCTGAGCCCAAGCCCAGGACGTGATGATGGATGACTCACACTGTGTGTGTGTCATGATGCTGTCATTTATTTCCCAGCCGCTGACTATCACCCTCCCCATCAGCAGTAGCCTCACATGACCAGACTAATATCACTGTGTACGGTGCGTAGGTATTAGTCTGGAATCTCTGTGTGGAACCTGTGTGAAATTTCCAAGGAGGGGCGGATTAAGACAAAAATGCCTCTGGTGATAAACCCGCCCCATATTTGAATACTGGGCCCTGATTGGTGCCCCACCACAACTTCGGGGGCAGCGAAATCCAATCACAACCGAGCGGGGCCAGACTAATCAGCAGCGCCGGCACTCTTCAGACTGAAGTTCATCCGTATCGTTTACTTTGGACTGGTTGCGTTTGCAGAGCGCTCTAGTAGTACTGTAGGTCAGTGATTCTTAAACTTTTTAACTTTAAGGAGCCCCATAACTTGTAGGCCTATTGTCCATTTGTATCCCCCTCAAGGAATCCTGGTCCACTTTGAGAACCACTGCTCTAGTACACTGGTTCTCAACCGTTTTTCATGTCAAGGACCCCCAAATGAATATGTATTTGGCCAGTGAACCCAATTCAAGATTTGTGTTGTTGAATTGTTTCTATGAACTGTCTACACAGCCCTCCTCTGAGACACAGACCAAACAGACAGATGGTACCATATTATAATGAGCATTAGTGAGGCACAAATATATGAAGATAGGTTGAATGTTGCCGAAGTGCTCCTTAAAGGACCCCTGGAGGCCCCCGGACCCCACGTTTAGAACCAGTAAACAGGGTACCAAAAGCTGAAGGAGTCATCTTATCATTTGGACAAAGTCGACCACATGGAGCTTGTTTCTATGTAACAGTGCATTTGTGTTTTTCTGTGTTTCTCTGTGTGCGCTTCTCTCTGCGTGCGTGCGTGCGTGCGTGCGTGCGTGCGTGCGTGCGTGCGTGCGTGCGTGCGGCTGTTGTTGGGGATGGATTGCATTCCAGTCATCACTCCAGATCTGGTAGATAGTGGGAGAGAGGAGGCTATAAGGAATGTGGAAATTGAAGAAAAATATTTCTCATACCAGGTGTTTATATAGATTTTTTTGTCTGTCCTGTGTGCCACCAATGTCAAGAAGTGGACGTGATGCCTCTGACAGCTCATCAATCTCTGCTGCAGCGGCTCATAACTCCCCTGGTAAATGGTGAATTTATATAGAGCCTTCCTTTCTCCAAAGCACTTTACTATGTGCATTACATTCACCCGTTCACACCCAGACGCAGAGGAATCCATGCGAGGCGCCAGCCTGCTCATCTCCAGCAGTTAGGGGTCCGGTGTCTTGCTCAAGGACACTTTGACTCTTCTGACAAATGTGTTCTAAACTTCTAAAACACTATTATTTTTTTATTAGTGAGTGTCAGCATCTAACGCGAAAAAATGATGTATAAATGTACAGGAAATGTATTTATGTACTGTATAAATACAGTTTCTGACAACAAGTGTTGTTTCCAAATGATCCTCAGGCGCTACGATAGCATTTCAGCATTCCTTCTCTATAGACAAATGGTTTACTGACAACGAAGCTACAAGAGTTGTCGTTAAAACAGACTACTAAAATGTCACAGTATTACTTTAAAGGTTCTATATACAGTATAGCACCTCTGTCAAATGGTGCAATATAGAACTATTAGAGGTGCCTAAACTAAGCTTATGAAAACAAGTAGAGAACCTCTAGGAACCACCCAGCGGTTCTGTACAACAGCGGTGCTATTTACCACTGAAGAACTAAACTATTTTTGTGTGTACAGCCCTCCTCCATACCCATATAAACGTACAATAATCCCTTTCCCTGAGGACCTGTCTGTTAACGCATGGCTGGCGGTATCTTGGAAGCAGGGGTGTGAGACGGCCGGGCCCACACAAATTCATCACTACATCTGGCACCCGGGGGATGGCGTCAAAGGTGAAGACCTACCACGGCGGAAAAGAACCCTGCTGAACCGCCCGCGCACCGGGGGCGGCCACTTCTAATCATCCATGAAGAAGTGGAGCCTGGCAAACAGCGCGGCATGCGAGTGCGGTGAGCCTGAGCAGACTGCCGAACATGTAATTACCACCTGCCCCCCTACACAGAGTCAGACCACCTTCAGGAGCCGCGGTCTCTTCGTCATGGACCACAGGCGAGGGCGCGGCTACAGAGCATCGAGCCGGACATCTGACCAGACACGAAAGAAGAAGTTACAACAATGAATACATTTAAAATACTAATGCGACCGAGCTGAGCGTGCTCTACTGACCATAGTTTAACCCATTTAAACCGGGAACGCATCTGCGTAACCCCTTAAACTATTGTATACTATTCAAAAATCTTTAACATTTTGTGCAAATCTTTGAATACATATATTTTTTACTCAAATCTTTGCTTCTGGGGGTCCCTGGAACAACATATTTTGATGGGAATCGGCGGCCAAAAACATATAATTTTGGGGGTCCTTGACAAGAAAAGGTTTGAGCACCACTGATATACAGTAGCAACTATAGTTTTTCAGAAAAATTATGACATTTTGTTGAAACATTTGACAGTTACTAATGTTCGCTTTAAAAAATATATATATATTCAAAGATTTGCGCAAATGTTCATTCTGTGCCACGCTATGAGCTTGTATATCTGCTATTTTGGAATAACCAAATAAATCTAAAATGACAGGAGATGCGTTCCCGGATTGAATGGGTTAAGGAATCAGGGACTGGTGCAGACTCACAGCAAAAAGCCTTAAGAAAATAATCCAAAATAATGTTTCACGTTTTTTTAATTTACAGCAGCAGCAGTCGGACGCGTTTCAGCTCCTCAGGAAACGCTGATAAAGGCCCTGTGAGCCCTGTATATGTCTGTGTGTGTGTGTGTGTGTGTGTGTGTGTGTGTGTGTGTGTGTGTGTGTGTGTGTGTGTGTGTGTGTGTGTGTGTGTGTGTGTGTGTGTGTGTGTGTGTGTGTGTGTGTGTGTGTGTGTGTGTGTGTGTGTGTGTGTTTGTCAGGATGTTAGCTGCGGTAAATTTAATAAGCAATCCTTTGTGAGTGCGGACCTTTTCTTAAGAATAATGAATATATGAAAGAGAAAACCAGGCTTCTCCAGTAAACCGGCCCTTTCATCATTTATTAACCAAATGAGTATTGATGTGCTGGTGCAGGATGAATCCTCCCGTCCTCCCAGGACCTCTCTTTCTATTGACACAGCACCTATTACTGGGGCTAATATTTTCAATATTGACACAGTGTTCACTGTTAATGCTGTTTGAATTGAATTAACCCACGGTGGACCTCAGGAGAGTATACAGTAGCAGGCAGGCTAATATATATCTTGGAGTTTTAAGGAAGGTTGCACAGTTAATTCAACACCGGGAGTGTCCAAATGTAACCACATGGACCTGTGGGGGAGTGTAACAGTGTAACACTGTTCATTTGGCACTGAAAGTGTCCAAATGTAACCAAGTGGACCTGTGTGGAAGTGTAACAATGTAACAATGTGTCAATGCAACACTGAGAGTGTCCAAATGTAACCAAATGGACCCTTACGGGTCCATTTGGTCACATTTACACACTCTCAGTGTTCCATTAACACTGTGCATTTTGCAGTGTAATGTGTGTCCCTCCGACAGAGCAGTGACCTGGGGGCCAGTGAGTTTGGCTGAGGCAATAAGGCAGAAAATCTAATCTGGTGTCTTGGGCTGTCCCGCTGGGATGAAGTCCCAGCAAACAGCAACACTAGGCAACTCTGTGTGTGTCTCACACTCTCTATTCTGTCTTATGCTGTCCTCTTTCTCTTTCTCTCTCTCTCTCTCTCTCTCTCTCTCTCTCTCTCTCTCTCTCTCTCTCTCTCTCTCTCTCTCTCTCTCTCTCTCTCTCTCTCTCTCTCTCTCTCTCTCTCTCTCTCTCTCTCTCTCTCTCTCTCTCTCTCTCTCTCTCTCTCTCTCTCTCTCTCTCTTGCTCTCTCTCCTCTCTGTTGCAAAAAGACTCACGCACACTCACTGATCACTGATGCATACTCACACACACACAGCCAGGCGTGGAAGTCAAAGTCACAGGAAGCAGCACACAGCACACACACACACACACACACACACACACACACACACACACACACACACACACACACACACACACACACACACACACATGCCTGTATTACTATACTTGTGAGACAACCCTATCGCCAGAGGAAACATTGTCATTGAACATTTCTCCAGAAACATTCAATGACAATGTTTCTGGACCACAAAAACGTAACATTTTTAGGTACGTTGCATTTCAACGTTTATGTTTATGTTTAGGTTTAGGGGTTAAGATTAGGGTAAGGGTTAGGGTTACTAACCACAACCTGGACCTTTTCCTATAATCGTAAGCCCCAAAGTGGTCCTTGGGGGGGTACCACGGGGTCTCCAACAAAATGAGCTAATAGCATCACAATCATTTTAACCATATTTTATACTTTGGCTATTCAAAAATAGCAGATATACAAGCTCATAGCGCTGCCCCGAGAACCACTGGTCTACGGTATATGTCTGTAATCCCACTATACTTCATGGGAACATTTGGTCCTCTCAAGTATAGGAATATGAACACACACATACGCACACGCACACGCACGCACGCACGCACGCACGCACGCACGCACGCACGCACGCACGCACGCACGCACGCACGCACGCACACACGCACACACACACACACACACACACACACACACACACACACACACAGAGTCAGACGCACATAAAGTGATAAGCTGTGAGTCCTGTCTGGCTGTGACCCTAACCTCATTGCAGAGTTTATTGGACAGCTTCACTGGAGAAGTAACCTCATTTTGCCTGCAGAACTACCAGAGTCAGCTATTTGTTTGGCTGCTTGCACACTTTCACCCATCTCTCTTTCTCATTCTATCTTTCTCTCCGTTTCTCTCTCTCTCTCTCTCACTCTCGTCACTCTCTCGGAAAATACACAAGCTCCACACCCCTCCGCACACACGCGCGCGCACACACACACACACACACACACACACATTATGGATATACAGATGGTTTAGTGGCCGGCTGTGATGTGGTTCAAAGGCTTCCGGCAAAGGAACAACATTGTCAGCTTTGTGCTGAGTTGCAGAGCCAGTGTCCACAGCACTGAGGGTTTGGAATTGGCTGCAGTCAGTAGGACAGCAGAACAGTCAGAAGCAGCAGGGCCTCTGAAGTGACTGCTATATACTGTATATATGTGCCTACAACAGTGGTTCTCAAACGTTTTCATTAAGGACCCAAAATGTACTTTATGTATTTGGCTGTGGACCCCCCCATCTGATTTACTTTTTTTCTTTAAATAGCAGTTGTACAAGCTCACAGCGCATCAGGAGGTGAAGTGCTGTGAGCTTGTAGATCTACTATATATAAATAGCCAAAGTATAAAATATGGATAAAGTGGTTACAATTATTGTGATGCTATTAACTCATTTAATAGAACCCCACTTTGAGAAGCACTGGCCTACAAAATAAAGTAGAAAAGAAAGAAACTATGATGCCTTTGTAGTAAATGAACTGACACACAAATGACCTCTTTTGCTATCCTTGCTGCTAATTTATTATTTCTTTCTTTCTTTCTTTCTTTTCTTTCTTTTTTTAGCTTATCACAAGTTATTTTCACCCGCTTACTTTTCTTCTCTTTACCCCTAAACCTAATTTATACTTACGACCAACTTTATTGGTGTAGTGGAGTAGCCGGCCCATTGAGGTATACAACAGCCTGCCAGGTAGTTAAGAGGGGGGAGCAGGATTTATCAGCTGTGCCCTCGGCCGTGGGCACAGGAAGTTCTGTTATTGTGTTTAGTTTTGTTCATTATTTCATTGTTGGTTGTGGGAATGTGTTTTATGGGATTATATGTTGTGGCCATTTATGTCGCCAGCATTCTTGCCTTGGACCACGAGATTCTGTGTTTGATCCCATATCTGTACTCCTGTAGACCATGACATCAGAATGTCTTTATTCAGCCAGAATTTGCAGTAGCTGTTCTTTGCAGGCATGCCCAGTGGCGCTCCGTTTTTGATCATTCAGATTATCTAAGACAGTCTGAAGAGGCTGGTAGTGAGTTTCTTATTGAGCAGAATATGTGGGAGGAGATTAGGTATAAAGTGTTACATCAGTGTGTGATAAAAACAGAGTGATTGGCTTCATAATTCGTAATGCCTACAATTTGGTGAAAGTTGCAAAATTGCATGTATTCGACAGCTTTGTTATGACATTTTAAACTTTAGTTTAGACTGTTGCTGTAGTGCCACTATCAGGTATAGTTGTCATGGTCTGAGTCAGGGCAGAATGGAGGACCCAAATGCAGGAGAGAACAGATCGGTTCAAAGTATTTATTAACTAAAAGAACAGGAAAACAAACTAAAGGAACTCAAATCAAGACACAACTCTTGTAATGTATCACAATGAACCATCAACCAAACAGAGAAAGTTGGGAACAGGGGGGTATAAATACACAAGGACTAACTAGACACAGCTGAACACAACTGGACAATCAACACTGGGATAGGCTGGGGAACTAAGAGGACACAGGTGGAAACACTGGCAATCACAAGACCGGTTAGACAAGGCAGGTACAGAACTACAGGAGCAGACAGGAAAGCACAGAACAAAACAACAAAATAAAGGTATACAAAAGCAGGGCAACAACAGAGTAACAAATAACCAGACTAGATACAGAAAAACAGAACAAAGGCCTAAAGACCTTAAAAGGGCAGTCAAAGGCTAAATAATAAAGTCAAAGTCCAAGGCCCGAGGAGCGGGCCGTGACAACTTTGCCCAAAATACCAGTTGAGCATAGAGTTATAATGTATATCTAGAGAACGGACGTCCCCGCCCCCCACCTATTCATTTTCAATGAAAGTTCCTGATAGTGCATTAAGCATCCGGAAGTACCTCCTTCGTCCGCATTTGGGCACCAAATTTTGGTGCCCAAATGCAGAAGATTTGAGCACCGGCGTACTAGGGTTCCAGGTGGTAGAAGCACGCGCAGTAGCGTTGTAAATGCGGAAGTCTTGCAATCCCACATTTGACCATCAGGCAACGGCAGCTTCACTATATCCAGTTGAGGAAGTTTTGACCTGCAGTAGCCTATGTGCAAAGTTATGTTTATATTTTCATGCATGGGAAGGCAGATTTCCTCATTTGGAAGAAGAAAGAGAAGATGTGCACAGGAAATTGAAGAGGGACCAACAGCAGAGCAGCACAGCTGGATAGCTGACTGCACACTGAACCCATGTTGAACTCATAAGCCCCAAAATACATTTAAATTTGGTGTCTCCCCGGGACACAAATGTACAAAATACAAAATTAATTAACTATCTTAAAGGAGTAGTTCACCCTAAAAAAATACTCATTTTCTATCAATTACACATCTATTGACGCCTTGAATCCATGGATATTGTTTTGTTTTTGTCGCATTCCTAAGCCTATAATTTGATGACCAACCAATGACCCAGTCATCAAATGATTGGCTCATGAATGCAATAAAAACAAACAAATGTCCATGAATTCAAGGCTTCATGGCATGTGCAATTGATAGAAAATAAGTCATTTTTTTGGGTCAACTACTCCTTTAAAAGTAGTGAAAAAAGCAGACATTTTCTTTTTTTTTATTATTAATTTTTTTTAAATAAATTGTATGGATTTCTTTTTTATCCTGGAATCCTTTTGAAACATTTTGATACTGATGAATAAATGAATACTTGTAAAATATAGGACATGTAAAACATTTATATTTACTGCACAGTCAGCTGGATGAGCTGTCTGCACATTGAACTCACATTGAACTCACATTGAACTCACATTGAACTCACATTGAACTCACATAAGCCTCCTGAGGTCACCAGTCCACCAGCTCACCCCTCTGTTTCATCATGCACACTTCTGCCTTGTATACAGTAACTTGTATGTCCTGTTAGATTAGCTGGTGAAGTCCGAGATTAAATTCACCAGTAACGGCCCTGTGCACTCCGGGTTCATAAGGAAAAGATAGAGTGAAGCCTTAGTGCTCTTACGTTCGAGCGTGGAACGGTAAGACTGGTCTTGAAAGAAAAAGATACATTTATGAAGCAAGAGGTCTACGGGCCGACGGCGTGGAATAAACTACCATTACACTTAAGACAAGCAGCCTCTGTGGATAGCTTTAAAGCTATCTACCTAGACCTATTTCTTCACTCTTGCTTTTAGTTGATTTTTAAATCTCTGTGTTGTTATTCATGTCCTCACTGTTTTGCCTGATTCACTGCCTTTTGCTTTTATTTCAATGTTGTTTTATGCTTTTGCTTTTCTTTTTTTTCTTTATTGTTAAATTAGTTCTTACTTTTTCTGTAATTGTATTCTTGCTCTGTAAAGCACTTTGAGCTGCATTTCATGTCATGAAAGGTGCTATACAAATAAAGTTTATCATTATTATTGTTAGTATTATTGTTGTACACCAGTGATTCTCAAACTTTTTCATGTCAAGGAACCCCAGATTAATATATATTTTGCCGTGGACCCCTATCTGAAAACCATTTTGTTGGGGACCCCTGGATCCCCACTTTGAGAACCAATACCCTACACACTCTTTCTCACTGTGCTTATATTTGTACTACTAACAATGGTTTGGTCATTACTGGAGTAGCATGAAGCACTCCTACTCATTCCACCAGTACAGGGGCCCCCCCTGATAAAAACCGACACACTGCAGTATCCATTCTTCATCCACACTTTGGCCAGCAGGGGAAATGGGAGGGTTGCGGGTCTGGTCTGTGATGGGACTCCATGAAATACCTCTCGAGGCAGTACAATAGCCTCATCCGTCTTCTTTGCTTTCCTTTTCAGCTCTGATTAAATGAGTGTGATGGATCTCGCCATCATTACCGGAGACTGAGGGCTGGCGGACGGAGGGCCGCCGCAAATCAGCTTTTATGGTCGGAGCCGAGCGGGAGTGGCACTGACAGCTTTATGGTTCCCGCGGTATTAATGGACTGGACCGCTCTACATAGGCATTGGCCCGCTCCAGGCCCCTTTTCCCGGATCAGATGTATACTGTATGGTAGCCAAGGCTCATTATAGATCTTTCAGGCCAGAAGCTACAAGTCTGTCCAATGGCCCCTCATTACCTGACTCAGCACAACCGTACCTGCCAACAAGGGAGTGCAAGTTAGCTTACGTTCAATGAGGCATTTTTCCCTTCAGGAGTCTGCTCATGAATTTACTGTTTTGCTAAAGCTAATGCTGTCCCAGTAGCCTGAGTATCTGAGTTACACGTTATACAGTACCCTCTGTAGTTACTTTAGTATGCACAGCCCATCGGCATACTGTAAATGGAGTTTGGAGAACTACGGTTCGGTCGGGAGGCAGAGAACCACCACACTCGTTATGATTTACTGCTCCTCCCCCGTTCCCCCCTTTTTTTCTATTGATTAGTCACCCCATGGAGACATTATTTTTGGGTGAACTATCCCTTTAAGCTCCATGTACTTCATTGTGCGGTGAAAAGCAAAAATAACCAATCTACAAGCTAAATTAGAATGTTTTAGGGTGATTATTTGACATTAACAGTATTTTCAGATTTTCTTAAGAAACATTTGAAAATGGCATGCCCAACATATAGGGACGCCAGGTTGAAAGTGGTTAACACACTCCAAAATGAAGTATTTCTGAAGTTGCACAAAGTCACCAGTATAAGCACAATGAATAATAGTTATCACCGGGTTGTGTGAAGGGAGGTGGCAAGCACAGCGATGACAGTTTCACCACACCTGGAGCGGATGGAGGTCACCTTTCCTGGGGGGGAAAATGTCATTACAAGCCGCAGTAAATTCAGGCAGATTGCTCTCAAGTGAGCATGTCGGGAAAAACAATATTAGAGTGGGAGAAAAACCTGACACAAAAGTAAGCCAATAGGAGACACAGTGGGGTGTCGGGCTCTCGCTCTCCAAAAATGACTTATGTCCAAAGCACAGGCGAGCACTGAATACATAACGGTGCATCATCACCAGCTTTCTGCGATGTTCCCTTTGTCTGATTATTTATTCTGTACTGCATTTTCTATATATATTGTGTGTGTGTGTGTGTGTGTGTGTGTGTGTGTGTGTGTGTGTGTGTGTGTGTGTGTGTGTGTGTGTGTGTGTGTGTGTGTGTGTGTGTGTGTGTGTGTGTGTGCGTGCGTGTGCATGCGCGTGCGTGTGCGTGCATGTTCATTTGCATGAATGTGTAAATCATAAGACGTACGTCTCTGTGTGAAACCTCGCTGGCTGGATTCTCCTGGTGTGAAAATACATCCACACAACATGAGTCAACATTTTCCTCTCTAATGTCTTCAAAGGCTATTTTGTCCCAGTATATTTTCAACGTCGGAGACACTGGGCCTCCCCAGACAAGCAGTGGTGGAACTACTCGAGTACAGTGCTTAAGTACAGTTTTGAGATACTTTTACTTTACCTGAGTATTTCATTTTTTCAATACTTCAATAATTCTGCTCTACTACATATCAGAGGCAAATATTGTAGCCTACTTTTTACTCCACTACAATTATTTGACACATTTAGTTACAAGTTACTTTGCAGATTTAGATTATTATTACAAAACATACATTAACCACTTGTACATCGGCTATTTTCAGCATGCAACCAAGTGTAAAATCAGCCATTACGACGCCATCAATGCACCGCCAAAATTAATTTTAGTCGACTAAATCAACTGTAGATTTAGTCGACTATAATCTTATGACATTTAGTCGACTAAAACTAGACAAAAACAAAAAAAAATCAGATGAATAAAATATGACTAAAACTAAACCAAAATTTGCTGTCAAAATCAACGCTGCTACGGTCCCGGTCCAATCTGGCCTGTGGGATGATTTCTGGATGGGAAAAAAAGAAATCTTCCTTCTGTGTACGGCATCTGTGTCTGTCTTGCTGCTATCTCATCCTACCACTGTCTGTAGTCTGTTGTGCTGACAGCTTGCTGTGGGTACAATAGACAACAACTCCCAGTCTGTCCAGGCCCTCAAAGAGGCTGTAGAAAATGCAGTTAGCCATTCTGGTGTTTGTCAAAGTGCTCAATGTGAACATGCAACAAACTTGCTACAGAATACTTCCGACAACATGTGTGCCTTTCAAATTAAATTAGGCCTGTGGGACATGCAAATGCAGAGAATCCCAGATCATTTCCCCCTCTTTGCAGTCTGTGTGTGTCGCTCGTGGGAATAATTACATAATACATGAATAATTACAACGCGGACAGGTACAAGAACAAAATATTAACTACATCAAAAGTGAGTTTCAGAATAATTTCCAAGTTGTGTGAAGTCTTCACACAACTTGGTGGGCATGTCATGAATCAATGGTACGGGAGTTATAAATATCACCTCCATGCATGATGCTCGCACAAAATTACAACCATGGCACCATAGTCAGCACCACAGTCGTGTCAGCACCATAGTCAGCAACATAGTCGCTAACCATAGTCAGCTCCATAGTTGTTAACCATAGTCAGCACCATAGTCAGCACCATAGTCAGCAACATAGTCGTTAACCATAGTCAGCACCATAGTTGTTAACCACTGTCAGCACCATAGTCAGCACCATGGTCATTAACCATAGTCAGAACCCTAGTCAGCACCATAGCCATGATTGTCATCACCATATTCAGCACCATAGTCAGTAACATAGTCGGCACCATTGTCATTAATCACAGTCAGCACCATAGTCATTAACCATAGTCAGCACCATAGTCAGTACCATAGTCAGTACCCTAGTTAGCACCCTAGTCGAAAATCAGCACTCAGCACCATAGTCAGCACCATAGTCAGCACCCATAGTCAGCACCCTAGTCAGCAGCACCATATCAGCACCCTGGTCGCCACTATAGTCACCACCATAGTCATTAACCATAGTCAGCACCTTTGTCAGTAGTTACCTACCGCTTTGCAGCACCGAATTCTTCGTCATGCTGTTACCGGTCTGGTACCATCCCAACCCATGAGAGCAGGTTCAAAACACCAAACAAACAAAGTTAACGAAAAGTATTAGCCTGTAGATCTGCACTGAACACAATTATCCGCAGTGGACGACCTGAGATGTTGACTTCATGGAGAACGCTGCTGTTCCCGTTGCAGAACTACCGTACTCCCATTCTCCCGTCCTCGGATGTTTATTCTCCCGAGGCGAACTTGCAAGTCTGAACTCTGACGGGCGCTAGTCCGAACTTCACAAGTTTGGGCCTTGAGAGTTTTTTAGAAACGGCCCAGGTGTCCCTCAGTTTCCCATCTGTTTTATCATGTGACCTTCCCACTTTGTTCAGTGTAGAGCTGTCGGTCATTAGCAATCGGGCGTGAATTTAAGCCCTTCTGTTCTCTGTCTTCACTGGCAAATTGTCTAAGCCACTGTTTCCCAAACATTGGATCGGGACCCATTAGTGTGGTCGCAGCTACATTTGTATGGGTCACGAGTAAATATCTCTTTATTCTTTGTTTCCTACATTCTGTTTTTAATTATCACTATTTCAAAACATTTTTTTTTTAAATCAAAAAACATATGTTTTGGAATGCATCGCAACGGAGTGTGAGCTTGCAGATCGGCTATTTTCACTAGCTTGGGTCCTGGGGAGACATTAAATTGCTCTTTTGGGTCTCAAACTAAAAAGTTTGGGAACCAGTGGTCTAAGCCACAGCCTGCACTCTCCAGTGTTTTTTTTTCAGTTTTGACCTGCCTGTTATAACCGGACTTAACTTTTGTTTTGTTGTTTGCTTTGAAACTAAGATAAATCGATACGTTAAATCCAGCAAGGGTTGCATTGAATTTCATGGATATTACAGTATGTGGCATGTGTATACCTTGCCTCAGCCAGGCTCACACATACAACTCCACACTCCACATTCCAACACCGAATGCAGAGTCACCAACCTGCTCGTCAAGAGAAGTTGAAGTTGGGGATTCAGTGTGTATCACTAAAGGACACTTTGACACACAATGTCAGGAGGAACCAGGCCTCCTCTGCCTCCGGAGCCACACTGTCATGCCAACAACGTCTACAGTACAGAAATACTTCGGTAACCACGGGAGTCCTGCTCTATTCTTTTGTGGGACTCAAGGCCCCAAGAATCCAGGAGTCAACCTACATCTAAAACTGCCTGCACACACACAAATGTTCTTCTCACCCTCAGTGTGACAACTATTCGCACGCAATGATTTCTGGGAAATCGGAGCAACAGTTGTGCAGAATAAAAAAGCTTTGGTCTACAACAAAAAAAAAAGAGTTCAGGTGCAGTGGTGTAAAGTAGTTAAGTACATGTATTCAAGTACTGTGCTTAAGTAATATTTTGAGGTATTTTTACTTTCTTCAGTATTTTCAATTTTCTTACAACTTTTACTTCTACCCCATTACATCTCAGAGGAAAATATTGTACTTTTACTCCACTACATTTATATGAAAACTTTAGTTTGTAGATTTTGATTATTATCACAAAAACACACTAACCACTTCAGCTGTTTATATATTTCGGCCATTTGAAAATAGCAGATCTACAAGCTCACAATGTGTCGCGATCGATGCGACGCATTGTGAGCTTGTAGATCGGCTATTTTCAAAATATTTTTTTATACATTTTTAACGTGTGAAATGGGACGTTCTGCATGCACAATGAGTGCTTTTACTTTTGGTACTTTAAGTATATTTTGATGCCGATGCTTTTGTACTTTTACTCAAGTACATTTTGAATACGGGGATTACTATATCTACATTGCAGTATTATACTTTTACTTCAGTAAAACATGTGAATACTTCTTCCATCACTGGTCACGTGCAAAGTATGTGTTTTAATGTTTTCAGAATTGTATGATACATCTTTTTAGGGTATTAGCACGTTCACAATCAAGTATGATCTATAAATGCACAGAAACTTTCCTCCATCATGACAGGTGAGTGAGTAGCATTTCATTGTGCCGCAGCCGATGGCCGCTCCAGCAATTGTGTCATACAGCGATAGGTTAATGATGAAATGTTATGTGTATGACATTTAAAATGCTGTGTGAAATTATAGGTGAATAAAACCTAGTCTGGCAGGTTAGCACCAAGTATCCATAATAACTACAGTTATCATGCAGCCCACAAAGGTTATAGCTGTCATAGTCACAGGTGACGACGAGGCGGAAGAACAAGTCATCTAAGTAAAGGGATATCTCATTTTGTAGCTCTTCTATTTTCCTTTGAAATGAAAAAATAATAATGTTCAATGACCCTATCATTTCCAACATTCAGTCACTATTGCATCATTCCCAGACTGTCGCAGACTCCTGCAGAAACATTGATTCATGGACCGCTCCTCCTCCTCGCATCCACTGCTATGATTATACTGTCTGCAACAGCCTCTGTTTACGGCACCACCACCGCCAAAATGTACAAAACTCTGCCGCCCGCCTAATACTCGCCACCAGAACCCACTGCACCAGAGACCACATCACACACCAGTCCTCCGTGACCTACACCTACTCCCAGTCAAGACACAGAATGTGTTTTAAAATACTACTCACCACCTACATGGCACTCAGTAACCTATCTGCCCCCTACCTTTTGACCTCCTCCACCATCATATCACCTACTGTTCCTCTCTGACCTCCTCCTCCACCATCATACCACCTCCTGTTCCTCTCTGACCTCCTCCTCCACCATCATACCGCCTCCTGTATCCCTGAGGTTCGGTGACGCCAACCTCTTAGAAATCCCCAGGACCAAACGCTGAACCGGAGGTGATACGGCAGGCTTTTTCTCAGCTGCCGCCCCCCCCTCTCTTTGGAAGTCACTTCCAAGCTACATTAAAGCTTTTAAAACAAAACGCATCTCTTGAGACTTGCCTTCCCTATAGCTAAATCTCCTTTGTTTTATAGTTTTAACTGTAGCCTTTTGTAGCTACTGTTTTTTTTTTACTGTTTTTTGCTTTAATAAAGTTATTTGTTCTGTTTATATAAAGCATGCTTTAGTATCAAAAAGTTTGATTAATTATTATTATTATTATTATTATTACATTAGTATTAACGTTTAATACTTAATTATCCGTTATGGCCTTGGGGTGGAGTGAGAAACCACTTTTTCACTAAAAGAAGTTGCTCCAGACAAAATCCATT
Organism: Gymnoscopelus microlampas; assembly: GCF_963454915.1. Taxonomy (NCBI): domain Eukaryota; kingdom Metazoa; phylum Chordata; class Actinopteri; order Myctophiformes; family Myctophidae; genus Gymnoscopelus; species Gymnoscopelus microlampas. Next base: position 11,843,395 of record NC_139958.1, read on the forward strand.
CTGCTTACACTTTAACTGCTCACTATACTCTGGCTGGAATGACCTCATTTGCTAGCATGATGATAAAAACATCCATCCTTACAGGGGATAATATCAAAGACGCGTTCATACAGAAATAAAGGCCAAACGGTGGCACTAACAATAGCCTACTATAAGCATAGTCTCCAAATGAGAGTGTAAGGGGCTGTTAAAACCCATTTGTGTTCGCTCCACGGGGGAGTTGTGCAGCAACAAAGGATGTTCTGAAATTACACAAATCCCCAACTCTTCCTGTCACTTCAACATGGTATTGATTACAAACCTGACCGCAGATGACTCGGTTATCCACCCCAACAATCTCTGCAACAGTCCCCGTCCCCCCGTCCCCCCGCCCTGGCATGAAATCACCGACTTGTCTGTTTACTTACAACTCCCCTGTTAGGCACTTTGATATACCCCTTTGAACTAAATGTTTTAGCTACACCCTAGCAAATTAGCACCTTGTCATTCCAGCTGCTTTAACAGCTTCTTAGACTGAATTATGCGTGGATCCAAATACTGTGAAAGAGACAAATTAAGTATCTAAAATAGCCAACCTTACCCTTTAGACTCTAAAATGAGTTTGACATTGGGTTATTTTGTATTCTATGCCTCTAAAGTTTAGAGGCATACTGTAGAATAGAAAATAACACAGTGTCAAACACATTTTAGGTCGCGGGCCAGACTGGTCAAAATGCAACTTCATAGATTACTTTTTGTTACAAAAATATGATGGATGGCAAACGGAAATGTGTATAAGTTATATGTTTTTGTTGGTGTGAAGGCCTACAGGAGCTTATCTTATCAGGAGCGAGGTCTGGAGCACATATGACGTCAGAAAGATATGACCCTCTGCCGCGTGTCTAAGACACTGTTGAAGCAGCCACATCTGTAGTGACACTTCTCTGTCTGTGTGAGAAGCCCCACATTTTCACTACTAGTTGGGCTAAAATGATTTTTAAAAAGAAAAGGAAAATCTAATCTGATATCATCATTAGAAATACAAGTTCAAATTCCTTTTCTTTGTAGCAAACACTGTGTTGAGTACTGAAGGGGAACTTAAAATAAGATCCAAAGCACCCCCATTCAGCCTTTATTGTGGCATGGCTGGCAAAGCCATTAAAAAGAGAGCACACACAGGTGACAAAATGTGTTTGAGCTCATAGAGCCTTCGTTAGGGTGCTTTGGACCCTCTTTTATGTTCCCCTTCAATGTTTGACACATTGTTTGATACAAAGGAAAGGAATTTAAACGTGTATGTCTAATGATTTAACTCTCTCCAAAGAGCATCTGATTCCAGTTGGACCTAATTACGGATCCAGCGCTCCTGTATTCCTTTATGTGTATTTCATTATTATTATTATGGGCAAAACACAAGTTATTGTTGGCATATTCTGACTTTGTTTTATATCACTATTGTGTACAGTGTAAACTCAGTGAAAGGCAAGCTGTAGCATCTGTCTCATTCAGCCCCTGTTTCAACCTAACAACAATCTTATACTGCAATTCCAGTGCTATGATAGGCCCATATTATTATTATATCAACCCCACATGGAAAACGGCAGGTTCTCAGCTTTCATTTGCCACAGCATCATTGGTATTTGAGCGGAGGTCGACTCCAATTGAGTTTTCATGGGGCTACATTGTTCAAAAGGTGATGTAATGCAATGGGGACACTTTGCAATAACAACTACATATTTCATAAGATTGACATACTGTGGGTCAGATGAGTATATGAGGCCAGATTGAGAGCACAACTCTATTGTTACCATTGGAATCAGGCTGTTTTTCAATTCACTGTTTTTTGCTCATGCTGGTGTGGGGTGTTTTCTTCTAGAGGAGCGTCAGTCAGAGGTTCTGGAAAGGGTAGACTGGTGAAGACTGGAAAGAAAGAAAGAAAGAAAGAAAGAAAGAAAGAAAGAACCCCCCAAGATGCTTTTGATTGATTGATTGACTGAATACTTTATTAACAGTTTGCAAAAAGTACAGAGGTACATTTATTCAATGATAATGATAATACAAAAAGCCCTGAGGGCTTGTTTCCATTGTGGTCCTGTGTATTCAATTCATCAGCTCAAGGCTGGCACTGCCCTCATTAGATAATATAGTATCATTAATACAGTATATACCTGTCCCATAAAATGAGTGAGCATTTCTTTTCCCCCTTACAGTTTGGGTATATTCACTTTTCAATTCAGTTTGAGCAATCTGTTTTTCTGGCAACAGTCAAAATGACTTCAGGGATGGCATCACCTACATCGACAGACTGTATAATAAATACAAGTGTGGAATGATGAAATGTGACAGGCACTGTACTGGTAGGAAAGAAGACATGAATGAAAACATGTGTCAAGGAATCCTGGATCAGTCACGCTGGTGAGAGACAAATGGAGCATTTTTTAAGATAGAGGTTTAATACAGTACATGCAATTCATGGGACAAGTACATGGTACCAGTGGTGGAAGAAATACTCACATTTTCAACTTGAGTAAAAGTATCAATACCACCATGTAGAAATACTCAAAAGTTTTGGCATCAAAATATACTTTATAAAGTACCAAAAGTAAAAGTACTCATGCAGAATGTCCCGTTTTACAAGGTATCGTATCAAATGTATTACAATCTTTTGAAAATAGCAGATCTACAAGCTCTTGTAGATCTACCGGAAATTTGAAATTCTCCAGAAGACCTAAACATTTTTTAAATATACTTGGTTTCTTTCCACCACTGTAAACTAAAGGACCGTCATTACATCATTTCGGTGCAACCTGAGTGATAGGCCGTACGTATGAAGAAAAAGCTTTGGACAGTGAACACATCAAATATGAATGTGACATGTTCTCTGTGACAGGCTGCATAGGACAGGATGACAGCCAAGTTTTTAGGGTCAGGGATCTTCAACGTCTTTCACGCCAAGGAACATAGCAACATACCAAAAGTAAAACTCATTATGCAGAATGTCCCATTTCACAAGTTTCCAAATGTATAAAATCCTTTGAAAATAGCAGATCTACAAGCTCACATCTACAAGTTGTGAGCTTGTAGATCTTCTATTTTCAAATTAAAAAAACTCATTATGCAGAATGTCCCATTTCACAAGTTTCCAAATGTATAAAATCCTTTGAAAATAGCAGATCTACAAGCTCACATCTACAAGTTGTGAGCTTGTAGATCTTCTATTTTCAAATTGCCTAAATCCACAACGTAACTAGTAATTAACATTTTCAAATAATTGTAGTGGAGTAAAAGGACAATATTTTCCTCTGAGATGTAGTGGAGTAGAAGTAAAAGTATTGACAATTGGAAATACACCAGTAAAGTAAAAAAAATACCTCAAAATTGTACTTAAGTACAGTACTTGAGTACATGTACTTAGTTACTTTCCACCACTGCACAGATCGGTGGTCACGTAGTTCTCTCTCTAACAGCAGGGATAGGAGCACATTTATACATGTCGATAAGAGAGGCCCCACACCACACACAGAGCCAAGCTGTACTCATAATACTAAATACAACAAATACCAGGCCAACAAAATGCAGTGTCTTGGAATATTCAGACTGCTGGCACATACTGTATCACAAGGAAAATAACAAACAATAATTTAGCCTCACACAGTATATAGTACACAAGACAGCAAGCCAAGGTCATACCTAACAGTGAATATAAGAAATGCACGTGATATGCAGAGGTGATATTGCTCTTGATTAATTATCATACAAAATATTGGTGTGGATGATGCTATCGTTTACCTATAATGGCGGCAGTGGCTCAGGGGGTAGAGCGGCTGTTTTGGAATTGGAGGGTTGCCAGTTGATTTGATTTGATTTCAGTAAGAAGTAAGAAATATGAGTAAACACAATATAACTTAAACCCAGCTAGTAATAAAACACTTTCCAATGTGGTCCTGCAACACAAAATAAAAAGAAATAGTCCAATAAATAATACATAGCACCAATACATTACAAAATACAAAACACTGAAAACCACCTAAAACCCCTGTTCGATCCCCGGCTCCTGCTGGCTGTGTGTTGTTGAAGTGTCCTTGAGCAAGACAATGAACCCGATGAGCACTTAGGTGCCTCGCATGGTTTCATCGATAAGTGTGTGTGAAAGTGAAATACATTGTACTGTAAAGTGCTTTGAAGGGTCGGAAAGACTATAGGCCCTGTATAATGCACTTACTGTTAACCTGCTCCACAGAGCCTATATATACACAGAGGACGCACAATACTACTGAGACCAGGCCTATACATTTCGTCATTTTAGGGGCAATTAAGGCCACTTGGCCTTTTGGGGTTGTCCATTTTTTGAGGGCACAAAGGCCAAATGCCAGGGCACTTTTTTAAATGTATCTATTTATTTGTTTTCAATGGAAGACTCACAAAAGGGGATTTTTACTTTAAAATGTGTCCACGACCCAGGTCCCGACCCACTGTTTGGTAAAGTGGCCTATAGTGGACTGGATGGCAGACTATACCTCAACAGCAGAAGTCAGGCTGCAGGGCAGCCTGTCAGATGAAGGATCCATGCTGTCAAATCTCTTGTATCCATCCTCTATACCTCTGACTTGTGCTTCAACTCAGGGACGTGCCACCTACTACAGCAGAAGTTCTCTGACAACTCCTCCATTGTCAGCAGCATAACAAATGACGAGGAGGAGTACAGAGCCCCTGGTGGAGAGCTTTGTAGTTTGTACTATAGGGTGGTGTGACAACGTTCATCGCACCTTCATCTCAACTTTGGAGAGAGCAAAGGAGCCGAACACTCTGTCCTCCCCATCGTCCCCCGTTACAAAACAAAATGATTTGGACAGTCCTTTGTTGCGGCTTCCAGTAGTCTTCAGGCGCCACAACAAAGTACAGTCTGTTCTGTTCCGCTACGTTCTGTTCGTCTTGGAATGACTCCTGTTTGACTCTCTGGCACATTTGCACAAGTCAACTACTGTGGGGGTTGTACACTTATATAGCATTGGTTCTCAAAGTGGGGTCCGGGGACCAACCAGGGGTCCTTGGGAGGGGTTTTCCAGGGGGTCCCCAGCAAAAGTAGTTAATGTAGCGTCACAATATAATTTTAACCACTTTATCCATTTACCGTATACGTTGGCTATTCAAAAATAGCAGATCTACAAGCTCACAGCTGTGAGTTTGTACATCTGCTATTTTTGAACATTATTGAAAAATATTGAAAATGTTTAGAAATGTTTTTAACTATTTAAATGTATTTTTAATATTCCCTTCTCGGGTCCCTGGCACAAAACATTTTCAGATGGGGGTCCGTGGCTAATTAGATAACAATTTTGGGGTCCTTGACATGAAAAAAATTGAGAACCATTGCACTATAGAACCCCAACAGATGACTGTCTGTCTGTCTGTCTGTCTGTCTGTCTGTCTGTCTGTCTGTCTGTCTGTCTGTCTGTCTGTCTGTCCGTCTGTGATTGTCCTTTGGACAGGGTAAATTAAGCTATGAAAATCTATCTCTTTTAAACCTGGAGTGAGATAGCCTAGAGCACACTGTTTTGTGTAGAACATCTTTGAGTGATTTCCATTGGAATTGATCAGCAAATACCTAGAACATTCAGTCAAATATTGTTGCTTAAGTAGTGCGGTCATGACCTCTTCACTTATTCGTTCATCAGAGGATACTGACTCAACACAACAGTATTCTGGGAAGAAACGTAATAAGAGATCAGAGAACTGAGATGCCGTCTGTCACCACTAAGGGTTTTAGCAGAATGTGACTTGGCATTTTCAGCTTCATGGCCCCCTGCTGCCCTACCACCAGTGTTGCCAGGTTTTGTGAGAGAAACAAGCAACCAGGTCTATGAAAACAAGCCCAAAAGAAGCGACTGGGTCACACTTTAAACCTATATACATCGGCTATTTGAAAATAGCCGATCTACAAGCACACAGCGCGTCGCTGTGAGCTTGTAGATCAGCAATTTTCAAAAGAATCTTGGAGAAAATAAGTGCACAATGTGGAATCTTTTTGAAACATTACACAAATCTGGAACGGGGGTCCCTGGAACAAAACGTGTTCAGATGGGGGTCCGCAGACAAATGCCCATTAATTTGGGGGTCCTTGACATTTAAAAAATGGTTGAGAACCACTGGTTTCATAGCCTGGTAAACCCTCCCTCCGGAAATCTCATTTCCATTTGATTTCAGGAAGGAGTCTGGTCTGAAACGCCTTTCTCCAATAATCGCTCTGCTCGCCGAGCCGACGAGCCTATCAGCGTCGTCGCTCATTGTTCTGTGATTGACAGCGACAGTTGGCCAATCAGGTGGCGAGTTCGAGTGAGCCCGAATGAACCCGAGTGCAGCCTGAGAGCCGCCGACAAAAGACGAACGGCAGCCATTGTTGTTGTCCGAGTGCCGTCACTTCTTAGTTTCGTTCTTAAAACGGTCTCAAACTTCTTTTTTGAGGCACGGAATTTACTATTAACATATCGTTTGGATAGAATTTAGTTGTTTAACTTCATATATGTGGTCAATTAATCATGACAGAGCCTATTTAAAAATATAAATTTAGAGAACCGGCAGGGGCGGGGAGTGACACGCATGTATCCCAATAAGGCAACCTATTTTCGGCATGGCCGTCCCAAAAGTCCCGTTGCGTCACATAGTCTGGAGCTCGTCAAAATGAACTGCTGATTGGCTGAAGGGGAAGACGATCATTGGTTGAAGGGGTTGTCAGTCAACGGTATTACTCCCGCCCAACTCCAGCCCACAGCGATTATTGCAGAAAGGCGTTTCAGACCAGACTCCTTCCTGAAATCAAATGGAAATGAGATTTCCGGAGGGAGGGTTTACCAGGCTACTGGTTTCAACCATAATTTAAAAAAAAAATTGGAAGCAAGCCCAAATAAGCAACTGCACATTAGAAACAAGCCCAGAAAACCGCAACCAATATCTACAAGCGACTTTACAGAACAAAAAGCCCAAAGTCGCTTATAAATAAGCAGACATGGCAACGCTGTGCCCTACTGCACTGCTGCTATCTGGCAACGGAACAGAGGACTTTTGGCTGTCATTTTTCATGCATCAGCAGCGAGCGACGCTGCAGCAGATACTGTAGTGTCAGCAGCGCTGGGGGGGGGGGGGGGGGGGGGATCACAGGGAGCTCCGGGATAGGTACCTGGTAATAAGACAGCATCACAGAGACACAAAGACACAGGCCAGCCTCCAACTAGAACTTATCTGCACTGTCACCACCACCAGCAAAGCTATATGCAGACTGCTGAGGACATCAAGGAAGATACGATATTTGAACTCCCCCCTTTTCTTCCCCTGTGTGTGGATACTATGGCCTATACCTTTAAAAACCTCCATTCAGCGTTTGTGATCGCCGGTGGTGTAAAGGAACTAAGTACATTTACTCAAGTACTGTACTTACAAGTACACTTTTGAGGATTTTTTGTCTTTACTGGAGTATTTACTGTACCATTTTCAATACTTATACTCCACTTATACGTGCGACACGTTGTGGCATTGTAGATCTACTATTTTCAGCAAAGACATGTTTGGTGTAGAGAGGGAAAAAAAGAACAAACCAAGTACAGAGCCAAAGTTCAAGTTTACCAAGTATTGAGGGTATTTAAGTGGTTAAATGTCTGAAAATACACATTAACATGAATCCAACATATTCATTGAAAAGATAACATTAATTTACACTGATGATAGGGCTGTCAAAGAAGTGTCGCGACCTGGCTCACATCATGACAAAAAGGGAGACGACTAAACCTTTAATTTATAACTAAACAAGAAAGAATGACATAGATGTCATGATGGACAGCGCAGGACCCCCCCCCCCCCCAAAAAAAAGAAAATAGTTTTGGGGGTACAAAAGCATGGGATGAAAAAAAAAAAAAAAAAAAAAAAAGGAGGTCCGCGGTCGTCCCCCCCCCTTAGGGGTCCCTGGAGACCCTTGGGGGTCCCTGGGGGTGACCTACAGACACGGCGAAGGAAAACTGTAAAGCCACAGCCATGCGATGTTGCACATGAACTCTGCAGCCGCACTGAGCAGAGATGCTCATAGGCCTGCGTCCTGCGTCGCTGACGCACAATATTGTGAAAGGACGCATTCATGACACCGTCGTGCCGTCGTGGCGTCGCACTAGAGTTGTCACCAACAACAGAGAAAAATATAAAAAACAGAAAAAGTGCTCCTCGGAGCACAGGTCTCCGCCAGGTCAGGTAGGTTATTGTGGGCCAGCAATTTTCGGAATTCGCCAATCAGGATGGAATATAAAAAATTTGACAGATCCATCTTGATCACTTGACTATAGAGATCATGTGTACTGATTTGCATGTTTGGACAAAATTAAAAGTAATATAAAAAAGAAACATCTGCCTCCTGGTGGCGCTATAATAGGGCAATGTTAAAAGGGTGGCGTTTGTTCTTCAACGTAGTGCAAATGTGCGTGCAAAGTTCCACCACAATTGGACGCTGTGTTCATGATTTGCGGCATTTTGTTCAAAGCGGGCCACTCCTGCAAACTTTAGATGTCAATGTTAGCCAATCACGATGGAATATGAAATATCAAACAGATGCATCTTGATCACATGACTATAGAGATCATGTGTACCGATTTGCGTGAAATTTGGAATAAATGTGAAGGCTTAATCTAAAAAAAAAAAAGTTTTACATAAGTCGGCCTCCTGGTGGCGCTATAAAAGGCTAATGTGAAAAATGCAGGGCAGATATTTTTCCTTGGCCTCTAGGGAGTATGTGTGCAAAGTTTCACGCAGATCGGTGCAGATAGTTAAAAACACAAATCTGCCTTTTATAGCGCCACCATGAGGCTGATTTGAACATTTTCAAATGGCATTTCTTCCTCGGCCTAGTGGGAACATGCGTGTTAAATTTCACATAAATCACAAGCTGCGTTCATGATTTGAGGCATTTAGTTCAAAATGGACCAATCCTGCAAACTTTGGAAGCCAACCTTAGCCAATCAGGATGGAATATGGAAAATCAGGCAGATCTGTGTTGATCACATGACTATAGAGATACTGTGCACCGATTTGCGTGATGTTTGGATAAAATCTGTAGGAGTACTGTCCAAAAATGTCTTTTGCACAAATCAGCCTCCTGGTGGCGCTATAAAAGGCCCATGTGAAAAATTTGGGGCAGAGGTTCTGCTCTGGCATCCAGGGAGTGTGTGTGCACAGTTTCACTGCGATCAAGCCAACGGTGCCAGAGATTAGCTGTTCACAGACACACGGACACACACACACACAGACACACGGACGGACAGGGGGTAAAACATACTCTCTCGCCATGCCTTCGGCCTGGCGGAGACAATAATTTGCGATAAAATTATTAGTGCACGATAAGTATCGGCCCGATAATTATCGGTTCGATATCAGGAATTATGACGTCATCACGATAAAACCGATAACATTAATAATAGCTCCGATAATATATAATATTTGTCAACTGTGATCTGCATGGACTCTCAGTTAGACACCGTTGTACTGGAGAAGTATAACTCTCGGTTAGACACCGTTGTACTGGAGAAGTATAACTCTCGGTTAGACACCGTTGTACTGGAGAAGTATAACTCTCGGTTAGACACCGTTGTACTGGAGAAGTATAACTCTCGGTTAGACACCGTTGTACTGGAGAAGTATAACTCTCGGTTAGACACCGTTGTAGTGTTGTGCTAGTGGTGTGCTAGTTACTGAAAACCAGTGACTAGTTACCATTACTAGTTACTTGTCATGTAAAAGTAACTCAGTTACTTTACTAGTTACTTACACCAAAAAGTAATGCGTTACTGTGAAAAGTAACTTTGAAGTTACTTTAAAAAAGAAAGGGCTCCCATTATTGCCCTTATAGCCTTCATTTCAGTACTGTTATTGCATTGGAGAATAATACAATCTGTTGATCAACTTGACATGCATTTGCATCACTGAACTCTGCTAAGCAATGTGGTAAATACCAGGGGTTACGATATAGGATTGTAACCTGCTGGTCCCAATGTCCGGAATGAATCAAATGTATCAGACATCTGATAAAAAATACCGGTCATAACTATATTTAAGCATTAATTACAATTAAGCAGGTGCGTAAATACAGCCTAACACTTAGGCCTACAGCATTATATTTTGGATTGAGCTATTTGAACATGAACCATGATGAACGAGTAATATACACATTTTATATACAGTAGCAGGGTCATCTTGCACAAATACATTAATTACCTACACTTGTGCCTGGCAATGTCCTTCTCACCCATTGACTTGCATGTTAAATGATGGCGTTTCCCCTTAAAAAATAATCGATCATTTCAGGAGCAAGAGCTTAAAAATCTATTCTAAATCTAGTCAACAAGGCCTGCAGTAGGCTATGCACTGGACAAATATGCATGACATTATTTCAATACACTAAAAACCAGTGGTGGAAAGTAACTAAGTACATTTACTCAAGTACTGTACTTATAAGTACAATTTTGAGGTATCTGTACTTTACTTGAGTATTTCCAATTTCCAATACTTTTACTACTACTCCACTACATCTCAGAGGCAACTATTGTACTTTTACTCCACTACATGTATTTGAAAACTTTAGTTACTAGTTACTTTTCAGATATAAATTATGATATAATGAAACATACATTAACCACTTTAACCCTATTTTATACCTAGCCGGTCTACAAGCTCACAACGCGTCGCATCGCGACCCGTTGTGAGCTTGAAGATCTGCTATTTTCAAATATTTAGTACTTTTACTTTTGGTACTTTAAGTGCATTTTGATGCCAATACTTTTGTACTTTTACTCAAGTAAATTTTGAATTCTGGACTTTTACTTGTAACAAGAGTATTTCTATATTGCAGTATTGGTACTTTTACTTAAGTAAAGAATTTGAGTACTTTTTCCACCACTGCTAAAAACATGGGAAATGTTAGAGGGAGTAATAGCCACGGATACACGACGGTCGACTGTCACGACCGTCATGGATGAACTTCAACCTAGTGTTTGCACTTTCTCCATTTATGACCCGTACATCTACATAAACGTTCATATTTCAAAGATAAAGTGCTTATCCCATGGCGACGGAGGTTACATGTATATATGGGCTCTCAAAAGTACCTGTATCATCCGTATTGTTCAATAAAAAGCATTTTAATCTGATCGGTGGCCATATGCTTTTAACAGAGTGACCCTATCGGTTGGTAGGTGTATTGCACTCGAATACATTATGAAAAAATGGCCACTAATCGGATTACAATGCTTTTCATTGAACAATAGTATAGTTCAGCTTGGGAAAAGCAGCCTTTAACGGGTTTGGGTACGTGGTTCATAATCACCATTGCGTTATCGTGGTTATCTCTCTCTCTCTCTCTCTCTCTCTCTCTCTCTCTCTCTCTCTCTCTCTCTCTGGACCTCACTGTCCATGAAAAGAATGTCGGGGACTCGGGGCTCCCGAAAATTATCTCGCAGAATCGCTGCTGCGCTGAAAATAGCAGATCTACAAGCTCACAACGCGTAGTGATGGGACCTGTTGTGAGCTTGTAGATCTGCTATTTTCAAATAGCCAACGCAGCCATGCAGATCTGCAAGCCTAACCGAATGACTGTTAAAGCAGTTTGTTTAAATTACTTTATAAAATGTTATATTTTCACAGGGATTATTTATTAGTGTAGATATACATTTTGGAGTGGATATATGTGTCCAGATGCCTGTCAGACCGTCTGCTCCGCAGGTCTAGAATGGAATAAACGGGCGCAGCCAACGTCAACAATTGGTCTCGACCAGACGTGAGATCTCAGCGTAAAGTAGGATGAAGCCCACGTCAGGATATATTGATAAATGCCGAAAGGTGCGGTGATATCGCCGTACGTTCATTATTCGGGCTACACCGCGTTGATAAATGAGGGCCACTGTGCCTTAACTCCGCCAGACAGCTTTTTGTGTATTTACTATGAATATCGCCCCTATACTTAAGGCTGACAAATAACGTAATACACATCCATTCTCTCTCTACGTCCTGCGTGTCTGGAGGATGTTGGGTCTTTTGAGCAATTGAGCCAATGTGTATTCTCAGAATCCCATTTCACACTCGAGTGTGAAATGTGTCTGTCTGTGTCCCTCATTCACAGAACCGGTTTATTGACATAAGCGCACAATATAAACACCACACACATGTCCTGGCCTGAGTGGCCTCGTTCTCTTCATGTTTGATTCTTGAGACAGCAAAGAGGCAGCAATGGCACCAGCGTAAAAAAAAAAGTTTGTCCAGAGCAAACTCAGCGACGCGAGGACGCTTAACGCGAACGGTCGCCTAAACCACTTTCAGGGCAAGCTGCTTCAGGCTGCAGCATCAGTCCTGCTTGGTAAAATAAAGGCTGAACTCAGTGGACATTGGACAATATTTTGCAATAGGCCTACTCGCGTATAAAGATTTCCCGCTTTCCAAACGGGAACTAGTTGCAGTTTGTATTCGATTCATGGAGGATGGAGGACTCATCAAAGAGCGGGCAGTGGAATTTATTGACACCGCGGATTTGACTGCACGGTGCATCACAAAGCGCTCCTAAAATAAACCTTTCCGAGCGCACTTTATGTACACTGCAATTCTCACTGGCTAAATGTAGTGCTTTGCACTCTGTAGCCTAACAAAGCATCCCTGGATATTAGCAATACATTGCCAGCTTTGTTTTTGTGTATCAAGTGGTCCCCCCCCCCCTTTTTCTCTCTCATGTAGCCTACTGGTGCAGCGATATGCTTGTGGTTCAAGAAAGTACAAAATAAAAGTCTTTGAGTCGTTGTCATGGTTAATAATTTACCAATCATCTACCAACTATTGTAGGCTACCCGTGTCTAAGCTAAAACATAAACATGTAGGTCGCCTACATAGGCTACTTTGGTAAATAAATCTGGTTATTTGAAGAGGAGGTTATTCAACTCTCCAGCTGTCTATCTGCGACTCTCTCCCCCCCGCCGCCCCTTGCGCTTCAACTACATGCAAAAAGGCCGTTCGCAGCTCGCGATGCTTAAATGAAGAAATGTGCACAGAAAATCATCTAAAACTATGCTAAATAAACCCCAAATAAAAATCAAAAATAAAAGCGGGGCTTTATTGTGGCTTAAATAGATTCAAGTCAACACTTATTAATGTTTTGGTGCATTCTATAATTTAATACAAAATTCTGATGCCTCCATAGTCTATAGTCTACATGTCTACTCAGTGGTGGAAAGTAACTAAGTACATTTACTAAAGTACTGTACTTGAGTACAGTTTTGAGGTATTTGTACTTTACTTGAGTATTTCCAATTTACAATACTTTTACTTCTACTCCACTACATCTCAGAGGCAAATATTGCACTTTTACTCTACATTTAGTTGAAAACTTTAGTTACTAGTTACTTTTCAGATATAAACTATGATATAATGAAATATACATTAACCACTTTAGCCCTATTTCATACCTATAGGCTATTTGAAAATAGCAGATCTACAAGCTCACAACGCGTCGCATCGCGACGCCTTGTGAGCTTGTAGATCGGCTATTTTCAAATATTTGTAGATCGGCTATTTTCAAATATTTAGTACTTTTACTTTTGGTACTTTAAGTACATTTTGATGCCAATACTTTTGTACTTTTACTCAAGTACATTTTTAATTCTGGACTTTTACTTGTAACGGAGTATTTTTATATTGCAGTATTGGTACTTTTACTTAAGTAAAGAATTTGAGTACTTTTTCCACCACTGTGTCTACTTCTCTGCAGTGCCTGAGTGCCTGTGACAACAGGCAGCCGTTCCAAATTTTTCGGAGCAAAGAGGGGGCGTCTCCCTGCATGAATCCAAGTTGCAGCAACCAATCGGTGTTTGGAGCAAAGAGGGGGCGTCTCCCTGCATGAATCCAAGTTGCAGCAACCAATCGGTGGCAACCAGACCCTTTTTTAGCAAGCCGGCCCACTTTTTCCCACAAACAGAGAGTCCCTGACCAAATCACGCCCCGTTACGCCCCTTTTTCGCCTAAGCCACCTCCTCTCTTTATAAGCCTGCAGAGGTTACATCCCACATACCTCAGACGCCTTTCATCTCTCTCCATAGAGGACAGCTCGCTTCGCTTGAGCTGTCCTAAAAAGACAGGAACTGTGCATGAGATGTGAATGGTCAGTGTTATCAGTAGTGTAAAGTGTGTATGGATCATGTATTGTGTGTGTGCGAGGCCAAACTGAAGCGATACAAGAGAGTGTACAAATGGAACCAAATGGACCCTTACCGGTCCATTTGGTTCCATTTGTACACTCTCAGAGTTATGGGGGTTCTTGAAAATAAGACAACCACTATGCCACACTAAATGGAACAGAGCCTTAATTAGTAGGCTATTATTGGTAACACCTGTGAAGGAAGTAAGCAAGGGGCCCAATTCATTCCCAATATGGCTGCTGTGCATAGAGCCTATTCTTCGGCCAGCCTGAATTTATACCCAAGGAGATGATTGGGACCAGGTGTGTCTCACTCCCAAGACACACCCCAGCAGGCTGGCCAGGCCCTCTCCTCCTACACAATTAGAATCAAACCAACACACACAACCCATGGGATGGGTCATCACACAAGTCTATCTGTAGTTTATCTACAGAAATCTATGAATAATGTTATACAATATACAATGTGTGTTGGGGTCCCTGCTTCATCACTCTCTCAGCTAAGGGGTCCTTGGCCTGAAACCTTTGGCTGTCATCTTGTCACACAGCCTGTCACAAACAACATGCCACATTAATATTAGATGTGTTCACTGTCCAAAGCTTTTATCTCTCTGTATGGCCTGTCACTCAGGTTGCACCGAAATGATGTAATGAGGGTCATTTATTATCTCTTCCCCAGTCTGTCCTCTGCACAACCCCAAAAACCGTTGTCATCAAAAACGCCCCGCAGGGCCCACAGACAGACAGAGAGATGAAGAGAAACAGAGATAGGGCATGACTGCTGCTGGCAGAGATTTGCTCTCTGTTGAGCGCAGAGTCTAGTTAGTGTGAGTGTTTCTTTGGTTTGAACAACATACTCAGAATATAGTTGGTGCACTGCTACCCTCTGTGTGCAGGGTACCTTATTAAAACATCAACCTCTGTTAGCCTGCCACCTACGCGCCCGCTATTCGTGGACCGCAGGTTCCTTTTTATTTAGAGTTTTTATCAAGTCAGATATCTCTGGCCTTTGGCTCCTGACAGATTGGACCTTGTTTGTTTGACTGCAGAAATGTCAGCGGAGAGTGGAAAGAAAGCAGGGAAATGTCACAGTCACACACACTTTCTAGCTGATGTTCACAACTCTCTCTTCCCCGGGCACTGCAACGATTCCCAACCTATGGGTCGGGGCCCACTGGTGGGCTGTGAGGATATTGCAAGGGGGCCCCCAAAAAATAAAAACATAAATCTATTGATAATAATGACATTAATATTAAAAAAAAACTGATCATGGAATTTTTTGAAAAATGCATTTTGATTCTGATACCGATAAATAGGAACTTAAAGTATCCTATATGTTAGCTCCATTGATCCAAGCCGGAACACAGTTGATTGATTGTGTCATTGGTTATTTTCAAATAGCTGATGTAGCCTGAATAGGGTTATGGCTAAATTAATTCTGATTGATTGATTGATTGATTGATTGATTGATTGATTGATTGATTATTTGATCGATCGATCAAATACATATTAGTCAGAGATGTAAACAGCACAAGGTACAGTCAGACATCAAGGCTAAAAGGATAACACAAAAAAAGTCCTGGGGATACATATGTCATCAACAAATAATGTTGCAGATTTTCAAGTGGGCCCTGATCCAGAAAAGGTGTGGGAACCACTGACATACAAACGGTCTTGAGAAGGCCAAGCGGTAATTCTCTTGCAATGGGGAAATCAATAGCCTATTATTTTGTTTAAAAAGTTGTAAACATGGTCTCATACAACTGGTTGGCTTCACAGTCGTAATACAAATATCACTGTTAGCAGTGATATTTGTTTTGAGTGCTTTGTTACTCTGTGTGTGTGTGTGTGTGTGTGTGTGTGTGTGTGTGTGTGTGTGTGTGTGTGTGTGCGCGTGCGTGCGTGCGTGCGTGCGTGCGTGCGTGCGTGCGTGGGTGGGCGTGCGTGTGTGCATGCCAATTCTTACAGGTTACTGTGTGGATAATGTGAACGGCGGTGAGTTACTGCTTTACTGCTCTCTCTCTCTCTCTCTCTCTCTCTCTCTCTCTGTGTTCTCTGTGTGTGCGTGTGCGTGTGCGTGTGCGTGTGCGTGTGCGTGTGCGTGCGTGAGTGTGTGTGTGTGTGTGTGTGTGTGTGTGTGTGTGTGTGTGTGTGTGTGTGTGTGCGTGCGTGCGTGTGCGTGAGTGCCACAGTCATGGCAGACAGGCGTGTAAATGAAGAGATATGAGGCTGCGATGACACTTTGATTCAGGTGATTCATTCTCATGACGGGAGGCCACAATCCCCTCAAAGGAACTGGATCACAGGACTTGTGCTGTACCTGCATGTACGTGTGTGTGTGTGTGTGTGTGTGTGTGTGTGTGTGTGTGTGTGTGTGTGTACGTGTGTACGTGTGTACGTGTGTGTGTGTGTGTGTGTGTGTGTGTGTGTGTGTGTGTGTGTGTGTGTGTGTGTGTGTGTGTGTGTGTGTGTGTGTGTGTGCGGGTGTGTGTGTGCGTGTGCGTGTGTGTGTGTGCATGTGTGTAGAGGAGCTTCAAACCTTTTGATCCTTGTGTGTGTGTGGGATCACAGGAACACTGCGTGAATTCTATTATGTCAAAGGTGCAGAAGTAGTAGGTGATGCAATGAAATGCTGTGCTGTAATGTAATCGAGTGATTCTTAACCCTTTTAATGTCAAGGAGCCACAGTTTGATCAGGCCACGGGTCCCCATTTTTTCTCCAATCTACACATCAGGCAGTACTACTTGTCAGCCAGTAGGTGTCCTACACCAGGACACCAGGGCCTAAATGTTTCAAGAGTAGCGACAGGGCCAGATTAAAACCCCTGGGGGCCCCTGGGCACTGAAGCTCCAGAGGGTCCCCCCTCGAGGAGGGAATGGTGTGATTACATCCTCGTATCTGAGCTAAACTTAGCCAACAAAATTGCAATGGAGCCACTTCATGACGACTTTAATTCCGATTGGATAATTATATCATGATCAAGAGAATGGGTGATATTTTCTTGGAGATTAAAAAACACGGAGGGCCCTTTCATGCTCAGGGGCCCCTGGGCACGTGCCCAAAGTGCCTATATGGTAGATCCGGACCTGAGTAGCGAGACCACCTCCTCCAACAAACTGCAGATACTAGGCTACTAGTTATATTTACTAGTTATATTGTACTCTATACAGATTGGTTAAAATATCCATTCAAATAAGTTCCGGATGGCAGCTGCTGTCAGTGTTAATTCAACTCTGAGAGTGTACAAATGGAACCAAATGGACCCGTAAGAGAGTCCATTTGGTTCCATTTGTACACTCTCGGAGTGACAGACCCATAATGGTCCATTTGTTTCTATTTGTACTCTCTCGGAGTGACCGACCCAGAGGGGTACATTTGGTTCCATTTGTACACTCTCGGAGTGACAGTTCAGCAAGGGTCCATTGTGTTCCTAACTATAAGTAATTTAGCTGGGGACCTCCTCCTATACCCCCTCAAGAACCCATGAAGGTCCCCGGAACCCCACATTGAGAACCAGTGATGTATTCAACTACAATAAGACAAGCATCACGGTTGTAATCGGGATACAGTAGAACCTTTTTACTCCTGTGTGTTCATTTACGGCCCGGGGACAAACAGCAGGTCAATGGGACATCGATGCCACCGCGTGACCCATGGAGCTTGTTCCTGCACGTTATTATTCTGTTCATGCTCCTCGTTTTAAAGTCCTCTCTAGCACGAGAGGTCAAAGCCATTAGTGTGAAACAGATTATTAAAGGCAATTAAAGCTGTGTGCATCCATTCACACTCGATCAGTAGCTGGCACTGTCCCTGTGTCTTTGAAAATAATATTTATAGTTTCCAGCTATAGCCGCCACCAGCTCAGTGGCCTTGTGGTTTAGAGATGTCTGCTCCTGAGATTGGGAGGTTGAGGGTTCAATCGAATCACCGTCCGGGTCATATACTCAGAGTCAGACTATAAAAGTGGCACCCAATGCCTCCCTGCGTGGTACTCAGAGCATCAAGGGTTGGTTTGGGAGTAAGTCCCTGCGACATATACTAGCTTCATGTCCAGGGGGCGTACTTGTACATGATGTAACATAGCATCATGACCAGGGGGTGTACTTGTACATGATATAACACACTACCACCATGACCAGGGGGTGTACTTGTACTTTGCATCAAACTGCCTCACACTGCAGAAACAGGAGATAAGGCTCTTGACCTAGGGGCCACATCGATCAGGAACCGTTGGTTCCAACTTCCAGGCTCCTAACTTTACTCTGCAAACCACAAATATGTTGAAATAATTCATTAATACAAATATTTCTTTCTTTTTTTTCAGAAAAAATAACCCAGTATGGTGAATTGTATCGAATCATGAGTTGAGTGTGTTATTGATCTAATTAATCAACTTCTAAAATTGCATATACTGTAGCAATTGACTCAGTTTATTATTATTGAATCAGAATTAGAGACCTTTAAATCTTTATTGAAGTCATTTTTTTTTCACTGTGGCCTTTGCCACTGTTTGGTTGTGTACATTTTAGAACTTTTTTAGCCCTCTTTTTTTGTAATGTATTATTTGTTATGCCTCTTTTTGTCATCTTGCCTTTAATCGTTTTTTCCTTTGCCATTGTCAGTCTATTCTGAACTTGTACAGCCCTTTGGCCGACCTTTGAGTTGAGTTGAGAACCGTCAACATATCTTGTGGCTTAACGGAAACGCACAATGCCAACATTTTTTACGGGTCCCATTGAATTGAACATTTTTATTGACCATGTTAAAACTACCTCAGCACTTTAAACTTGAAAACGTCAATGTGGATATAGAACACACAGACAAAGCCAAAGGCTTATTTCCATTGAGGTCCACCAAAAAGACATTCAACCAGACTCTCTATACTGTATGGCTGTACATAGCTGAGTCAAGATGTATGTGGTCAAAATCAAAATGGAGGCCTGGGGCGAGGCAGATATAGCACATCACTGTGCTCAATCTCTTGGATGGTCTTCGATTTTTCTCTCTTTTAAATCTTCCCATGGTTGCATTTAAAGTCAGCCCCCTCACACACACACACACACACACACACACACACACACACACACACACACACACACACACACACACACACACACACACACACACACACACACACACACACACACACACACACACACCCCAGTTGCCTGACAGAACTTTTCATGTGCCAATCTCTCCATCTTTGTAATGCTGTGTGTCGCCGCCTCAAGCGAAAGTGACTGTGACGCACGCACGCGCGCGCGTGTGTGTGTGTGTGCTTGCGGTGTGCATAGGTGGGGGGACTTGTCTGCCATGCCTTTCTCTCCATTCAAAGCCAGTATTAAGCCAGTGTTTGATCTAAATAAAAGTCAAAGGTGCCTAGAGAGACACAATAGGATGGAGTTCAGTATCTAAATCTAAAAACCATGGTTTTCTATTAGCCACCCGAGACCCTGCGCTGTAATATCCTGAGTGTTCATTTACTGTAACTCAGAGAGTGTGCAAATGTAACCAAATGGACCCTTGCGGGTCCATTTGGTTACATTTGCACACTCTCTGAGTTGCAGATGGATAAATTGAGAAACACTTGAGGATTTTTACATGTGTAATGAAGCGAAGCAACCTTTTCACTGCATCCATCTGATTGTATTCCGTTTCATACAACACCACCTTTCTCTTCCCGCTTCTCTTCATCTCTATCACACTCTCTCCCCGATTTGCATATCAGAGATGAAACACGGGCCAATTTGTCTTCTAATTAACATACATCGCTAAGAGTCAACATCAAGTAACAGCTGAGTTCTGCGGGCTGTGTTATCCGCGGTCTCCTTTACGGAGACACATGCAGAACTGTGATCCCTGTGCATTTTTTTTTACCACTTGACGGCATATGGGGGTTAAATCCCAAATGCAAATGAAACGCTGTATACCATAGGATTACTCCCCTCAGGGTTCTGTATGGAAAACCTTCTGTCCATATACTAGACAGCCAGCTGTTTTTCTATGGCTCCTCCATCGCCCTTAACGCTGCCATCCATAACTTTAATGTCCCACGTGGGATTCGAACCCCTAGGTCTCTAGGAGAGGCCACAAATCTGCCACTACAAGGCGTACCCTGTTTTTGTCAAGGGAGGTATTGCGCTATGAGCTTATGGGTAGTGGCATTGCTGCTACTTGTCAAACAGCAGGTACCGTGTCGGCTACTTGAAGGTGTTCCAGGGGGGGTCCTCAGCTAAATTAGTTAATTATTTTATTCATTGGCTATTCAGCAATGGAAAAAATCGTGAACATTTTTTGGAAATACATTGGAATAATCATTTTATGTCCAATATAGACACAAAATATATTCCGATGGGGATCCACGGCCAAATACATTTGTTTTGTAAATACATTACAATGTGAGGGTCCTCGATAGTGAAGGTGTGAGGTAGGACTGTCTGGGAAGTGTGGAACAGGGTCTAAACGTCTCAATGTGTAATTGTAGGGAGACCGTTTACAACCAGTGCACATGTACATGTACTTGTTAAATTGTATTAACATACAGATTGAGCCAAATGTTTTATTCATTGAAATGAGTTTAGGATTGCAGCTTCAGTCTCTCCCTCCATTTTTTTTATTACCAATTGTACCTCGCTTCTTCTCTCTGTGTGTGTGTGTGTGTGTGTGTGTGTGTGTGTGTGTGTGTGTGTGTGTGTGTGTGTGTGTGTGTGTGTGTGTGTGTGTGTGTGTGTGTGTGTGTGTGTGTGTGTGTGTGTGTGTGTGATGTATCTCTCTCAATTCAATTCAACTCTCTCTCTCTCTCTCTCTCTCTCTTTCTCTCGTCTCTCGTCTCTCGTCTCTCGTCTCTCTCTCTCTCTCTCTCTCTCTCTCTCTCTCTCTCTCTCTCTCTCTCTCTCTCTCTCTCTCTCTCTCTCTCTGTCTCTCTCTCTCTCAGTGACAGTTTAAATTAACTCGTCTCTGTTATGAAGTGGACCTCAGGGACACAGCTGACAGGACTGGGCTGGCTGCAGTATGTACATTTATCATTAGAGAGAGAGAGAGAGAGAGAGAGAGAGAGAGAGAGAGAGAGAGAGTGTCTGAATATGCACAACCATGATAACTGGCTTCATGGCACCTACACGCTATTATAATGAGACGACCATCAATGTCCATTTGTCTCTTTGGATCCCTACAATGTGAAACCTGACGTCCCTAATCTGGGCATGATGTAATAACATTCTGCAAAACAATGGCTAGCAAAAGCAGATCTACATGCTCACAACGTCGCATTGAAGCGTTGTGAGGTTGTAGATCGGCTTGTAGATTGGTGTAGATGGGGGAAAAAAGGAGGGGACCATGTATGGGGGACCCAGTCACCTGACTGAAGTATAAAGGGTGTAGGTGGTTGATTTTACTCTGAAAGTGTGCTGATCAGTAGCTGAATCACCCTAGACCCCCACCAATTTGCTTCCCGGCAAAACAGATCCACAGACAATATGCCATAACACCTACCACCCTCACCCACATGGAAAAAAAGACGCCATAACACCTACCACCCTCACCCACCTGGAGAAGAGGAACTGCCACTATATGTGAGAATGCTGTTTATAGACTACAGCTCCGCTTTCAACACATATAATCCCCACCAGACTTGACACCAATAAGCTCAAGAATTATCTAGGAAGGACTCAACCATCCTGTGCAACAGGATCCTGACTTCCTGTCAATCGTCGCCAGGTGGTGAGGATGGGCTCCATCACCTCTGCTTTCTGAGCAGTGGTGTAAAAAGTTATCAATTTATTTAAAGTACTTAAGTACACGTGACGTATCAATACCTCAATGTAGAAATACTCTAGAGTATTTCTACATTGAGGTATTGATACTGTACGTCACGTGTCTGTCACAAGTAAAAGTCCTGTATTCGACATTTACTTCAGTAAAAGCACCAAAAGTAAAGGCATCAAAATATATTTAAAAATACTCATTGCGTAGAATGTCCCACAAGTTTTCGAAATGTATAAACATCTTTTGAAAATAGCAGGTACAAGCTCACAACGTGTCGCTAGGACGTAGGTAGTTTATGCATGGATAATAATCTTACTCTAAAGTAACTAGTAAATAAAGTTTTTAAATTGTAATGGAGCAAAAGTGGAGCAAAACTTATCATGGGATGGCTATAGGGAAGAGCATTTACTTGAGTACTGTTCTTAAGTGCATTTTCTTTTGTACTTTACTTGAGTATTTGTATTTTTGGATACTTATGACTTTCACTCCACCACATAAAGACAAATAATTATTGTCCTTTTGACTCCAATGCTGTACATTTCTAGTAAGGAAAAAGGTACATGATGAATTAGTTATTATTTCTATCTATATTTTTCGCTTATTGATATACAGTATATATTTTTGAAAAGGTTCCAAATACAAAATCTTGAATCTTGCATGCAGCTGGGTATGCATAGCCATCACAGGACCTCACACAGGGTCAAACAGGGCGATGATCTGGCTGGGGGTTGCCATTTAATCAGTCCAAACACAGCAGCTGAAATCCGGAGGGAGCAAGTATTTTGTATTTATTTGCTGAAGTGTGCTACAGAGGCACACAGGTGTGTGTATAGACATGACCTCGGGATCTACTTACTTCCCTTGACATTCCTCTGGGTTTTGACATAATTAGTTGCCATGTCAGCCTACGGTCATTCTTTCGGCAGCAACTACAGTACTAACGTAGGCCGGTAGGGGTCAGATGACTCATTGAAATTATCTGTTTCTCTGCTGGGAAGTTACAAGTTACTGCACCGGTCCAATTCCAGCACTGTCTGTAACAATGTCATTCATGAATGTCAGTATAGGCTAACATTTTTGTTTGTTGCTCCTTAATTCCACAATCAGACGTATATAGTCTAATACAGCCACAGTGGGGAGCCCCAGCGGTCCTTGATGGGGTTCCAGGGGGTACCCAGCAATATGACTGATAGTTAAGAACCAAATGAACCCTTATGGGTCTGTAACCCTGAGAGTTACGGTGGTCTGTGTCCTAATAGGCATAATACTGATCTGGGGAACCTTGAAATTAAAATGTTGGAGAATCACTGGTATTATACTGTAGCTTGTCTCCTGCATATCGTTGCTGTCGGGCAGAAACCCCTCATCTCCATATTCTAACTTTGTGTGTTTTTTCGTAAATTAATACCCTGCAAGATCATACTACAGCGTCACACACAAAAGTATCAAAAGCAGCAGATCCACAAGCTCGAAACGCGGTGCGAAGCGACACGTTTTAGTCCTTGTAGATCTGCTACTTTTGCTATTTTTGAATTTGAACCCTGAAAAGTAACAGTTTTGGACATGCAAGGTTTCCACTCGACAGAGGCGATATTATGTAGGCTGCAGTACCATTATAAAAATGCAGAATTCAACTGCACAGCTGCTGCTGCTAGATTCCATTATACCTGTTGAATTAACCATTGGTAATCAAGACCCCATACAGTATTCACCTTCCTGCAAGGACAGTTTATTTATTCCACTGTCTTCACATTTTCAATTGTAGATCAGGGCTGCAGGACGCAACTGCTTTCTCCACAAGATTGTGTCGAGTAATGTCTTCAGGCGAGCTATCATGAGCCTCCATCTTCTCTTTATGTTGTATATAGTGTCCTTATAATGGCTTCAGAATGGCTGCGGTATGCATGAGAAAACTTCATATAAAGCTAAGTGCCCGCATTGTACACTGAAGCATATCCAATCCATCCATCATATCTCTATGGTTAGCATGTCCACATCTTCTACGTTTGTGTGTGTGTGTGTGTGTGTGTGTGTGTGTGTGTGTGTGTGTGTGTGTGTGTGTGTGTGTGTGTGTGTGTGTGTGTGTGCGTGTGCGTGTGCGTGCGCGTGCGCGTGCGCGTGTGTGTGTGTGTGAGCGAGAGATAGAGAGAGAGAGAGAGAGAGAGAGAGAGAGAGAGAGAGAGAGAGAGAGAGAGAGTGAGTGCCTGAATCGATGTGCCTCTGTGCATGTTTGCTTATTGATTATATTCTGGGAAAAGAAAGCTGTGTACACACTTGACAGGTTAACATTTTGATCGATAAAACGCACAGCGAGGGAGAAAAAGTATTGCGCATGATAAACTAGGGCCTTATTCATACTGAAAATTGCTCATCTACGAGCTCACAGCGTGACACTCTGCTGTGAGCTTGTGTATCAGCCATTTCCAGCGTGTGACACCATCATACAACTAGACTATAAATTACTGTAAGCATTATTCTTCTGACTTTTTCTCGTCGCTGCAGGACAAAAAGGAAAAGTCGACTTATCTTGACTTTTGATGTTCAAAGAAATCGTTTGGTGTAATCGGTGCAAACTTTATAGTTTTTAAACCCATTCAAACCGGGAACGCATCTGTGTAACCACTTTAACCATTATTTTATACTTTGGCTATTAAAAAATCGTGAAACATTTAGCAAATCTTTGAATATATACGTATTTTCTTTTTAAAGCGAACATTTTTAACTCAAATCTTTGCTTCTGGAACAACATTATTTTGAGATCGGGGTCTGCGGCCAAATACACGCTAATTCTTGGGGTCCTTGACGTGAAAAAGATTGAGAACCACTGATTTAGAAACATAGGTTTTTCAGGAAACCGTTAGGATTTAGAAGACATTGTTTGGAATCAGCTTCAGGTCTTAACGGGTTAATTTAGTGAGTAATTCATATAAGTTTGCACTTTTCCCAGACTCTCTCCACCTCAGATCCCCGCCCCACCACTCCTCCAAATGTCAGAGAATGGCTGCCTGCCGCGCGGCAGTGGCGGCACTGCCTCTTGGGTAGCGTTTGTGTTTTTCATCTAAAACTAATAATAACGAGGCACAAGCCCTTGGAGGCTCCTGGTAATTTTTCTTTTCCGTTTTTTCCTCCCTCCCTTTCTTCACAGATCACTACATTTATTTTTTGTTCCTGCCACTGCACATAACGAACCCTTATAGGCCAGCCAGGGAGTAATGTCATGTTGAATTTCCACTCAGATAACTGTAACTCAGTTTTATGTGTCACAGTTTTTGATAATATATATTTTTCTGTTTAATTCTTAATCATATGAGACAATACTGAAAATTGGCAAGAGTATTGAGATCCTCTATGCTTCTGTTAAACAAAGAAGGGTTGTTGTAAAAGCTTTCTGTCATAAGCTGCTTTTTTACACTACAGAGCTAATTCAATCAGACATGAATCTTGTGTCTTCCTTACTGTTCTATTTCATTTGGATGATGTCCGACTTTTTCAGGATACAGGATAAACGAGTGAAATTGGACATGATGAAACAAGCAGAAATTGGGAATGAAACTCTATAAAATTGATGTTGATGAATAATCTTTGTTGGGTTCGCTCTCCTGTTTGGATGAATATAGCTATCCCACCTGAAAATCTACTTTCTGATTACTACAGAAATGGAGAGACTGCAGACCCCTGTTCAGGGCCATTCACATGAGCACTAAAACTACCGTATAACTATACAAATATAGTTTTAAAAATCGTTCTAAGTCAAGTGGGTGGCAGAGTTCACACAGACTACAAAAAAATACAATGGTGAACGATATAGTTATATTTATCTGATCTTAATAGTTACGTATAGTGCTCAGTGTGAATGGCACTTTACTGAACAAACACTACAGCAAACTGGAGACCCCTGTTACTGAACAAACACTATAGCAGACTGGAGACCCCTGTTACTGAACAGACACTATAGCAGACTGGAGACCCCTGTTACTGAACAGACACTGTAGCAGACTGGAGACCCCTGTTACTGAACAAACGCTATAGCAGACTGGAGACCCCTGTTACTGAACAAACAAGCAGACATTTCCAAAGTCCGGCCTTGAGGCCAATCGTGGCACAAGGGCAGATTTCATATGGCTCACGGGCGCCTTCCTTCCTAAAATATATTATTCATGGCTCATCGGCATAGTTATACGAAATTCATGCATTGAAGTTTCTGAGTCAATTAACCTGGGAAGATAGGCTATTTCTCAGCAGAATGCGTACGGATTCCTATAACTGCTTGTGTTGTTTCATTCTCAAGATGTGAAAGAAAGAAGAAGAAAGACATTTTAATGCAATTTAATTGAATTAACATTTTTGTAGAGAACTTTTCACATCTAGTTTTGGCTACAGTGCCATTTAAATAAAAGACAATGTATTGTTCTGTATTCATAATAGCAATGCTGAGCATTCTTGTGAACTAAAGGCTGGGGGGAAAAAAATGCATTTTTGCTTTGTTCACAGCACAGATGAGTGACATAATGTAAATTTGGCTACACTGCCAACAAAAGATAATTGATATTGCACTGTAGTTAAATATTTTGTTATTGTGAAGTGATGCATTTGTATGCGACTTTGTTATAGTTCAAAGGCACAGTATGACAGGAGATGCAGGAGTCGGCCCTACAGTATATGATATTTTCATATTTTCAAATATGGCCCCCTTTGAAAAAAGTTTGGACCCCTCTGCTCTATAGCAGTGGTTCTCAACCTGTGGGTCCCCACGTGATTTTTTTGGGGGGGTCCCTGATGACAGTGACGTGACAATTTAAGGACTTTTAAGATAGTAACTTTTTAATACAGACTTTTTAATACCTCAAAAAAGAAAGAAAGAAAGAAAGAAAAGATAAAAGACCATTACTGCATCAAAAGTAATCAACAAACTATACAAAACCGGTGAAACATTGGCCAAATTGTCAAATGATAAGAAAGATGCAAGAATTGTGAAAATAGCAGATCTACAAGCTCAAACGCAAACGCGAGGCATTGTGAGCTTGTAGATCTGCTATTTTCACAATATTATCTGTGGAACCGAGTCAAACTTAATGTAATGACTCAACTCTTACAATTCCAAGTGCTTATCAGGTACCGTATGGGGGGTTCCCAGTTCAAATATGAATAATTATGTTGGGGGTCACGACCTGAAAAGGTTTAGAATCACTGCTCTATAGCAATGCCCCCCCGCCCCCCCAAAAAAAAAACACTTCCAGAACCTTTAACATCTGGTGCAGTCACTCCCTGTGTCAAATACGGTTGCTGATACAGTTGACACAGGGTGTCATATCCCCCAGCATGCACCACAAGAAGCAGTTGTTTTTCATTATCTAAACTATTGATTCTCAATCTGTGCGGGCGCCGATGGGGGATATTCCCAGGTCCACTTGATATTATTAACTGCATCGCCTCACAATGGTTATTACCTGCACCGCCACTACAGTCAGCAGAACACGCTGACACGTGACTAGATACCGAACACAAAGGTGGAATGGCTCTATGATGGACACACAGGGAATATAACTGACGGCACAACTGGATTTATAATGATGTTTTACCCTTTTGTCCTTTGCCAGAGCCTTACAGATGACTGCACCATGCACTTTCAACCATGACATCCTTATTTTGGGCATGTCATTAAAGGCGTCATGGTCAGAAATTGTTTTTTTGGAATTTACGAAGAAAACATAAAAAGTTTTAATATGGAGATACCAGGTCACAGCAACGATATGTTTCTCAATAGAAGATCAGGGAGACCAAAAAAAATACAAAATATACTTAAAGTACCAAAGATAAAAGTACTCATTATGCAAGTTCAATATGTATACAAATCTTTTGAAAATAGCAGATCTACAAGCTCACAACGTGTCGCGATGCAACGCGTTGTGAACTTGTAGATCTGCTATTCTCAAATAGCCAAAGTGTGTGTGTGTGTGTGTATATATATATATATATATATATATATATATATATATATAAATAATAGGGTTGAAGTGGTTAATGTATGTTTTGTAGTTGTCACGGTCTGAGTCAGGGCAGATTGTAGGACCCAAGCCAGGAGGAGACAGAGGCTGAACAGGTCAATTCAAAGGGTTTAATAACTCAAAAGGTAGGACTACAGACTACAAACTACAAGGAACTGAAACCAAGACAAGGCTACACACAACATAAGATAATGAACAAGCAAAAGCAAGGTACAAACACAGGGTTTAAATACACAGGGAAATAATAAGACACAGGTGAACTCAACAGACAATCAACACTGGGATAGGCTGGGGGACTAAGAGGACACAGGAGGAGAACATGACTAATCAAACAGGAGGTGAGACAAGACAGGTAACAGTAACTAAGCAGAACAGGAAACAATACTACAAAATAAAGGTACAGAACAGCAGGGCAACAACAACAACAGAGTACAGAACACAAAAGGAACAATACAACATAATAGTCCTAATAAGTCCACGACCGTATAAGAGCAGAAAAGGTCCAAGGGCTGAGATGTACAGTCAAAGTCCACGGCCCGAGGAGCGGACCGTGACAGTAGTAATAATCCAAATCTCCAAAGTAACTAGTAACTAAGGTTTTCAAATAATTGTAGTGGAGTAAAAGTGCAATATTTGCCTCTGAGATTGCAGTGGAGTAGAAATAAAAGTATTGAAAGTTTGAAATATTCTGCCAGTAAAGTGAAGATACCTCAACTTTGTACTTAATTAAGTGCAATACTTGAGTACATGTACTTAGTTACTTTCCACCGCTGGTGAAATAGGAAAGGCAATAGTTTCCGTGCTGCAAAACACTGGTAACTCCGTAGGATGCAGTTAGCAGTGACAACAGAAGTAATGGTCCCCCTATACAGCACTCCAGTCCCAGTGGGTTGAGACTAGACCCACGGCATGAATCAAATATTATACCTGTTTCATGAGTCATGCCCACCCTCCTTGGAGAGTGAAGCTAACCCCCAACTTCATTACCCAAGGCTCATTATATTAGTTCACTTATTATGCAGTCTGGATTACAAGTTGATTATCTCAGGCATTAATAACACGTGGAGCTTGATCCAACTTAAAATCGAATTTATTAAAAAACAGAGGAAGGCGCATGCATTCTCCCAATTTCATCAGCGGATACTCATACTGCATCGACATAATACCCCTTCAGCATCTAATCAGATTAACCACTTCAGCTCTAGTTTTTTACTCGTGGAACAGTGCCGCGCTGTGAAGCTCTATTTTGGCTATTATCATGTTTTTTTTACCCCTTTTTCTCCCCAATTTAGTCGTTATGCCAATTGATTCCTCCCCACACACATTTCTGCGTTGTCACTGCTGATGACTCACCTACCAGTGAGGAGCCCCCACTGGGAGGACTTAGAGCCTTCCGACTCCTCATGCCCAACACTCCCTGCTGACATGGTGCCGCCGTCAGCCGTTAGAAGTATACGTGCAGTGACTATTAAACACCGGTTTTGATATATTTTTCGGTTAATTGCCCACGAGCCCTCTATACCCATTTGTGACTTGTTGCAAATCTCCGAAGGACTGTGACAGCCATGTTGGGAGAACCCTGTAAAGGTTAGCTAGAGGAGAAAGCAGAGCCTTGGGGAGTACACCACCACGCCTCAGCCCAGGTCGTCTGTCTTCATTGAGGAGGAGACAGGCCATCCGCCAGGTCACGTATATAGCTCCATACACACACACACACACACCTCTAATGGAAAAATTAGGTTATATGTGGACAATACAGCAGGCAATAGAACAGCAACACAAATACAGTAGCACCTTGTTATCAAAGAGCCCCTAAATCTCCTCCTCTGTGCGCCTTCAAATTTTCTCTGGTTCTCTCTCTCCCTCTCTTGCCTCGTTTGTTCTTTAGGTACATAATAATGGTCGCTGTCCGGCGGAAACCTTGTATGTCCAAAAACTAAATGAAATAGTGAAAATAGCAGATCTACAAGCTCACAGTGCGTCGCCTTGCGACGCGTTGTGAGCTTGTAGATCTGCTATTTTCACTACTTTTTGTGTGACACTCTTGTGCAAAGTAGGGGATTCGTTTACGGGAGAAAAAAAAACATAAAAGGTTGAAATATGGAGATATGAGGTTTTTGCCGGACGGCGACAATGTTCGTATACATAATCCCAAGCAACCTGATATGAAAACCTTTTAAGGAAATGCACCATACTGTATCCGCTCGCCATGTCATAAAGCTAATGGATCTATATTCCGGCTAATTGCATCCATCCATCCATCCATGCATCTTATACTGCTTATCTCGAATGGGGTCGCAGAGGTAATATTACATACACCGATTAATAACATATTTTCAACTATCAGTCTTTGAATAATTTTTTTTTACAGACATAAATGTTAAAATAAGGTGAAACATTTAAAACAAAATTAACAGTAGTTCCGGCTGCCAAACAACGTTGCATCCTGTTTATGTTAAACCTTCAATCCCTATTATGTTTTATGTCTGTCTCTTTCTCCTGATAGAGAGAGGTAATAGCAATTGTATTGCCCTATCATATATGATAATATTACACACTGTTTTGTCCCTGATTATAGCTATATGCCTTCTTTGTGCCTTTGCTAAGAGGACATCTGGTCACTCACTATGCAGGTCTATGTACTACTCACAGATTAGTAACCAAACCGTGTTCTTCTCACCTGTTGGTAGTCTGTCAGAGTAACTATTTGTAAATTTAGCAAGCTGGTCATGTAGAAAGAGTCATGTATGGATCTGTCCATCAGCCTAGCCTCCATCTATTTGTGTTCTCTTGTTGTGTATAAATGGCCTATAAACTGCCGTTTGCACGTGGCAGTATCCGAGATGAATACCAAAACGCCTGCCCCGGGGCAAATCCGGCGGTATTCATCTGGTATTCCTAAACGTAAACTATGCATTAACCTAGCCTTATTCCTAAACTTAACCTCAGTAAAACGGTGCCAAAACCTAACCTTATACCTAAACGTATTCAGTCAAACTATGCCTAAACCTAACCTTACTCCTAAACGTGACGTCAGTAAAACTATGCCTAACCCTAAACATAGTTTGAATCTTATCCTCAGTAAAACAAATAGAAGAACCGCTGGTCTGTGAAAAAAATGGGGGCGAGTGTGTTTTGGGGCGAGTCTTCTGGTTACCTCCGAGATCTTTCGACTTTTGTTAAATAAATCATATGAAGTAAGGTATATTTAATTCCTGCCACGGCAGTCTGAACCACAATAAAGATGGTGGCTGCATCTAGTGTCCAATGAGGTTATATGAAGCTGTTGGCTTCACATAACTTTTATTGACATTGTCTAATAATTGTCCTACATCAGGGTCTTAGAGGAAGAGCAGAGAGACCACCACCTCCAACCACTGCAGACGTGCCATAGCATTTTCAATAATGCTTCATTCTCTTAAAAAAAATAAGGCCCGGATAGTAGCTTTTTAAAACCAGGTGAAGTGAGAGATATAGTTCACACAAAATGTCTCTAAATGTCTACTAAATCCCTGTGCAACGCACGCACGCACGCACGCACACACGCTCGCACGCACCTACGCACGCACAAACGCACGCACACAGGGTTTGGTGTGCTGGCTGGCCTCCTGCCAAAAGAGTGAAGGGCAGAGCTGTGGTGTGTTGTAAAATGCATGATGTCAGGAGGTGTGTTGGTGTGAAAGGTGCCCTGCCTGCTGGGAATGTGATCCTTCAGTTCCTGGGAGGAGGATGACGTTGATGTCGGGTAGAAACCTCTTATCTACATATTTTAACTTTTTAATGTTTATTTTTTCCGTACATGAATGCCCTACTTCGTCATACTGTACTACAGAGTCACAAAAGTCTAGCATATATATATTTTTGCTACTTTTTATATTGTATTGTATTGTATTGTATTGTATTGTATTGTATTGTATTGTATTGTATTGTATTTTAAAATGTTTTTTATATATTTTTGAATTCTTTGTCATTTATTAATTTTGCAACCTTTTTTTTGCTTTCATTTTATTTGAATCCTGAAAATGAACACAGTTTTGGACATACAAGGTTTCCACCCGTGTGTGTGTGTGTGTGTGTGTGTGTGTGTGTGTGTGTGTGTGTGTGTGTGTGTGTGTGTGTGTGTGTGTGTGTGCGTGTGCGTGTGCGTGTGCGTGTGCGTGTGTGTGTGTGTGTGTGTGTGACGCGTGCTCTAGCCCTGGCCTGGGCCATCTGCCGGTCTATTCCCTCTCTCATCTATATGGATAACAAGACATGCATTAGAATAAGTAATACAACAGGCCTCATATGGCGAGTGTGTGAGCGCACTAACAAGGTGTTGCAGATTGGCCAGTTATTCTTGGAGGCTAGGCGAGGTTGAGGGGAATGCTAAGGTCTGTGTGTGGAGTCAATAAATGCACGCTGTGCATGTGTATGTGTGTGTGTGTGTGTGTGTGTGTGTGTGTGTGTGTGTGTGTGTGGGTGTGGGTGTGTGTGTGTGTGTGTGTGTGTGTGTGTGTGTGTGTGTGTGTGGGGGTGTGTGGGTGTGTGGGTGTGTGGGTGTGTGTGTGTGTGTGTGTGTGTGTGTGTGTGTGTGTGTGTGTGTGTGTGTGTGTGTGTGTGTGTGTGTGTGTGTGTGTGTGTGTGTGTGTGCGAGTGAGTGTGTGTGTGTGTGCATATATATATACACGCACGCGTGTATATATATATAAATATTATGGTATCTAATCTGGGACAATCAAACTAGAGCTGGAGGGGGGCTTTGGAAAATGGTCAGCAGTAACATCAATTATACCGAGACCAATAGTCTATGAGGCTAAACATGCCAGAAGGATACTGTGGTCCAGCCTAAAATTAGGCCGTCTGTCCATCTGTCCATCCGTCCATCCGTCCATCCGTCCACATTGATCCCTAACAACATTATCTTGAAAACTACCCGCTTGATTACCATGTAATCAGCTGCAAGCACCTTTATGGTCCCCAGAGGATGGCCACTGATTTTGGTGACCCAACGGTCAAATTTCCACTTTCAGTGGTGTAAAGTGGCTGAGTACTTTTTCTCAAGTACTGTACTTAAGTACAATTTTGAGGTATTTTTACTTTACTGGAGTATTTCCAGTTTTCAGTACTTTTAGTTCTAATCCACTACATCTCGGATGCAAATATCATACTTTTACTCCACTACAATTATTTTAAAACTTTAGTTAGTTACTTTGCAGACATACATAGGCTAGTTGAAAATAACCGATCCACAAGCTTGCGTCGCGTTGTGATCTTGTAGATCAGCTATTTTCAAACATTTCAGTACTTTTGGTAGTTTAAGTATATTTTGAGGCCAATACTTTTGTACTTTTACTCAAGTACAGTTTGAACACAGGCCTTTTACTTGTATAGTATTTTTATATTGTGGTATTGCTACTTTTACTTAAAGGGGAAATCCACCCATTTTCAATATTTAACTATGTCATTAATATAGCATAAAGGAGTTGTGTGGAAATAAGAAAAAAGTTCCCCCCTTTTCTTTTTGCCTTGAACTGGAGGATTGATTGTGAGTTTAACATTGCAAATTACAACGTGATGACTCATCATGTTGTAATTTGCAATGTTAAACCCACAATCAATCCTCCAGTTCAAGGCAACACAGAAAGGGGGGAACTCTTTTCTTATTTCCACACAACTCCTTTATGCTATATTAATGACATA
This sequence comes from Gymnoscopelus microlampas, assembly GCF_963454915.1. Classification (NCBI taxonomy): domain Eukaryota; kingdom Metazoa; phylum Chordata; class Actinopteri; order Myctophiformes; family Myctophidae; genus Gymnoscopelus; species Gymnoscopelus microlampas. The sequence continues at coordinate 11,877,026 of NC_139958.1, forward strand.
GTTAAATATTGAAAATGGGTGGATTTCCCCTTTAAGTCAAATATATGAGTACTTCTTCCACCACTTGCACAAAAGATAATCTCAAAATATCAGTTGTGAATTTGTCATGAAACTTGCCGAGGGCATGCCTCCACATGGTCACCCTACTGATTTTTGGTGACCCCGTGGTGGCCTATGTGCTCTGACACCACTCTCAACGCCCAATATTTCCAGTTGCACGCACAATCTAGAAATCTAATGGCCAGATTGCCACGAAAACTCGCTGAGTGCACTCAGGCTCCCTAGAGGAAGAACCCATAGTCACTAACTATTTGAGTGACTCCGTGACCTTTTCCGCTGGCGGCGGTGGAATCGATCACGCCTGTCTGAGAATTGTACCCGCTAACATTTAATCTGTAGGTTTGTTCCTGTAAAATGCCAGCTGCAAGCACTTAACCCATGAAGACCGGGAATGCATTTGTGTCGTTTTGTGATTTCTTTGGCTATATTCAAAAATAGCAGATATACAAGCTTGTAGTGCGGCACCGAGTGCCGCGCTATGAGCTTGTAGATCTGTTGAAAAATCATGAAGATTTTTGAAAATCTTTGAATATACATATTTTTTTAAGCGAAAGTAACTCAAATCTTTGCTTCTGGGTGTTCTACAAATGGGAACATTAAAAAAATATATATATGTTGCTATAATCAGTGATTCTCAAACTTTCTTCATATCAAGGACCCCCAAAATTGTATTTGTATTTGGCCGCGGACCCCCATCTCAAAATATTTTGTTCCAGGGACCCCCCCAGAAGCAAAGATTTGAGTTAAAATGTTCACTTTAAAAAATACATACAATGATTTGCACAAATGTTCATGATAAAATAAAATAAAATAGCAGATCTACAAGCTCATAGCGCGGCACTCGGTGCCGCGCTATGAGCTTGTATATCTGCTATTTTTTAATGGCCAAAGAAATCTTAAAATGACACAGATGCGTTCCCGGTCTTAATGGGTTAAAGATGTAAGACTGGGTTTTTCTTCTTCTCGCTCCCTCCAACATCTGTCGACGAAAATAGAGCAGAGAGAGAAGAGTGGAGATGTATATACTTCGTCGTCGTAGGACAGTGGCGCGCGCCGAAAATAGCAGACCTACAAGCTCACGAGGCGGCACGTCCACGACGCCTCGTGAGCTTGCAGGTCTGCTATTTTCGACCGAGTGACACCGTTGTGTGATGGAGCGTAGTTTAGGCTCCAGAGAGGTAATAGGCAAAGTGGAACCCTAGGGAGCCCGCTTATACAGTGATGGAAGAAGTACATGTTATACTTAAGTAAAAGTATCAATACTGCAATGTAGAAGTACTCTATTAAAACTAAGTCTGGTAATTAAAATATACTTGAGTAAAAGAACAAAAGTATTGGCATCAAAATGTACTTAGAGTACCAAAAGTAAAAGTGCTCATTATGCAGAATGTCCCATTTCACAAGTTAAAAATGTATAAAAACCTTTTGAAAATAGCAGATCTACAAGCTCACAATGTGTTGTGGTTATTTTCAAATGTGTTACCTGTTACCTATATCACTTCGTGCCCTATTTTCAAATGGCTGAACTATATATTTGGCTGAAGTGGTTAATGTACAGTATGTTTTGTAATAATAATCAAAATCTTTATTTTTTCAAATAATTGTAGTGGAGTAAATGTACAATATTTGCCTCTGAGATGTAGAGGAGTAGAAGTCAAAGTATTGAAAATTATAAATACTGAGGAAAGTAAAAATACCTCATGTACGTATATAGTTACTTTCCACCACTGGCCGCTTATATAGCACTGGTACAGCAGCAGCATAACAGAGAGAGAGAAGGATGGGTGGATGGATGGAGAAATGAAAGGATGCGGGTCAGGGGATAGGGGATAGGGGCTAGCTAAGGGATATAGTATATGGGGGGGTGTGACGGTAGTTACTGAAGAGAATCCCTCCCTCGGAGGAGAAGGAGAAGGAGTATCCTACAGTAACAGTTGGCCCTGGGCTGCATCACAGGCTGCTGGGAGAGAAGAGAGGCGTTCCCTCAGGATAAAGAAGCAGCATCACTGTTCTGTGCTAAAATGGAGAAGTGTGAAGTGTTCCTCCAGTCCTGTGGGAAGATGTGTCCACAGCCCAGATGTTGATGACAGCATCTCGTGGGGGGGGTGTTGCCCAGAGGCGGTGTGTGTGTGTGTGTGTGTGTGTGTGTGTGTGTGTGTGTGTGTGTGTGTGTGTGTGTGTGTGTGTGTGTGTGTGTGTGTGTGTGTGTGTGTGTGTGTGTGTGTGTGTGTGTGTGTGTGTGTGTGTGTGTGTGTGTGTGTGTGTGAGTTTTTTTTTTTTAAACTCTAAATAGGCACCCGCACTCACACAATATGCGACCGGATGTAATTATGTGTTAATGAGCGTGTGTATGTGCGTGTTTCCATGTGTGTGCTTGTGTGCGTGCGTGCGTGCGTGCGTGCGTGCGTGCGTGCGTGCGTGCGTGCGTGCGTGCGTGCGTGCGTGCGTGCGTGCGTGCGTGAGACAGACAGACAGACAGACAGACAGACAGACAGACAGACAGACAGACAGACAGACAGACAGACAGACAGACAGACAGACAGACAGACTCTCACTGAAAATCTTCAAAGCAAACCAACGAGACAGAGAGAGAGAGAGGAAACCCAAAAGGGAGAAACGGATATCAGAATGTGGAGCAGGCAGCCAGCAATCCCACAAGAGCTACTGAAGAACACCCCCCCCCCCCCCCAGTGCTCCCATTTACAACAGAAATAAAAATTGTTTGATCTCCACCGCATAATCCTGTTTTCCATTGTTTTATACGCTGTAAACCTCCACCCTCCTCCAAACCCCCAGATGAAGAGTTCAGCAGCTAGTGGAGCAGGTAAACCATAATGTAGGTGGAGGAGGTAAACGGGCAGAATTAAATGTTTACCCGTACGTAGGTACGCACGCATGCATCCTGCAAAACGATAGAGAGAGACCCCCAGAGACCCCCGGTTGCTAATTTCCACTAATATAATCCTACCCACTTTAATTAGCACCCTCAGTGAACATATCCTCCTCAACTCAGTCAGACACACACACACACACACACACACACACACACACACACACACACACACATACACACACACACACACACACACACACACACACACACACACACACACACACACACACACCTGCCTGGCTGCATTCCCAAAGCTTTTTCTTTGCAATTAACAAAACGGTACACTGCAAATGTTGTCCCGAGTGTTAATAGAACTGAGTATAAATATTGAACTGTACAGGTCCGTGCGTACACTCTGAGTTACATTAACACTTAAAGGACGACTTAACCCATTTTCAACCTATCTTCATATAATTGGTTCTCACTAATGCTCATTAAAATACTTTTGTCTACATGGTCTGTGTCTCAGAGGAGGGCTGTGGACAGTTCAGAAACCCGCCTATACAGTGACATCATCGATGGGGAATCCAAGCTAATAGAAACTGCAGGCTTTCTATTCCTGGAAAGTTAGCATGCTATAATGCGTTAATAAAAATCAAAATTGTTGTTTTTTTTGTAATCTTCTTAAAAAAGAACCTGCCTATGGATGATGATTTTTGGGGGGGGTGAACTATCCCTTTCAAAGTCCACTTGGTTCTTCCTAACTCTCAAATCATCTCGCTGCAGGGGGACCCCCCTGGAAGCCTCTCAAGGACCCCAATGTGTGAAAACCACATGCTATTGTATTAAGTATAGGCAAGTCTTTCTGAAATGGAGTCAATGCTCCCTTTGCTCCTGACTATTCCAGCAGTGTGTGACTGAAGACAGTGGCATGGGAGACGTGAATGAATGTCACAGCTTGGGTGCTTGTCGTCGTGACTGGATCCAGCTGGGAGAACATGCACATCTGTCACACATGATGGAGCTGTTTGATTTCTATCAGCAGTGTGTGAGATGTTACAACAGACTGTGATGCACACAGACTCGCACATCTGGGTCCTCTTCTCTTTCTTCCTTCCAACAACGTGCACTGAACGCTGATGAAGGCTGGGTGGTGTTAAGGGCTGCGACTATAAATTCTCTAGTGTTTACCGTTTATTCTCTCCATAACTTTTTCAATTAATTGAATAATCAAACAGCAGTTACAGCATACACAGCATATTTTATATATTAACTGATCAACGTGAAGTAATTGTAATTGATTATTTTCTTTTTCAATAATAGGCTTAAATCCATTAGTCTGATTAAGCTGAACCTTTGCAGCCTTCACGGTCCATGCTACTGTATTTAAAGACCTACATACAACATAGGATGTATATTATGTGTGTGTATTGTGTGTATATTCAGTTGAACATTATATATGGATATGACTACTACGCAGAAATTCCCCATATGTTTAACCTTCATCATACAACAAATAGCGAAAATAGCAGATCTACAAGCTCACAAGGGGTTACATGCTATATTCGCTAAATATTCACCCTATTATGACCCTGGTAGATATACTTCATCGATAGTTTTTGATTGATCAGTTGCCTTTAAGTAACATTTTGTTATTAATGTCAAATCACTCCAATCCTATGATTGTATTGAGTTCTAGGTTGAACGTAACTAATCCTAGCATCAGTTCTCCCCTTTCCCCTAGAGCCTGGCCTGCATGTGTCCGAACAAACAGAGACATTGCTATCACTCCAAGGCCCTCAGATTAATTCTGGCTGGAACAACATCTTATGTTGGTGACCTGGCGATGACATTCTAGTTTCTAACTCTGCACGGCAGTGTGTGGAGATGGCTCTTTAAGACCACCAGATAAAGAGCCAAGGACAATGCGTTGTCCAAGACGCCGTTTGGACGCTGTTTGTCCGAGATAAACTGCGTCACATCATCAACGTGCCATCTTCTCTCTCAACCTATGAGCTGGCTCCACATGGCCAGCTGTCATCGTCAGAGCTGAAGTGGGATAACAACCTCCATTGTGTATAACTACTGTGATCATTGACTGTTTAGCCAGAAAGGATAGGAATTTTGCTGTATACTGTATGCCTCGTGATTGCCTTTCTCATTAATACAGACTTATTGTTTTCATTATACATCCATCTGCCTGGTGTCTACTTCTTTGTCGTGTTGAGTGTCAATTCTTCTTTGTATGGTACTCTGGGTCTTTAAATAGAATATACTTTTTAGAAGCTTATAGGGTACAGATTTATTCTACTTATCAATGACATCGTGCCCAGAAAGGAGAGGCTATAGGTTTCGTTTGACAGTTTACATAATGTACACTGTATCTGGATGTTAAAGTGATGGCTAGCTGGCTGTTCTTTCTGGCCCATCTGGTTTCATATCTGCACTGTGACAGCTGTCCAGTTTCTCTTTTAAATTGTCCAAAAATCTCCTCACATCAATTTACCAACCGTGTGGGCAGTGACAATGAATGGATGGGGAGATCATCTTTTGGATTAAAGCTCATTTTGATTAGCGGCCGGTCACAGCTAACAATTGATCCGTTGGCTTATCAGACCACAGCTAACTGGTCACCGTCCTTGATCAATACAACAGCCCGACTATCGACTCTCTGTATTTAGTTCAAAGCACTTCTAATAGACTAGGAGGACACCTGCACCTGCTGTACTTCTGCTCTGCTGGGTTATCCATTCTTGATACCAGTCCTGATCAATACAGACACACACGCACGCACAAACGCACACACGCACACACACACACACGCACACACACACACACACACACACACACACACACACGCAGGGCATCCTCTAAGGGTTGTTTCCTTATCGCCACCTTGCACGAACAAAGCTATTCATTAACATCGATTTCGCTTTGAATAGCCATAAAAATAGCGCTGTGTCCGTACCTCTGTGTCGCTGCATGATTCTCTCTCTCTCTCGCTCCACCTTTCCTTCCGTTTCCACATCATTCTGTACTAAACTTCTTCCATGTTGCATCCCCTTCTTCTCTAGACTGTCCACCTTACCCTGTTCTTCCGTGACGAGCCCGATCCATGCCACGTTTTGGGTATGAAGCCGATCCCCATTCTGTCCTCAGTCACCCACAGCTAGTGTTTTGATCGATATTCTTACTATTATGACATGCTCAAAATACAGGGACGTCAGGTGGAAAGTGATTAAAAATCGGGACACATCAGCTGCATAATTGCCGATACCAATGTAGACAAAGAAGACGAAATACTGGCCGACACATGGGCCAGGTTTTCTCCTTCAGTGCTGCTGTAGGTGAACGGTTGCTAATTGCTCAGAGCAGTTGGAGGTTATCAGTTGACTGGCACTGCAGGTCTGAATAAACAGCAGCACTAAGCAGCGCTGGGACCACATGCAGAACAATGACTGTCTGTGGAACAGCAAAGTGACTGTTGTTTGTTTGGGGAGAGAGAGAGAGAGAGAGAGAGAGAGAGAGAGAGAGAGACAGGGGCTGGCGGGATTAGGAAAGAGCCAGATCAAATGAGACGGTCACGGAAGGTCAAGGGGTGAACGGGGCTGAGACGAGGCTGATAGGTAAACACAAGCCATGGCTCTATATGGGCTGTAGATTAGCTGCTGTAGATAACGTTTGACCCGAGTGCATTTGGCTGCCCTTTAAACTGCTTTCCATAATGACATTCAACTGATGAATCACTGATGCTCTATCTCTCTCTCTGTATGTCTCTGCTACACACACACACACACACACACACACACACACACACACACACACACACACACACACACACACACACACACACACACACACACACACACACACACACACACACACACACACACACACACACACACACACACACACACACAGTTTCCTCAGGTACTTACCGCACCTTATGTCTTACCTTACATAGGTATACTATGTGTAAATATGTAGATCATTTGTTAGTTTTTTTATGGATTGATCTCTCCTCCCCCTTGTCCCCCCCCCTTCTTCTTCCCTTTCCTTTTTATGGAAATAACCAAAACGATGGAGCTTGCACGAAAACAAATTTCACCTGCTGTTTTACACCTGTAAACCTGTGATGTGACAATAAAGTTGGTTCCGACATAACTCACGCATTCTGCACATGCCAAATCCCAGACTGCAATGGAAACAAGCTTTTAGCTTTCTTGCGTTATTTCCTTTTGGGTGTGGTGTGTGCAACTATATATGTATATTTGTTACATAATGATGCATTGTCAATAAAGATGTCAAAGACATGCAAAGACACTTCAGTAATCACGCACGCAGCTCAAAGTGTGATCTGCATGCTACAGCACATCAATGAACGTAGCCTATTGATTGGTTTATTTTGCCACTGCCATGCATGTTTTTACAGATGACCTTCCTGACGGACAGATTTTCCGAAGAACGTCTTCTTGTCTGGCCTTCTCACTGTCTCTTCATGTCTTCAGGCTTTGTGTGTGTACTGTGCACTATACATTTACATTGAACACACAAAACATACAGCCAGTCATGCTATACTAGCCTACTAAACTGCACAAGCTTCAGATTCATGCTCTGAGAAGGTTCTTAGCCGAAACCCGTAATAAAGTGTGTGAAATTTGGGATGAGCTATAGGCCTATACCTGTTCAGGATTTTTTCAATTCCTATTTTTGACACGCTTCAGATTGTTTGCGATATCATGGTCCTTGGTATTGTTATGACCGTGGCTCAGTATAGGAGGTGAGCGAGCCGTCTAGAAATGAATGGGTCTGTCTGTCTGTCTGTCTGTCTGTCTGTCTGTCTGTCTGTCTGTCTGACCAGGTCTAGGAAAACAAGCCCAAAAGAAGCGACTATGGGCCACATGAGCACTTTAAACATACGTCAGCTATTTGAAAATAGCAGATCTACAAGCTCAGAACGTGTCGCAATTGCGACACATTGTGAGCTTGAATATCTGCTATTTGAAAATAAAATCTTGGGGGGGGGGGGATTATAATAAGTAGACCTGGCAACACTGGCTGAAACCTTGCCCAAATGGAGATGACGGATGTCATACTACTGATGCCACGGTACTGACGTCATAGCTGACTGACTGTCATCACAGTCTCGCCGACAAGAAGACCGAGATCCACAGGGGAAGCCACGTTGTTATTAGACCCTGTCTTGTTCTTCGGGGGGATCAGTGAGTAGCTACAGTGACACTATAGCAGGACGGCCCATGAAGCAGTTTCAGTTCCGTCGTGATGGATGGTTGTGTCTGTTCAAACGGATGGAGCGGGGTGCAGGAGTTCAGAGTGCTGATGAATGCGCCTCCCTGTGCACCTCCCCATGACTTCTTTAATTAACCTCAGCGGGAGGAACGGGGGGGGGGGGGGGCTTCCTTTGGTGGTGATCACAGCCCTAGAAGTGCCTTCATCATTAGGACTTACCTGACCCTCTGAGTACCCACACCTACCTCCCTTACCCCAAGCTTCCCTCCTCCTCCTCCTGGCTGTAATCACTCCACAGGGAGTAGGGGTATCGCCGATGAGACCATCCACCATGTAATACCACCATGCCTTACACCCGGGATTCTTCCTCTTCCTCACCTTTTACTGCGGTGGTTTTCAAAATTTTTTGGCGTTCAAGGCGCACCTGTGTTCATAGTGAAAATCCACCACTTCTATATCGGCTATTTCTGCAAAAATGTTAAATATAATAAAATAAAAACATTTGACATTTTCACCTATAATGCCCAAAATAGGGTTACCTTGTCGAAAGTGGTTAAAACATATACATATATAGGCTATTTTAGGCTCTAGAATTTGCCTCCGTATTGGAAAATAAATGAGTGAGCACACATTGCAGCCTTGCAAATCAAATCAAATCAAATCACATAGTCACACCTACATCGCACTGCCGATCCGACCAATATGTCTGAGTCATAGTGTCTGGGGCTTTGTCAGAGTACCCGTTGTACCCGTCTGCCTGTGTCTCCTTTGTGCCCATATATGGAGATATCTGTATCTATCAGTCATTGTCCCTTTTATGCCCATATGTGGAGATCCATGATGTCATCAGTATATAACTAATAGTGTGTGGTTGTTGTCACGAAATCCCAAAGCGCACCTGGTGGGTCTCACTCTCACAGCACACCAGTCACACACGAGTCCCTCGACCGGCACACCATTAAGGGAACACTGCTCTATAATGTCCTTCTTTTATTCCTTTCACAGACATCTCATTTCGTTGTTTTGTTTTTTTTGGTCCTCTCCCTCCTATTTCTTTGTCTCGTTCCACATTCTCTCAGCTTCTGTCACTACTCATCTAGTTTCCACTCCATTCTGTACAACTTCATTGAACCCCCCCCCCCCTCCACCCCTACCCCCAAGAGACAATTATCATATAGTGATACATTAAATTTAAGTTCTATATTACAATTCCAGTTCTGCATTTCTCTGTTCTTATACTTCAGACTTTGTGGCCTCATTATACATTCAAAAAGACGGTCAAATGTAAATAGAATTGTACAAAAATATCCTATTTTTTCTTCTTTATCCATACAAGCATTACGAGGGACAAACTAACAGTCCTTAGAACTCCTTTGGGGAGTCCCTCCTCCCTTCTCCCTTCCACAAGCAATGCCCCAGAAAGCACAGATCAAACATCTCCCCTCCTGCTTCCCTCTCGCCCCCCTTTTTCCCCCCTTTCTTCTATCTCTATTTTGGTTTTCTTTCTTTCATGTTGGGGGAACAGTGGTTTAAGTGGCTCTATTGGAGCTTTCTGATGGCCTCTCAAATGAAGCCTATTTGAGCCTGCGAAATAAATTGGACTGTTCTGAGGAGCTCTGACCCACCATGAGATCTGCCCAGACTCATACAGGCAGAGGGGTGCTAAGATGAACAGAGATCTCCGTATATGGGCATAAAAGGAACAAGGACTGACAGATATGGGCATATCAGCATGCCCATATATGGGCATATACTGATGACATCATGGATCTCCGCATATGGGCATAAAAGGGACAATGACTGATAGATACAGATATCTCCATATATGGGCACAAAGGAGACACAGGCAGACGGGTACAACGGGTACTCTGACAAAGCCCCCGACACTATGACTCAGACATATTGGTCGGATCGGCAGTGCGATGTAGGTGTGAATCCGAACTGTAGATGTGAGGGCCGCATAGCGACCCGAACTTCAAGTTAATTACGACCATTTTAGCCTATATGCACATGGCCAAAATATCAATCGATATTTTCAGAAAACTGTTAGGATTTAGATTTAGAGACTCGGCTCTTCATGGTTTAAGTAAAGTAAAGTAGCAGGCATCTACTGTATGACTGCAAGCAAACCCACTTTAATATGGGGTATACTGCACCAGCAGGATATGTTACAAACACACACACACACACACACACACACACACACACACACACACACACACACACACACACACACACACACACACACACACACACACACACACCCGGGTGGGCCACGGTGCATTTTCAGAGCTTATTTATTTGAATGATCAATAAATCGATTGTATTCCACCTTGGATCAATGGAACTAACGTAGTATACTTTAAGTTCTTATTTATTGGCATAACCTTTTCATATCAGTGTTGTATTATCATTAAAGTCTTAAGTGTTTTGCCAATTATTTGGGGGCCCACTTGCAGTACCCTCCCGTCCCACCAGTGTTCCGCTGTTCCAAAACCCACATAATTGAATGTATGGGAGAGCATGAATGGGAGCAGAGAGTGCAGTGCATGGATCCACTGCTCCACCCTGTGGACATTGTGCAGAACAGCATGCTCGTTATTTCAGGACTCCAAACCACATGGAACTGATTTACAGAGGTGTAAAGTAATTAAGTACATTGACTCAAGTACTCAAGTACAATTGTAAGTAAGATACTTTTATTTTACTTGAGTATGTCCATGATGTGGGCAGCATGCTTCGGCTATTCAAAAATAGGCAATCTACAAGCTCACGATCGCATCCCATTGTGACCCGTCTTGAGCTTGTAGATCTGATTTATTACTTTTTTGGGGGGGGGGGGGGGTTACGAAATAGGCCATTCATAATGAGTACTTTCACTTTGGTACTGTGAGTATATTTTAATATCAACACTTTTGTATTTTTATGTATACATAAAAGAGTATTTCTACATTATGGTAATACTGTTACCTAATGTCAGACTACTGCTTATTTTCTCACTTATATCAGCAACCTGTACATCAGGACTCATTTGATTATAGTTATACAGTTGAGTTGGATTGGTCAAATCATTATATACTCAGCCAGCCCAGTTACTATATCTTTGTTTATCACCACTTTTTACAAAGAACCACGGCCAAATCTAAACAAGACGGTATCTGGTTTGTTCTCGCGTCAACAATTCACCTCTGAATTATTCATATTTGTTTTACAATTCATATTTATCCATATTGTCTCCTTTCCCTTCAGCTAAGCACAGTGTATGCGTTTGCTTTCAGCTTATCTGCAGAGAGACATTGCCTTCTGTGTGTGTGTGTGTGTGTGTGTGTGTGTGTGTGTGTGTGTGTGTGTGTGTGTGTGTGTGTGTGTGTGTGTGTGTGTGTGTGTGTGTGTGTGTGTGTGTGTGTGTGTGTGTGTGTGTGTGTGTGTGTGTATCCTGCTGGTGCAGTATACCCCATATCAAAGTGGGTTTGCTTGCATTCTTGCCTACAGCTATACTTAACCCATTAAGACCTGAGGGCATATTCTACAAAAATGTCTTCTAAATCGTATCAGTTTTCTGATGTGTGCAACGTGTGTTGCTATATCAGGGGGTCTCAAACGTTTTCATGTGAAGGACCTCCAAAATGGTACGTATTTGGACCCCCCCCCCAACTCAGAATATTTTGTTTCAGGGTTTGCTTTGAAAATATATACATATTCAAAGATTTGCAAAAAAAATCACGTTTCAAAAATAGCAGATCAACAAGCTCATATAGCGTGGCACAAAGTGACAAACAACCAAAGTTTAAAATATGTCTTTCCCGGTTTTACTGGGTTAAAACTGGGCATGACACACCTGCATAATATGTCTCAGTGATGTGTTAGCTTCCTTTTGCTGTGGATAAAAAAGCCACATTTTGAATCATCTTCAAATGATTTGTGTTGGCCTATAAGTACTTTTACTTACTTTTACTCAAATCAAATTTGTAGTACAGGCCTTTTACTTAAAACAGAGTATTTCTAAATTTTACTATTGATACTTTTACTTAAAGCTGCACTATGTAAATGTCCTCTTCTACCTTGAACCTGGTTTCCTGTGCAAGTGCTGACATGTTTACCATTGAGCTAATAGAGCCGGCCTGCTTGCTTAAGGGATAAATTGAATCCTGACCATCAGGTCAAAATACATGTCAGACCCTGTGTCTGGGTGAGACATGACCTTTGACACAATCTAAATGTCTCACCAGAAGAGCACGGACACAAAATGCAACCACCCCAATTGTATAAGTTATATGTATTGTATTAACATACTCTACCATACATGCGATGCGATGTGAGAGTGCGGTCTAGGCTAGCCAACACCAACTCGGGACTCCTAAGTTGCTGCCCTCCAGTCCACACACTCCTATCTAGCATCAGGGTCTTGAGCACTATTACAGTGTTGTTAGCTAGCTGCTAAGCTGTCACGCCGCAGGGCATCTACATAGGTGGTGGGCTTCTTGCCTCTCCTGGCTTTGCCCTGGGTTGGCTCCCACAGTGTCAGTTTGCTTGCCACTATAGTTCCGGGTGCCTGACGCAGTGCCCCGCCAGCCTCATCCTCCTCTGTTTGTCTGTGACCCGTGGTAGGTCCCCATAGAGGACCACATTTCTGTTGTGGTCCGTCCATGTGACACCTAGTGCCATTCGTGGCATTCTTGTTGTGTACTGTAGACTCCATCCAGGGCCCTTTCCTGTTGTGCTGTGTGAGTGAGGGTCCATGTCTCAGCCCCATACAGCAGTACTGACTCCACTGTAGCTACGAACAGCCGCCTCTGGAGGTCTTCCATACAGATTGGACTAAATAAAATGTTATTCATTAAAAAAGAAGTTACATACTGTAGTGCCGCTTTAAGTAAATAATCAGAGTATTTCTATACTATAGTACTACAGTATATACTGAGGAGGGAAAAACTAAATGACCTCTCCAGCCTTTGTATTGAATGAGTGCAGGGAGGAGGGCAACTGTGGTTCAAAGTTCTAGATTTCTTTATTGTTACATCTTGCGCATAAGAGCAAAAGAGAGATATTTAAATGAGAGAAATCATGTAGGAATAAAAAAAGGGAGCAATTTGTCCTTTGACGGCAAGCGAGCAGGTGTTCTGGCATTGGTTGGCTCCTGTGTGTGCACGTACAGTGCACGCCTGGATCCACAAGGGATGAATGAACACACTGCATGCTACAGAGGGAGTCGCTCGTTGCCAAAGAAATTAGTGCTGAATTGTCAGATGTTGTGTCTTCCATGAAAGCTGTCAGTTTGCAAATGTGTCTCTTCTGTCTTCTCCACCCTCCGTGCTGCTGCGGTAGAAGAACACACTGCTCTACTTTATAGATGTGAGGCTCGATGGCTTTCGTGCAGCACAGCGTTGCCGTCACGTGTATTTGAGTTATGCATGTCTATCCAGGAGTTTTTACTTCTCAAACAGGCTACAAATTTCTGGGTCATTAATGTTATCTGGCAGAAATCATGTCTAAGCTTAACAGACTTAAAGGGATAGTTCACCCCAAAGATTTTCCTATCGATTAGTCACCCCACGGAAACTTGAAAGCATGGATTTTTTTTTGGGGTCACATTCCTAAGCAAATAATTTGATGAACAGCGGACCGGTAGGCAGTGGTTCCGGTAGGAGAAACAAAGGAGACTCTTTGCCTCTCCTACCGGAACCACTGCCGGTCATCAAATCATTGGCTTAGGAATGCGACAAATACAAAAAAAATCTCGAATTCAAGTCTCCATGGGTGACTAATCGATAGAAAATAAGTCAATTTGGGGGTGAACTATCCCTTTAACAGTTCTACGCAACGCCATAGCCTAATCCACAAGCCATCCAGTTTTGTGACAGACTAGAAAGCTTTCTCAAAAACAAAAAAAATCTGAAGATCAGAAGACTAGGCCTTATTGGTCCCTCCGACCAAGGTCTAGTTTAACAGGCAAAACAATTTTAGACAATGTGGTAGGTATAAAGTTGATTCAGATTCAGATTCTTGTAGATACATTAACCACTTAAACCCCATTAGGTTGACCGGAGTCCCCTAGGGCTAATGTCTTTCCTGTTTTCTGTTATTGTGGGGAAAGCTTTCGCTGAAAATAGCCAATTTGACAAGCTCACAGCGCGTTACAGTGCAACGCGTTGTGAGCTTGTCGATCTTCTTTTTTCCTGCGAAAGCCTTCCCCGCAATAAGGCTGCTGGGGTTTAAGTGGTTATAAAGAAAGACATACATGATGCGGGACGGGTGCTGACGAACTGACGACTCAATTTGTTATTGTTGTGCCTTTTGGGGTCAGCAAACCATTATACTTAGACTTTTGAGTTGAGCCTGCCAGGCCCAGTTCCCTTGTTTCCTGCTAAAACCAGGCTTATCTGGGAGGGGGGAAACAAAACAATCCAATCAAGCCTTTGTGTTGAATGAGAGCTGGGTGGAGAGCAACTGTGGGTTGGCAAGAGAGATATAAACTAGAGTAATTATATAAGCATAAAAAAGCCATGCCATGAAGGCAATCAGGCATGCAGGTCAGGTCCTCGGGCACTGTTGGCTCCTTTGTGTGCACGTGACTGGTCATTGGGCAAAGTTGTTTGTTTGCTTCCTGGTGTTTGATTTATTGATTGAACACTTACAGTCAGACTGATAAAGTAGATAAAAGAGCTGATAAGGGTCGTAAATCCTGCTCTATGTTAATTAAAACTATTTGTAGTTAAACAGCTGAAAAACCCAGTGTAAAAAGGATGAGACGAAATCAAAGACAGACACAGGCCGGTTCTCAAATTAAAAGGTTGACATTGTATTAAGAGAAAGAATCAATCCACGAGGCACTGTACAGCAAAAAAATCTCTCTGTCTAAACAGTCAATGATCACAACAGTTATACACAAAGTAAGTTGTTATCAGCTCTGACGATGACATCTGGCCATGAGGAGCCTTGCTCGTAGGTTGAGACTTTGGCGAGACCTTGGCTCTGACCGGCGTCGCTGGAGGTGTTGTGGCTTTGTCATAGATGGTCAAGTTAACTCCAATGAGCTGTTATTGTATTCCTCCAGAGATAATCAGTGACCTCGGCTGGGCCTGTGCGCTGTGCAACTCAAAACACACGCAGTCTCTAGAGGAAAGGAGAGAACTAATACTAGGATTAGTTCCAGACCACCTTTAACTTAATAAAATCATAGCATTGGTAGGCAAACTTGAGTTATGCAGAGATGGCACACTAAAATAGGATATAATGGCATATATATCAATATTGTCGACAAAATACATAGTTGTATACCTATCACAGACATTAAAGGAGAATTTCAGCCCACGTTATTATTTTCTTCTTCTTGGATATTATTGGTCATCTGACCAGTTTCATTGGATTTCATTGGATAAAATAGACAGGAAGTGGAAAACACACAGCCTAGGAAACAGGTGAATAGTCTCAGCAGCTCGTCACCAAACCAGGCTCAGCTGGTTCTCACAGGTGACGGCATTCAGGCCAATCAGACTCATGGAGCAGAGCAAGGGAGGGGCAGAGGCACACTCAGACACAAACAGTCACATGGGCCCACTGTAGAGGCCGTGATCATGACAGGTTGAATGACAGACGTTATAAACCAATAGGAATGCTCCTACAACCAGCTGTGACATCATTGACAAGAGCCGGTATTCATGTCAGTCAAGTGAGGCAGACAGCACATCGTGCATATTGTTGTTGTTCTCATTCATTCTGCTATCCTGTTCTTCTAGTGAACCAGTGCTCCTGTGGAGTTCTGATAAACTGTATATCGGCCTAACAGTTTATTTGACAGTATATCATGGTTGCTCCCTCTAGTATTATGTCTGTGTGAAATCATTCATATAGATTTATGTCAAGTTTTGTCATCTGGGATCTAACCCTCGGTAACCCAATAGAAAGCATACGTTGGCCCAACGTCCAACGGCAGACAAACGTTATGCTTGCTATCTGGATACTGACTTCAGGCCTAATAGAATTTGCTCGCTGCTAATAGATAAGGATGTTGTTCCTTTACCAGTGAGGCTTTTCAAATGGTGTATATGACTTTACACTTCTGAGAATCAGAATCAACTTTATTGTCACATCACAGGTTATTGCAGGTGTAAAACAGTGGGTGATATTGGTTGTTTGTGCAAGCTCTGTGTTTTTTATCATTTCCATAATAGAAAGAGAAAGAGGAAGAAGGTGGTGCAAGTGGAAGAGAGGGAGAGAGATCAATAAAAACAAACACATTATATACATATTTACACATACAGTGGTACCCTATTCGGTGCGGTAAGTACCAGAGGTAAGACAAGACACTGTTATAACTATTTGCATTAGCCTATTTATTGGGGCATCATTTGGGGTCCCAGCGGATGATAATTACCACCTCTTTGCGTTTGAATTCAACCTAAAATGCAGTTCTTTTACACATACTTTTCTCCACCTCAGAACATTTTTGCACTTGCAGATATGACTTGTGCACTTGATAGATACATGGTCTTTCACTGTGTGTGTGTGTGTGTGTGTGTGTGTGTGTGTGTGTGTGTGTGTGTGTGTGTGTGTGTGTGTGTGTGTGTGTGTGTGTGTGTGTGTGTGTGTGTGTGGGGGGGGTCTTGTCTTGTGCATTGTGCCTATGTGACTGGCCAGTCACAAATATATATTGTACGGTAGGTAGCCTATGTCTTTCAGTTCTCTACATGGCAGGAAGGAAGGAAGGAAGTGTAACACTTTGAACAATACACCGCAGCCGGTTCCAAGTAGGCTATTGGATTTCTGAGACGTGTGGTCAGGTGTGCCCTAACCTCGCGTCACCAGTCTTTCCACCTCGGAGGAAAAGGTGTGCCCGTGTGCTTTGAGGACGTGGTTAACACCTCTATCTCATGCATGCCTCAAATGTGATTTCCAGATAACACATTTTTGACTTCATCAGTCTACACATACATATACATAATACATATACATACAATGCCTCAATACAGCATGAAAGGTGGGTACATTACTGGTCACAAACATTTCACTTGCACTATTAGTCCATCTTGGGAGTTTCAACAATATTTTATTTTATTTTATTTTATTTTATTTTATTTCATTTCATTTCATTTCATTTCATTTCATTTCATTTCATTTCATTTCATTTCATTTCATTTTATTTTATTTTATTTTATTTTATTTTATTTTATTTTATTTTATTCGAATGATTCCATTCCATTCCATTCCATTCCATTCTATTCTATTCTATTCTATTCTATTCTATATTCTAAAGCTGTCCTAAAAAAAGCACTTCTGTTTATTAAACAATAAAGCCGATTATGACCCAGCCTGGCCTGGGGGGGAGGAGGGAGGGGGGGGAGGAGTCACGGCAGAAGAAAAGCCCACCCAGCCCTTTGATTGGACAGGGGGCGTGTCAGGAAGTGATAAGCAACCAATCGCAACGACAGAGATTTATCCCCCTGTCCGTCACGCACCAAAAATAGCAGATCCACAAGCTCAATACTCATTGTGGAAGCTACTCGTGGTGAGCTTGCAGATCTGCTATTTTCGGTGCGCGGCTCGGTTGTACGACGAATAGAGCGACAGACAAACAGAGCGACAGACCTGCTTCTAGTGTCAGTGGAAATAACACTCACTCACTAGACTGTTACAAGTGAACTTTACTTATTTATTCTTTCACGAAACAGGTGCTTGTTTGGACTTTACTGCTGCTTGTTATAAGAAGAAGGGATTAAAAGTAACTGTGCATGGAATAACGGAATAATAACAAGTTGAACACAGACTGTCATCTTATTTCTAACGGGTCTGCATAGGAATGACAGTGTCTGCCATGGGTAGAATAAAGGAGTGGATGTGCCAGAGATGTCATCTGAAAGAGTTATGCTTCCACTCCAACCTTCGATCGTTGTTTTTGAGGTTTTTCATATTTTGTTTGGTAAGTATATATATATATATAGCCTTGGATTAAGCCTATCATAGCCCCCCCAAAAAATATTTACATTTGCATATCTATGATACGAAAGTAATTGTCAGACTCGAAAAGATACATCTATGATATTCTTTATCCAAGGCTAGGTAAGTACTAACTAGTGAGTGTTTGATATGGGCTTCACAGTTTTGTAGGGATTTCTCATTTTGAAAAGTTATTCTTTTTTTTACAGCATATATAACCTTACATCAACCCATGCAGCTGTTGCCTTGAATATCCACCATCTTTAGTTAACCAAACATAGCCTACTACTATAATAAATGATGTTTTGTAGCCAATTACAATCAGTTTTTGTAGCTCAATAATTTATAATTTCTTATTTCCTGTATAATTAGATTTTTATAACAGCATATTATAGCCTTATCAACCCAGTGAATGTTAAACTGTTGCCTTTAATCTCCACCATCTTTAATTAACCAGCTCTTACTGCTATAATAAATGAAGTTTTGTAGCCTATACTATAACAATCGGCTTTTGTAGCTCATTTATAATTTACAATTTCTTATATGATTTAAAGATGTTTTAACAGCATAAATAAAGTTACATCAACCATGTGAATGATAAGCTGTTTCCCTGAATGTCCACTACTTTAGTTAAGTAACAGTTTGCAAAAAAGCACAGAGGCACGCTAAAATGTACACTACTTCAATTAAGTAAACAAAAATAGCCTATTCACAGTCTACTATAATACATCATAGCTGTGTGGGTCAATAATTTATATTTCCTTAAACACAGATTAATGTTTCAAAGCCTAGAGCCATGATGTCCAAGGCTTTGATGTTGTTAAGCATTAAGAGATGATGTATGGGGGGCTACATCATCATCATGATATATTGTACGCACATGATTTTCATCAGACTATCAATAAGCAGAGCGAGAAAAAAAAGCACATTGTAAATTGCTACTACATCAACAGGCCCTGTTCTCATTTAGCTGCAACAGAAGGTGACATAATTTTATGACAAGACAGCTGTTGTCAGCACATGGCATTCCTGAGAGCATAATAATAATAATAATAACAATAATAATAATAACTAAAGCACTTATCAACACAAGGTTACAAATTGCTTTACATAAAACTTAAGAAATAAAATAAATAAAATAGGAATAAATACAATAGCAGTACAATATAAAACATTTAGAGAATCACAATACATGATACCTAACCTCTAGACCAGCTACGAACTTCGCCTTGACTCTAGTGGATTATTAACCACTTTCAAGCTGGTGTCAATGTTTTGGGCAATGGGCATGCCAATTAGGCTCTAGATAAAAATGTTCAAATCAAAACATTTCCAAAATGGTCCAAAACTTTCCAAGATCTTTCAAAATGTTCCCTGATTTTCTCATTTTCCAAGATAGCGAAAAAAAGCTGATCTACAAGCTCACCATGTGGCTTGTAGAACAGCAATTTGTTGCATGACAAAATGTATAGGCCTTAAATTGGTTCGAGTGAGATGTGTATGGTGAGGTGGTGAGTTGTTTCCGATACAAATACCAGAATCGTAAAAGGTGCCGATACTGCCTAAAATACTGGTATCGGTATCGGCAAGTATGCCAGTCTGTTACGATACCACATAATGTATCACATGATATATCATCTACAGTAATTATTTTGTATTTTGAATGCTTCGGTTGATATTCTCAAACTTTTTTTCATTTCAAGGACCCCCATAACTCGGAGTGTTGGTTCCATTTGTACACTCTCAGAGTTACAGACCCGTAAGGGTCCATTTGGAACCCCCTCAAGGAACCCTGAGAGTCCCTGGACCTCACTTTGAGAACCACTGTCCTAGATTTTCTTTTTAAATTACACACAGGTATCGGATCGGTACTCGTTATCGACCGATACGCAAGTTTAGGTAACGGAATTGGTATCGGGTAGGAAAAAATGGCATCTGTACATCTCTAGACTGAATTGTCCCATAAGGTTGTGATTGTTTCTCCTACGTCTGACAGCTTGTGGTCCTGTGCGTGTCCATGTACCCTGGCCTGTGGTCCGTGGGGGTCCAGCTTCATTCTGCCTTCAGTGGGAGCTACCTGCCAGGACACCACTCTGTCCTGCTCGTCAACTGTCCCAACGAGCAGGTGGCCAAGGACATCGGCAGGTACCGTAATCTGTTGACACCACACACACACACACCAACTTACAGCTTCTTAAGTATGTGTATATACTGTACAGTATGCGTATATATAGTGTATGAGTGAATACCAAAACGCTCACCGCAAAACACAGTCGCCCCGGGGCAAATCCGGCGCGATTCACCTGGTATTCCTAAACGTAACCTCAGTAAACTATGCCTAAACCTAACTTTATTCCTAAACGTAACCTCAGTAAAACGGTGCCTAAACCTAACCTTATTCCTAAACGTAACCTCAGTAAACTATGCCTAAACCTAACCTTATTCCTAAACGTAACCTCAGTAAAATATGCCTAAACCTAACCTTATTCCTAAACGTAACCTCAGTCAAACTATGCCTAGACCTAACCTTATTCCTAAACGTAACCTCAGTCAAACTATGCCTAAACCTAACCTTATTCCTAAACGTAACCTCAGTCAAACTATGCCTAAACCTAACCTTATTCCTAAACGTAACCTCAGTCAAACTATGCCTAACCCTAAACTTATTTCTAACCTTATCCTCAGTAAAACAGATACAAGAATACAGGAACCGCTGGTCCATGGACAAAAATGGGGGCGAGGCTTCCGATTACCATATGATTCATAAAAGATCTAGAAAGGAACAGACTATGATATGAATAAGCACGCACAAAAACATTATGTCATGTTACTGTTCTACAATGTAGATGAGTTAGTTGTGGTGGGTGGGCGGCAGTGGCTCAGGTCCTCAGGAAGTAGAGTGACCATTTCGGAATCTGAAGTTTCAAGTGCCCTTGAGCAAGACACTGAAACTAAGTACTACCGTTGAGCAGTTTGGTGCCTCGCATGGTTTCCTCTGCCGTCGGTGTGTCATTGTGTGTGTGTGTGTGTGTGTGTGTGTGTGTGTGTGTGTGTGTGTGTGTGTGTGTGTGTGTGTGTGTGTGTGTGTGTGTGTGTGTGTGAATGTATTACAATGCAATGCACGTTGTAAAGCGCTTAGGATGATAACACTACTGTAATTTACCATTTAGTAAATGCAGCATTTACTTCAACAGTTGCATCTCAATGTATCATTTGGTCATACAGTGTTCTTGTAAAGCAGTGACCATGGCCTCACAACAAGTATATCTACGGGTATGTGCTTGCACAGATGAGAGTGAATCATTACAGATAACGCTTAAGCACGTCAACCCTGAAATATACCATAACAATCAGGGAGGAGGGAGGCAGGTGCTTCACCCTGGCAGCAGTATAAAAATAAACTCTATTTTATTCGACGCTATCATGATGTTTCCATCTGGCTGACCTTCAGCCGATCTGATCTGAGCTGACGGAAAACGACCAGCCAGATGGAACCATCATGATAGCCTTGGATAAATAAAAGTATATTTTTACACTGCATACCACCAGAGTGATACACCTCCCTCCCCACTAGCCTGATGTGTTATGATTTGTTTTTTGTTATAGAGTTCTTGTCTAACGGGATACACACGGTTC
This sequence comes from Gymnoscopelus microlampas, assembly GCF_963454915.1. Taxonomy (NCBI): domain Eukaryota; kingdom Metazoa; phylum Chordata; class Actinopteri; order Myctophiformes; family Myctophidae; genus Gymnoscopelus; species Gymnoscopelus microlampas. Next base: position 11,898,738 of record NC_139958.1, read on the forward strand.
TAAACCAGTTAGTCAGTAATCCATCTCCCTTGGGGTTTTAGTACATTGTAAAAGAGGCTAGACGACCTTGTTTCTTGCTGTGTGATGCCAACAACACGCCACTCCTACCTACCTACTTACTTAACCACATGAAACCCAGGTTCCCTATTCTGGGGTGAACCTTTGTTAAACAATAACCGATCTACAGGCCAATGTTGTGGTGTAGTAGTCAACAGGTAGCCTGTGGGCCAGAACTGGCCTGCTTGCGTGCGATAATATTTGACCCAGCAAATTATTTAATAGGCTATAATGTCCACATAGAAAATCTATGTGGACATGGGTTAAATCTACAAGCTTTGTGAGCTTGTAGATCGGCTATTTTCAGCAAAGAGGTTTGGTGTAGAGGGAAACAAGAGCAGACCAAATACAGAGCAAACAGTCAAGTTTATTAAATATTGAGGGTTTAGTGGTTGTCTGAAAATACACATAACATGAATCCAACATACCCTGATGATAGTGCAGTCAAACAAGTCTATGAAGTTATCTATGAAATCTATCTGCAACACAACTTTATACAATATGTAGTGGGGGGTCCCTGCTTCATCTCTCTCTCAGCTAAGAGGTCCGTGGCCTGAAAAATGTTGAAGACCCCTACCTTAAACAATACACTGTTTCTCTATGTATCTAAAAGTTGAGCATGAATGTACTGTATGTCTGTCTGTCTCCAGGTAAAATGATTTTTTTGTATTACTTGTTAATGAACAAGCATTTCTGTCTACTTTTCTATCTGCGCCTGTAACATTTAATTACACATACAGTTCTCTCAGTATACTGTATATGTAGTTATACCACACAAATCCTAATTATTAACTTTTATTGCAATATAGTTACTCTTGTGTAAGGGAGTCTATTGCAAGTTTCAGTTCTTGAATTGGCCATTGATTATGTTCTGGCCTGCCATCTTATGGCTCAGAAACAAATTGGCTCGAGTTAAACATCATGGCATCAAAATGTACTTAAAGTACCAAAAGTAAAAGTACAAAAATGTTTGAAAATAGCCGCTCTACAAGCTCACAATGCGTCGCGATGCGACGCGTTGTGAGCTTGTAGATCTGCTATTTTCAAATAGCCTATATATAAACTAGGGCTAAGGTGGTTAATGTATGCATCATAATATCATCATTTATATCTGAAAAGTAACTAGTAACTAAAGTTTTCAAATAATTGTAGTGGAGTAAAAGTACAACATTTGCCTCTGAGATGTAGTGGAGTAGAAGTAAAAGTATTGGAAATTGGAAATACTCAAGTAAAGTACAAATACCTCAACATTGTACTTAAGTACAGTACTTAGGTAAATGTACTTAGTTACTTTACACCACTGCCGACACCTGATATAAGCTTTATGTGGTTGATTAGACTTAACTTTCTGTATCTTCTCAAGTCTTGAGGTTAATATTTGATCTCACAAAAACTGTCACGATGAAGTGTTTTGATCAGTTTTCTTGGGCACGTTGTAGCAATACTTTTTCAGTTAAAAATAGTTCTTACCAAGTTTTTTGCTAAAAAAAACAGTTTTGCGCATATGTATAAAATAAATTAGGCTTTAAACCAACAGTTTAACAGAGTTTCTGTCTGTAGCTAGCTATGGCTATATACCATATTGCTGAGAGAGAGAGAGAGAGAGAGAGAGAGAGAGAGAGATGCGTGGTGGGAAGTTGTGGTGGGAATCGCAGCTGTTCTTTCTCACTACCCGTCATCTGTACCAAGACATCAGAGACACAAACCTACTTCCCACAGATCACAGACATCCAAAGACAGTTTGAAAACATGACTAATGACAAGAAAAATACCTCCCGTATATATCTGCTGGGTGTAGTACAGTACAGCGATGTGCAAACACAGCAGCAAGGTGTGTGAGCTGTTGTGACAGGAGAAGGATGTGGAATACGACCACCATAAAAGTCTACTAATCATATGTGTATTCCTGCACAGCTGTGTTGATCTTGGTACGCACAACCACTGTAAACACACAACAGAACAGGTGACTTTGAATATAGTTGAAGAAATGGCTGCTATCCTTTTAGTTTTATACTAAGTTATCCTTACATGTCATAATGTATTCTGTAGGTGTTAACATGTCGTTCATCCTAAGTTATTAACAGAAAACGTTTTAAAGTTTCGATTATTTGATCGCAAAGTTTCAAGTTGTGACAGCTCTATTTACACATTTATTTATTTCCCTAGTTTTGATTGTTTTATTTCACACTGGTTTTGACAGTGTCCCTTTTGAAATTCCCTTTTGAAATGAATTGAAGAGAGAGAGAGAGAGAGAGAGAGAGAGAGAAAAATATAGCGAGAAGGTCTTTGAATGTAGCCATTGTTGCCAGATATGTAAATAATCATTTCTCCATAGACACTGGTAACAAAGCACTTCTTTTAGTTAGCGTTATAAAGCCCTACGTCATATAATGTACTAATTCATCCACTTTCTTCTGCACTGCTCTGGGACACTGTCTGTCACAGCGCCTCACATTGTGAAGCGCTGTGACAGTTTCACACCAATTACCAATTTATCATTTATCAATACAAACCAGTGGTTCTCAGGGCCAGGACCCCAAAACGGATACCCCTTAGGCCACCGACCCCCATTTGAAAGAACATTGTTCCAGGGACCCCTTAAGGAAAGATGTTTTTTGTTAGATTAGATGTAGTACATCATTCTACAACTGTCTTTACTGTAGGTGGGGAGATAACAGTGGAGATACAGTAGTTCCCACTTTGAAAACATCTGCTATAAACGACTGGTGTCAATTGAATGGCTGATTTCTAACTCTCTTTCTTCTTTTTATTTATGCTCATTCCCTCCCTCCCTCCCTCCCTCCCGTTCCCCTCTCCGTGTCGCTGCATCTCTCTACAGGGGGATCATGGAGAAAAAGATGGCAGCCAGCATTAACATTCTGCCCAGGACCTCCACCATGTAAGTCATCATGTTTGACCATGAGCCACCTGTCTGTCTGTCTGTCTGTCTGTCTGTCTGTCTGTCTGTCTGTCTGTCTGTCTATATTTGCCTCTGAGATGTAGTGGAGTAGAAGTAAAAGTACTGAAAATTGGAAATACTCCAGTAAAGTAAATAAAAATCACACCCTGTGAAGGTAGCGGCGCCTTTGATACATTTTGTCATCGATATGTGTTTATAATGTGTTTATAGCCATGTGTCACTAACCTGACCCTGCCAGAGGTGGCGGTATTGAGTAACCAGGTTCCTCAAGACAGCTACATCTGAGATCGCTCAAGGGGTTGAGCTAACACCGTACCGCTCCCGGTACGGACCAATCAGCGTGAGCTAAGGGCGGGATCTGGGCAGAAGCGGCTGTGACGCCATATAGAAGCGTCTGTTGTTTTGTAGTTTCTTCACTAGTCAACATGGCCGCTACCATGAGCAACACCGATATGACGATAGATGCTGCAATAACATTAGTTATTTCTCAACTGGACAATATTTCTTCTTTGAAAGAAGAGCAAAGTATGGCACTGAAGGCTTTTCTGCGTGGAAAAGATGTTTTTGCTCTCCTCCCGACTGGCTTCGGCAAGAGTTTAATTTACCAACTAGGTCCACTGGTAGCGAAAGAACTGGGGACGAAGCCGAAGCCTATATTGATCGTCTCCTTTGACTGCCCTCGTAGCAGATCAAATCAAAGAGGCTACGAATCTGGGACTCTATGCTGGGCAACTCGTAGATAATGCAGCACACACCGACATCCTCGACGGCCGATGTCAGCTGGTCTTTGGTAGCCCGGAGACGTGGTTACTGGAAGATAAATGGCGTGATATGCTTTCCTCACAAGTGTATCGTGAAAACCTACTGGGCATTGTCGTCGATGAAGTTCACGTCGCATACAAATGGTAAGCTAAACGCCGTTAAATGGCTGTATAGTGTAATTGTTACACTACACATACACTGTAATGTTAAACTGTAAAACAAAACAGAGCAGCGTGTTTCTAAATACGGTTACAGTAGTTCAAAGACGAAGTGTTGTAACATTTATGTTTTATTTAGGTCAAACATTATATTATAAACAATAAGCTAACACACACAAACAGACCAAATGTTAAACACAGATCTTACTGTAACTGTATTGTTGTAATGCAACTATGCACGTTACTATTGCTGCTACCTAGACTCAATGTAGGATTTATTTTTCTTTCAACCAGGGGACTGGGTGTTGCTGTCCAAGTGTAGTTATTTGTCATGTAAAGAAAATACAGTATATGTGGAAATGTCAGTCTTTAACTGAAGCTACCCAATAACATAAATAACCTAATTATTTCCCCTTTATAACACTATAGAAAGTATAGCCTACAGCAGTTCTTCATTAATGCTTGTTTGCTGATATATGTGCACTTATTGTCTTTCAGGTTTACCTGTTTTAGCGTTGACAGCATCTGCTGATAACAAGAACAGAGGCCGTGTGACCAGGATGCTGAATATGGAGGAGGCAACTCTCGTGACTGTTAGCCCAAACAGGGTTCCTGCTGATAACTTGTCAATTAAAGCTGTGGAATATTTAGTTGACTGAATGCTCATAATTAAAATGGTTTTGTATGTAATTTGAACATAAGCAAGTGATTAAAAGTTTGTCGCTGCAAAAAATCTGGTGTTTCTTTTCCAGGTATGCAAATATATCACTTTTAGATTGATAACCTTTTATCACAAAATAAGTACATCATTGTTTTACATCTGTCATGCATGATGACTCTAATCCCTGCTTCCCCCCCCCCCCCCCCCCATGTTAAAATTGATCGTTTCAAATCATTAGGCTAGAGGCATTGATCAGTTTGCCATTTTACACATGGGATCCAACTTTGATACTGTACAAACATGTTATGATGTTGTTTTAGAAAGTAAACATGAACAAGTGAGGCAAATTAAAATATTTATTTATAGAAAAAACAACTAAATGCTACAGTTGCGCATACTCAGGTAGGGGAAAATCACAACAATATATAACAGGTTTATAAAAACAATACAACATGCGTAGCCTATATTCAATAGGGTCCCAACTATGTGCACTCTCATATCCCTTTCAAGTACCCTTTGTTAAACAGTGCAAATTCGAGATACATATTTTCTGTGTTTGAAAGTAATGAGAAAAATAAAGATGCACTTGGTCCAGTCATTGATGAACAGCAACAGTGAATTATTGCAACATTTTTGACTACTTGGCAGCAGTTATTGCACAGACTTTTATAGCACAATGAGATATACGTTATCTAAAGTGTATCGTGGACATGTTGAAAGACTGTAAGGCTATATTATTGACTGACTCAGACTCAAGAGTAAAACGCTTTAACGCTGAGAGGTGAGTTTGGTGACCACAGGCAGGATGCCTCAGGTGACGTCGGTGTTTCTGCTGTAGCGGTAGCCGTTTCTGGAGGTCTTCTGTCTTTGTCCTCTTTTTCCCATCGCCTTAAAATGGAAAAATCGTCTTCCATTCTTTGAAACAAGCGAAGACATGACCTACATCAGACACGATACGGAGGAGTCTTTAAACAGCGTTAAACCTAACGCTATCAGGCGTTCGTTAATACTTGTTTCGTTTGCAGGCTTAGGCTTATCAAATATCTTCCTTGTACCCGTTAAAATACCTTTTATGCGCAGATTCGTGTTACAAAATCGGCAAAAATCTCCGACCTCCATGATAACTTTTTTTTAGCAACTTCTTGAGCGTTCTTGTTGTGGTGAAATACTGGACTACGGTGTTGACTTCCTGGTGTCGCCACGACCATACGTCACGTAGACACATCGATATGATTGGTTGTGTTTGCACGCCCACACGGTGATAGACAGACGGTCCCATCCAATCATCTACCAAGTATCTTGAAAAAAAGGAACAGCCCCGTCATCGAATTGGCTCCCGAGATCCCAGATCCAAATAAGCTGTGAAACAATGTGTGGAGCAAGCTGTTTGGATCTGGTAGCGTCAGGTTAATGTGTCACGTGAAGCTTGACCAATCACTTTGTTGACGGGTCTGACCAATCAGAACGTTGACGGGTCTGACCAATCAGAACGTTGACGGTGAACACGGACAAAGTCAGGTATAGAGCAGGATCCGCACCGCTAAAAATACCTCAAAATTGTACTTAAGTACAGTACTTGAGTAAATGTACTTAGTTACTTACACCACTGAGTGGGGCACCAGAGAGTTGTGAGGTGTGACCCTGCCCACGGCCAGTCCGTGCTAGTGTCTGTCTGTCTGTCTGTCTGTCTGTCTGTCTGCCTGTCTGTCTGTCTGTGCCCCGCTTCGTCTCAGCGCATTCTGAATCATCCAAAATGCATGAAGTTCCAGTGAAGCTGAGACATGCCAGTCAGATCCAATTACCCTCTGGCCTTTTTTTTTCCTACAGCCCTTCACACTGACCAAACTCCAGTGGTGGAAGAAGCACTCAGAATTTAATTAGGACTTGAGTAAAGGCCTTTGCAGACAGGGTGTGATTTTTCGCACGGAAAAAACGGACAATATAATTCTTTTAAAGAACACATGGTTCTCTATGACGCACAAATCGAACCCAGTTCGATTCGTGCGTCTTTTCGCATGCGGTAAAAACTGATTGAACAATCGCACCCTGTCTGCAAAGGCCTTAAAAGTAGCGATACCACGGTGTTAAAATCTTTGTTACGAGTCCTGTAAACGTCCAACATTCAAAATGTTAGTTAAGTCAAAGTATTGCAAAGAAAAGAGGTCGCACAGCTCGTAGCCACGATGTAATGACTTTGAAAAAATATATGTTTTACCAACGTTTCAAGCATTATAGGTCTTCTGCAGGGTGAAGTCAAAGTACAAAATGATTTGCATCAAAATCAAAATATACTTAAAGTACAGTAGCAAAAGTAAAAATAAAATAAAAATGGTAAATGGTGCATTTATATAGGGCTTTTATCCAAGGCACTTGGATAGATTGACTACATAGATTGTGCATTACATTCACCCATACATTCATGGCGGAGGAAACCATGCAAGGCACCAACCTGCTCATCGGGAGCGATTAGGGGTTCAGAGTCTTGCTCGAGGACACTTCGACACCAACTCTGGGGGAGCCCCCAGCCCGGGATCGAACCTTGCGGTTTTCAGTTCACTCTACCCAGCCATTCTACCCCTGAGCCACTGCCGCCCGTAAAGTACTCAAGCAGAATTACCATTTCAGAATCATATCATGTGCTATTTGAAAATAGCCGGTCTACAAGCTCACATTTTTTTAAATGAAATAATAACTAAATCTGCATTGCATGTTCACAGGTAACGTTTTTGGGCTTAAACTACTACTAACTACTTTTGGCCCGGTCGACTGGTGTAGCGGTCCGAGCACCTAGGCTGCTATTGCTCCTGACAGCGTGTTGCGGGTTCAAATCCCGAGCTCGATGACCTTTGCTGCGTGTCACCCCCCATCTTGCTCTCCCCATTTCCTGTCAGTCTACTGTGATCTATCAAATAAAGCCAAAAAAATAAATAATAATCTTTTTTCGTTTGCCGCTTTTTTAATCCCTAATTTAGTCGTTATGTAAATTATTTCCTCCCCACACACATGTCTGTGTGTTGTCACTTCTGTTGTATCCCACTGGCTCACCTGCCAGTGAGTGAGGAGCCCCCACCGAGAGGACATCGCAAATCCTCCGTCCTACTCCTCCCACCCAACACTCCCCTCTGATAGGTGCTGCCAGATTCCGCCGCCAGATTCCGCCGCCAGATTTGAACCCCCCAGACTAGCTGTGGGTGGGCAGCTACTTTACCACTGAGCCAGCGCCACTCGAGCGCCGGATGTGCTACCTTTTGAGTATTTGTTTTCTATTTGTACATGATTTGGGGTTTATCACTCCCCTGAGAAATCCCTGCTTTGTTGAGGCACAAACTATTTTCCTAACTCACTGAACTAACAAACTAATGACTAACCGACTGACACACACACACACACACACACACACACACACACACACACACACACACACACACACACACACACACACACACACACACACACACACACACACACACACACACACACACACACACACACACACACACGTACGTGTCCTTCTCCTTTCTTTTCTTTGCTCCACTTCTCAGTACTCGTTGCCTGGGAAACCACAATTGAGGAGATCTGGCCGCATATAAATGCTTTCATTGGTGTCTCCCCAAACACTAGGAACAAAGAGCTAGTTTGCATCAACAGTGGGCATAATGTTGGTATGCATGGGTTATCATCCCTGTTAATGCATAAACTGAAATTAACAAGCAGCCACTGGCTGAAAGGCACGGAGGGGTAAACTGAGGTGAGCAATGACATTAGGAAATACAATGTCCTATCAAAGTTTAGCGTACTGTAGATATAAGAGCTTGTCATTGTCGGTGGTGGAAAAAGTACTCTGATGTTTTGATGTTGTAGAAGTAGAAATACCATTTAGAAACACTCTGTTACAAGTAAAAGGCCTGTATTCAAAATTTTACTTGGGTAAAAGTACAAAGTATTGGCATCAGAATATAATTACGGTACCAAATCGGAAGATGCTACCTTCCTGCTTCCTACTACAGAAATACATCATCCCGGGACTACTCTATTCTAAAATGTTGGAACAAATGGCACTCATAAAAACAAAACAAATCTATCACTTATCTAAACAGTGGAGACATGCATGGAGACAGTTTTACACTAGAGAATATGATAATAATAATAATAATAATAGCTTGAATTTATACAACGAACAATGAACAATGAACAATGAACAACCAACAAACACACAACCAAACCAAACAACAAACGACTACATGCCATAAGCCTGAGAGAATAGGTGTCTTTTAAAGGCAGCCTTGAAAGAGTCCAGAGTTGGAGCATGGCGAATCTCCATTGGGAGAGAGTTCCACAGGGTGGGGACTGCCTGCCACACTGAAGGCTCTGTCCCCAACGGTTTGCTTGCTTGTTTGGGGGATAGAGAGGAGGACCAAGTCTGTAGACCGCAGGTTCTGTGACAATATGGCGACCAGTGTGACTCTGTCACGAACAACATCCTTTGAATATTGCCCAAGCTGTCAATCAAGGACACTCTGCCTGTCACAGATAGCTGCATATGGATCGATTACTGTAAACCCTGCGTGTCGGGACGCCATTCGAAGGATTTCACACAAAACTAAAGGTTATGTGTGAAGTCATGAGTAACTTCATTACATGTGAATAATGCAGTTCTCTAATGCATTGTGCTCTGTGCTTCTTCTTAGGTATTATTGGAAAGGGGAAGTCCAAGATGCAACAGAAATCCTAATGGTAAGCGCACTGAGGCCCTCACAAGTGATCAAACAGCATTCATAGTACAGTATATCATAGTGGATTGACCTTCACAGCAAATTGAGATGTCATTCCTGTTCTAGCTGGTGAAGACGAAGACCTCCAGGATACAGAAAATCATGGAATATGTGAGGTGGGTTCATTCACCCGGCAATACAAGTCTGTTTCTTTTCTTCAGTTACAACTTCTGTATTTTGAGGGGATGCAGAGAAATTACCCACTTTTCTTACTTAAGTAAAAGTATCAATACTGCAATGTAGACATACTCTGTTACAAGTACAAGTCCGGAATTAAAAATTTACTGGAGTAAAAGTACAAAAGTATTGGCATCAAAATGTAAGAGGAATTCTAAGACCTTTTAAATACCTACATTGGTCAAATTGTCAAATATTACCTATGAAAGAGGATTTAAAAAAAAAAAAATAGGCAATCTACAACGGCTTGTAGATCGGCTATTTAAACAAAAAAATATCTGTGGAAAATGTAATGCCTCAACTCCTACAATTCTTGTGCTTGTCTGGTTGGGGGGCCCCAGTTCAAATATGATTATATTTTGTCGGGTCGCGGCCTGAAAAGTTTGAGAACCACTGCACTAGTGTACAGTACATAAAAGCTTGAGGTTGTGTTGAACATGTATGTCAACAAAACGTCTGTGTCGTTTCCAGGTCTATCCACCCCTACGAGAACCCGGAGCTCCTCAGCTTCCTGGTGGAGGAAGGCAGCGTGGCCTACATGAAGTGGATGGACGAAGCCATTCCAGATGACTGACACATCACTGGACCAGTCGTGGTACATGAACACAGATTGTTATGAGTCTGCGGACAAGGGTTTGAAAAGGCCTTCTGTTGGACATTAGGCCAAGACACAGAAAGACAGACAGCATGACCTTGCTCTTGCATACCACCGCCATAAAGATTAACCCAAGAATGTACTGAGGAAAATCTATGGTCTGCCATGAATGCTGCTCCCATTGGAGTTCCTGACTGTCACTTGAAGACTGAGAATGTTGGACTCATTTTTTGACTTCTGAGATTGCTTATTTTGAATTGAAGATGTTTATTAGTAGAGCAAATATCAGCAAGAATGTATATAATTTAAGACCAAAGATTTTACTACACATTTTGCTAAGCATTTTTCTAAAATATTTGCTAAAACAAACAATAATTGATATACTTGTATCTATGTGGTTTTCAGTGAAGGCAATCTGTCCACTAATTCACTCTACCATGATTCACAGCGAACCAGGCAGATGCTGGGTCTATTTAGCTTCCCAATCTAAAGCACTGGTTCTCAATGTGGGATTTGGGGACTCCCAAGGGGGTCCCAAGCTAAATGATTCATATTTAGGAACCAAATGGAACTAAATGGACCCATTATGGGTCCATTTTAGTTCCACTTGTACACTCTCAGAGTTCAATTAACACTGAGGATGTTATGGAATAGATTGGGGTCCCAGCGATTAAAATCTTATAAAATGGGCGTTCCGTGGCCTAATGCATATCAAACTGGACTGGAGGTCCTTGAAATTAAAAAAGGTTGAGATCCACTGCCCTAAAGCAGTCAGAACGTCCCGGCCACGGACTGAAGGGAGATTACTAAAATGTAAATACTACTGAACTGCAGCCTGCCACTTACACTTTATATACTGTAGCAGCGATTCTCAACCTGTGGGCTGCGGTGGGCCGTGAGGATATTATTACTAGTGGGCCCTCCACTTGTGCGACACTGTCATAGTGTGAAATAGGGCATTCATTTATGGGGGGAACATGAGCAAAGATGGAGATACAAGGTTTCTGCCAGACAGAGACGATACCCAACACCGACACAGAACTATGTTAATAATCTATAAATACAGTAACAAATATCTCTATCTCTCTCTACAAACTCTCATCTTCTCTTTTCCTAGCCCTGGATAGGAAATGTTATGAAACGTTTTGGTTGTTGACGTCCTGTGTTGTCGAGATGTTATGCTGCTGCCGTGAGAAAACACTTACCCCCACAGGACTAATGTGATCAAATAAAGGCTAAATACAACTGAAATGAACAGATCAATCATTAAATCAATCAATAATCTCCAGGCAAGCATTAGATTAGAGTCTTTTATCTCTTGAGTTTTTGATTTATTAGGTTTTGCTATAATGTTTTGCTTTGTTCACCAAAGAGCTGGAGAACAAACACCCTATAGCAATGATCACTATCAGAACACACTGTAGAGCTACGGTGTGTAACACTTACTTTAACTAAGAAATACCACTGCACTTTAAATGCTAGCAGGTCCATCATTTATGGAGCTAAACACATGGTCAATGAGACAGACGACCAGAATGAGTGATGTTGCACATTTTGCAGGCTTTAATTTTGATCCCTTCTAGTTAAAATTTGGTGGAGCTTAGAAATCAATTATGTCAATAGTGAACTGAAGAGAATAATGCAGGATGTTCTACTCAACTTGAAAGATATTGGGTTCAAAGTACAAGCTGAAAAGGAAACAAGAAAAAAATGGATGACTATAACTGAGAATAACTCAAGCCATAGCAGGTTTTATACCATGCCATTACAGAGCAGCCACTGCATTTGTCAGTGGTGGAAAGTAACAGTACATTTACTCAAGAGACATTTTAGTACTTTTACTTTGGTGCTGTAACTGGTGCCAATAATTGTGTACTTTTACTCAAGTCAAATTTTGAATACAGGCCTTTTACTCGTAATAGTATATTGAGTTAATACTACTTTTACTTAAGTAAAACATCTGAGTACTTCTTCCACACCACTGAGTTCACCTACACTATATTGTACTGTGACTGCAAACTGTCAGGGACTTTGATTAGGTCTTTGTAATTTAATGCCACTAAATTGCACATTTTGCACCAGTGGTTGACATGCAGAGCTTCACAGCCATTTGCTTACTGCACTAAAGCTGAATTGAGGGCTTGGTCTGCAAAAAAAAAAAGTGTTTCCGGGCATCATGAGGGCTTAACAATGGAACTGCAGACATGCCTCACTCTGCTGTTGTCTTTGCAGAGCCACCATAATCCCACTTATAGGTCAGGATAGTTAGGCAATTTTATGGCTGCGAGCGAGTGTGTGTGTGTGTGTGCGTGTGTGTGTGTGTGTTTACTTGTATTACTAAACTTGTGGATGTCCCTCGCAAGTAGAATTTGTGACATAGACATTGTGAGGACACGTTTTATGGCGTTTTATGGTTCGAGTTAAGCTTACAATTAGGAAAATGTACAGTTGGCGTTAGGATTAGGATTAGGCCTACATTGTTTATCCTCACAAGTATTGGTCCTCACAAGTATTGTAATTCCTGCGTGTGTGTGTGTGTGTGTGTGTGTGTGTGTGTGTGTGTGTGTGTGTGTGTGTGTGTGTGTGTGTGTGTGTGTGTGTGTGTGTGTGTGTGTGTGTGTGTGTGTGTGTGTGTGTGTGTGTGTGTGTGTGTGTGTGTGTGCGAGCGTGCACGAGAGTGCGTGTGTGAGAGTGACCACTGACAAATGTCTCAATAAGGTCACTGCACTTCCTGTTTTGAACATGTATCCTGCAGTGCTTCTGAAAGTTCACTAGAGGGTGCTGTGTCAACATGGTCCAACAGTCTCCAGGTTGTATGCAGCCTTTAAAGCTTTTATAATTAGTGCTGGACAGTCACTCACCTAAATTACAACACCCAACATGACCCCCCTCAGTCAGGACAGATACTGACATTTTATTTGATTTTATTACAGGAAATTAGAAATTACTTAATTATCAGCTATTTTGATTCATGTCAACAGTGTGTGTTGGTTGAGTCAGTCATGATCTTGTATACATACTGTAAGTGTAAACCTTGCGACTGATTAGTTTATCATGCCGCTCTAGGCTGCTCAATATTTTGTCTTATAAAGCAGGACTCGGAGTAATGGATTGGCATAGATATACACTTTATAAATACAGTAATTTGTTTTGCATTTAACTTTAAAATTGATTAAATTAACACCGATTTAGGAAGTATCACAGAGTTCCAGATAAGTGTGATCTATTAAACAAAAATGTGTAAACCTAGAGACAGATGGCTGGGATCTTATCTTTTTTTTCTGGTGTGTCATTAAATTCTCCATGGGATACAGGACTGAGAACAGGGTAATTAAGGCTAGGCAGCACCAACCAGGCACTGGTAGCTTTCACCCACTGAGTGTGTTAATAAATTGAGGATAATGATTTCTTGGAAGCAGTTGCTAAGTGAGGAGAAGCGATGGTGCAATTAATACAGCAGTGGTTCTCGGACGGGGTGCTGTGTGACAAGTCCAGGTGTGCCATGAGATTTTGTGACAGCCGCACATTATTAATGCAGTATACAGTATAAGTAAGTAAGCCTTGCCAAGTCATGTGGCCCTTAGAGCAGGAGCCTATCTCCTGTTTCTGTAGCGTGAGGCAGCTTGATGTACAAGTACACCCCATGGACATGACACTAGTATGTCGTAGGGACTTACGCCCAATCCAACCCTTGATGCTTGAGTGCCAAGCAGGGAGGCAATTATTTTTTCTTTTATAGTCAGGGAGGACAGTCTAACCACAAAGCCACTGCTGGTTAACACAAAATATATAGGCCTACAACTGTACAAAGAGTTATGGATAATTTTCTGCACACACTCATTTTCCAATACAGAGAGGCAAATATTATAGTCCCCAACTTTGAACCTGGCTTCCCCATTTTGTTGACATATAGGCCTACATAGCCTACTTCATTTTGAAATTAAAACAGTTAATGGCTGAGGTGGAATATTTTGGTGTAACATTTTTTACATGATGTAATTGCAGTGATTGTCATCTTTAGAGATATTCACCTTTGGCAATATGTTGTATTGTAGACCTTTTGCAAGCTCAAAACTATACGCATGCCCATGAAAAGGCACGTGACCCCTCAAATTTGAAAGATGGGATATTTTTTAGAGAGTATAGCTAAACTGTATCTTGTCATGAAGTACTTTTCATAAAGTTCACTGTGTTCAATTGGGTGGAGAAAAAAAAATAATTCATTGTAGTTAACTTACAGCCAGTGTGTGCGTGCGTGCATGCGTGTGTGTGTGTGTGTGTGTTCCGTGAGCAGAAATTGGACTTCCGGTTTTCGAGCTAGCAGAAATAAGGTTTCCGGCTGCCTTCAAAATAAGAGTGTACATTTTTTATGTTTTTTAAAAGACAAATCTATTTTAAAAATACATTTATGATGTATGCCTTTTAAATGGCTCATACTAAAACTTCACTTCTAAGTGGCAAGTTTTTAAAAAAAGACACAATTGTATTTAAAAAATACATTTATAATGTACAGTATGTCTTTTTAAATGGCTTATACTAGATCACTTCTAAGTGCCAGGTTGTTCCAGTTTGAAATTGGCTATTGACCCCCATTAAATGTGCACTTAGCACTGTTTTGCACTTTAACTGGATATTGATTTGTGTGTGTTACATATATGTATTGTTTTTGTATTGTTTGTCCATTGTTGTAATAATGCTGACTCTAGGCCAGGTCACTCTTGGAAAATGATGATGATATAATATTGTTTATTGCAGAAGCAAATAAACAATGATAAAACAGACCACAGAATATGCTACAAATAATAATAGTAGATAGTGCAGGTGAGATTAAAAAAAAGAAAGAAGGATTTGGGGTTTATAAAGTTGACCTATTTAAAAACTAAAATACAATACAAATACAAATG